>NC_067403.1:224714420-225080045 GCF_016432865.1 Antechinus flavipes | reverse complement strand
TTGTTTGATGTGAATGAATGATTCAAAGTTGGAGTGAAGCTCTTGGAAGATAGTTATATAACCAAGATCAGAGAGGTTAGAAATCTACTTTTCCTGCCTAGTCCACACTGGGTAGAATCAAACTTAGGGCCTGCTAGGTCCTGAGCTTTCTTTAGTCTTTGCTTTTTTTGGCCTTTAAACAAAAAGGTAAAATAAAACCCTTTAAACTTCGACACACTAAGAAAATAAAAAAGGTGTTTTCCTTGACCCTGGAGACTTGGTGAGAATACCAAGATTTTGCTTTGTGGGCATAATCTCCATAGCCGACACCATTACCTGTGATGAGATGTCTGCAGAGCAGGGAGACTAAAATAGCAGGCACATGCAAAATCCTTGCAAAGAAAGACTGCAATTAAAATCTTTCCCGAGCACTGTGTATTTTAAAATATTTTGGGTCCCTTTAAATCAGAAGTGTTTGGGTTTTTTTTTTTTTTTTAATTGGTTTTGGAAATTGCTTAATTTATGCCATTGGAAGGAAAATGTTCAGGCTGACCACAGCTTACCTGTTGATTGATTAGGTGTTTTTTCCCCTAAATAAGACATAAATATTCTAGTGGATTTAGTGGACTTTCTAGCACTGAGTTAGAGCTGAAAGATGTAGGACAAGTCCCAGCTCTTTCACTTATTATCTGCGTGACTTTGCTAAGTTACTTTACCTGTTTGGGCCTGTTTTCTTATCTGTAAAATGAGTGAGTAAGACTACATGACCTCTTCAACATGATTTGGGGACCATAATGTACTTTTCAAAATCATACATTTTTTCTCTAGTATTTGGTATAACATCATGTAGAAGTCAGAATTTGGGTTTTATTAGAGCTCTATTTTGCACATATTTGGCACCCTTCATTCAAAAATAGCCAAGAATTTTGCTGGCTCTAGTCCCAGTCAGGGATGTTAAGGCATGAGGAAATTGGGTAAAGCTCTTAGAAATTGGTTTATGGAAACCGAATAAGAACTTAGGACCTGGGGATTTCCATTTGTTTGTCCTTCCTCAACCAGTATGAAAGGCAAGAGGAGTAGTAGATAGAGAGCCAGATTCAAAATCAGATAAGTCCTTGATTCAAATCTTGCCACTGACTTACTGGCTGTGTGACTTTGTGCAGTTAACTTACAGATGTTTTCTAAGTAGTAGAAAAGGTGCCAGTCTGCATTGGTAGAGGGAGTTTCTTAACCTGGAAGTTCCCTATACTAATAAAATCACAGATATAGTCCTTGTCTTTCTTAATGATAGATAATTTTGTTGTTATTCTTTCTAGTTGTGTCCTATTCTTCATGACCCCATTTGGTTTTTTTTTTTTAGCAAAGATACTGGAGGGGTTGGCCATTTCCTTCTTCAGCTCATTTTACAGATGAGGAAACTGAAGAAAGTAGGGTTCAGTGACTTGCTCAGAGTCACATAGCTAATAGTGTCTGGGGCTTGAGTCACAATTGATAAAAGCAATAAGCACATTCTAAGATTCATTTGCGTTGAGAATTATTCTGGTCTATGTCAAATAGCAATCATATAGTCATCAACTGCTTGAAACATACAGTTTGTGATTTGCAGCACTCCCAACTGTTTTTCTATCACATCCTAACAAACTCATATGGTTGGCGTTCTGCTATGTCCCCAATTCTTTCATCAGCTTCTATCATATTGACTTCTTCACTATTCTTTGTGAATTTTCAGATCTGAATCTTCTCTCTGTTCTATATAGTTCTGATCGCCTCTCTTTTTTTTTTCTCTCGACTTATCAAATTCCCAGCCCTGATGCAAGATCCAACCCAAAACTTATCTCTCAGATAGCTTTCCTTTACTGTTTCATCCCACTATCCTTTTTTCTTCCCTTGATCTCATATTATCTACCTATACTACGCATTTAAAGACATACAGCAAATGGCATTTGTTAATTAATTTTTTGATTCTTATATTTTAAGTTCTTTTATTCAGTCATAACTAAGGAAGAGCTATAAGGATAGGGAAGTTGAGAAGGTGTGAAGAGCACCATTCTGGTGGCTTATTTCTTCTTGCTACAGCCACTTACAAACCTAATAGTGTCCACATCTCTGTCCCTCCCTCAAAAAGTAGAATTATCCTTCAACAGTATAGAAGTCTTATGAAGCTCTCAGAGCTAAACTCTGTCCTCCCCCCATTCCCCTTTACAAATCCTTCTAGTTCCAGCTCTGTCTTTGGATCAGAAGCTATATTTCTGAGAATATCATTAATATTCCACATGCATTAGCTATTTGTTTGATTATACATTCAGAAGGAAATAATGGGAGAGGTTTTCATTTGGAGTGGTCTATATCTTCATGGTTTGGGGACAAGGTCCATATTGTTATTAAAGAATTTATTGGGTTTCCCTTAGAATTTAGATTTCTCTTTTTCTTAATTGTACTCAAATTACTGAGTTAAGTACCTGAATGAGAGTGTTGATTTTAATTTTTAGAAATGGCTAATATTTCCTTTACTAAAAGCTTAATATTGCAATGATATCCCTTTGTTACAGAGGAGTTTTACCTGTCTCTGAAGTCAAAGGACCTAAGTTTGAATATTGCTCTTTGTTTGTGTTATTGAATCATTTTCAGTTGTATCCAAGCTCAATTTGGGGTTTTCTTGACAAAGATCACTGGAGTAGTTTTTCAGTTCCTTCTCCAGCTCATCTTACAGATGAGGAAACTGAGGCAAACTGGGTGAAGTGACTTGCCAAGGTCACATAGTTGCAAAGTGTCTGAAGCCAGATTTGAACTCAGGAAGATGAGTCTTCCTGGTTCCTGGCACTCTAAACATTGTGCCACCCAGCTGTCCCTTGGGAATTTGATCTACAGTTTACTACTAGCTGTGTGACCTTAGGCAAAACAATCTACTTCTTAGGCTTTCAGTTTCCTCACCTATAAAATGAGGGAGTTGGATCAGATGACCTTTATGGCCCTTTCTACTAAAACTGTAAAGCATAAGCATCTCATTTTCCATGGAATATTTTGAATGCTTTAGTTCAGGGGTCCTCAAACTATGGCCTGCGGGCCAGATGCAGCAGCTGAGAAAGTTTATCCCCCTCACCCGGGGCTATGAAGTTTCTTTATTTAAAGGCCCACAAAACAAAGTTTTTGTTTTTACTAGAGTCCGGCCCTCCAACAGTCTGAGGGACAGTGAACTGGCCCCCTATTTAAAAAGTTTGAGGACCCCTGCTTCAGTTCTCCATACTTTATGTCTGGAGAAATAGTTTAAGAAAGTTTAAGAATAGCTATGACATAGCACCAGGAATGAAGCTAGGTCTCCATGCCTCTAAGAACATCTTTTTCTTTTCCAATAATTCCTCTGGAAACTTTCCCCCCTGATTTTGACTCTTTGATTTCTAAACTGAATCATTTAGAAAATCTAGACTAAGATCTTTGTGCATATTAGTGTGCCTCATTCTGTTAATTTTAAGAAGGATGCTTGATAGCCTACAAAACAGAATCAGAAGAGGGCTAGGCTTGAAGCTTTGTGATTTTTGCCTGAGAAAGTTGTTATTGTAGTTTTTCTTCTTTTCTTCTTCTTCTTCTTCCTCTTCCTTTTCTTTTTTTCTTCTTCCTCTTCTTTCTTCTTTCCTTCTTCTTCTTCTTTCTCCTCTTCTTCCTCCTTTTCCTCATCCTCTTCCTCTTCTCCTGATCTATCAATGAGTCAGAGGTATAATCCACCCATTGTTTGCTTAGTTCCCTGAGTCATATATGTTTCCATCTCCCATTCTAACTGATTCCAACCCTTTTGGTTTTCCTAGAGTCTTCGCAGTGAATGTTACAGTTGTTGTTCATGATATTTGTGATCATATGAAGAACTTAACTTAAAATTTCTTAAAATGTATTAGGAAGACATTTGATATTTTGACCTAAGGAAACAGTATCATGCTCTGTGTGGAATTAATGATTATAAATAGGCTAATGAAAAATTGCTTGAAATATGGTTCTTTTGGAGTGTTCTAGCTTTCCTTTTAAGAAAACTAATAATAGAGCTATTATCCTGTCTTCTCTGAACAATTTCAAATTGCTAGTCTTCATAGTATTTCTAGAATGTGTGTGGAGGAAGTGGGTGACATAAACAAATTTACTGGATGGAGTGAAACTTTAACTTTCTTATTTATCCAATTAAGGTAGATAATGTTGTATACTGAGAATATTTCTAGACTTGGGATCAGAGATGGGTTTAAACCCTAGATTTACATTTTCTAGACATGTGATTTGGGGTAAATCTTATCAACCTTTCTGAGTCTCACTTTTCTCATTTGTAAAATGGGAATAGCACTTGTAATTGTACATCAGTATGAGGAAAATGTTTTTGGAAAGTATTCCACAAAACAAATTAATATTATTATTCTCTATACAGCAGCTGTAGGTAATGGATTACAGGCCTGGCCTAGGAATATGGAAAACTTAGTTTCAAATACTATATCTGCCACATACTGAGTGGGTGACTATTAGTAAGTCATTTACCTTCTCAGTGCTCTTGGAAACTGAGACCAAAAGGTACGGATAAACTGCATTTATGGAAGAAATTTTCCAGTTTTGAACTCATTAAACCAATGAAGCAAATAGATCCAGATTCAAAGGTATTTACATGTAATTATATTGAATAGATATAAAACTGAAAAGATATACACATATATATCTATTTATGTATATAGCTATGCATTTACATATATTCATATATGCAAATGCATATTATACACACATGTTTTATAATACATGTGAAATATACATATATATAAAATGTATATAATATGTATGCATATATTATATATGTTTGCATGTATATTTTATACATGCATATATTTGAATTACCACCCATGGCTGCCTTTCTGAGATTGTTCAAATGTACTTTACCATTAGAAGGAAATGGACACTAAAGCAGAAAACTCTAGAGAAATCTCTTCATTCCCTAGCCATGTGACACTAATGTCAGAAAAGAAATTTCCATTTGTTATCAGTGTTGAAGAATGAGTGGAAGTCTACCTTAAAAGTGTAGTGGAAGTGACTCTTCGAAAGTTCCCCGAAATGGCCCTTCTTGATATGGTGATATGGTAAACTAAAAATTTGGAAGACTTGAATTCTAGTACAGGTTCACCTATTGACTAGCAATAGAACTTTAGGCAGTTCCTGGAATCTCTTTCTGCTTCAGTTGTATCATTTTATGATGAGAGATTAAGACTAGATATTATTAGATATGTTCCTCAATTTTGAATCTACAAATTAAATCAGAAAAGATGAGTTAAAATCTCTATTTTCTGAAAAACAAGGCATTTCACTGTCCTATTGAGAAATGTCCAAATTTTAGACTTTTCTTCTCCTTCACTATAAAAAATCTCGGGGTTAAAAAGAAATTAAAAGATGCTAACTGAGGATATGAATCATCTCATCTTTCTCTTTTGGTCTCTCTGTAAACCAAAAAGTCCTCCCCAACTCCAGAGAAGTGCTGATTTTATGAAGATCATCCCTCCAATGAGTCAGACCAAAGTCTATGTATCTATCCCAGGCAAACCTCAGCCCATCCTCTCTTCAATTAATCTCAGGGAAACAAAAACATAGCACAGAAAATATTATTATTGGTTTATATGTATAGAGTGCTTTAAGGTTTACAAAGTGCTTTATAAATATCTCATTTCATTTTTCCAACAACCCTGTGATTAAGTCCTATTACTACTTTCAGTTTAATAGATGAGGAAACTGAGGCAGAGATAAGTCATCAGTTAGGGTCACACAGCTATTAAATATTGGAGGGAAGATTCAAACTTGGGTTTTCGTGACTCTAAGTCTGTATCCACTGTGCAATCTTGCTGCCTTGAAGTTGAAAATAAAAGTACCAGGGAAGTATTTTGAGATCATGGAGGATGGTAATAGTGATTGGGACAGAAAAATAACCCACATTAGCTTAGTCTGAAAGATTACTATCAATACATAAGGATTGGTGGTATGGTAACAACAAAATACCCTTATCACCAGTCTGGAACTCTGAAAAAATATATTTTATGAACAATCTGGAACTTTTGGGAGTTTTTGTGCTGCATGCCATTGCTTCTTTTCAGAGCACTCTACATATATTCGACTCTTTGTTGCTGGTGAGCTGCTATGGCTTGTGTTTATCACTACAATTTATTTTTGCACTAAGCATTAGCATGACTATAATTTTCTCCTTAATGTTTCCAATCTCTTATTCATCTTGGAGATTCTCAATGCCCCCTTTTAGCTTGGATTCAGTCATACATAAACACAGGATATTTTTTCTATTTTTTCCTTCTTAAAAAAAATATTTCCCTGTATGCTCCATGGGGGAAACGCCTTATGGTCCATGACAGTCAGACTTTGTTTCGGAGCTAACTTTGTTCCTTTACTGTGGATTTCTTTGTTTGTATTCAGCATTTTTTTTTAAGCACCACCAAATTAGATCCCACTCTCCTGCAAATCCCCCCGTTGGATTCTTTTGTATTTCAAAGTCCAGCTTTATTGTGTAACAGGACACACTATTTTTGTGTAGTTGTCTGGCTGTCCTGACACTTTGTGAGCCCTTTAAAATATACTTGATCAACTGATATTAGAAATGGGGGAGCATAGCAATAAATTACGTTATTATTCAATAAATGACAATAGTTCATATCTATGTGACACTTTGAGATTGGTAAAATATTTTGTGTACATTATCTCATTTGACTCTCATGGCTATTATCCTTATTTTTATAGTTAAGGAAATTGAGACTGCCTACAGTCTCACAGCCAGTATGTGTTTGAAGGAGGATTTGATCCCAGAGCTCTTGGATTCATATTCAAAGAATGGTAGATCAAGAAAGGGACCAGGGAGATCATCAAGTGCAATGCTCTCATTTTTCACATGAGTGAAACTGAAGTGTAGAGCCATGAAGTCACTCAACCAAGGTTATACAAGACATAAATGTCAGAGCAGAGACTAGATTTGAGCACGTGTCCTCAGAAAACAAATCTTGCTTTCTTTCTGCTGCACTTCTAACTTCTGCTATCAAGATTAAAAGTGCAAGCGTGGTTGACATATATATACATATAATATGTGCATGTATATAAAATCTGAAAATGTCTCTCTTTAAATTCAGAAAGAATCATCAGATTGCCATGCCATGCTCTCCCAAATATGTTTTGTTATTATTTTTTAATCTTTGGGTCAGAACATCTTAATCGCAATATGCGACTGTCAAAGCCAGCCAAATCAGTCACACAATAGAGAGTGTACTGTGGAGGTGCTAATTTTAGATTTTAGTTTTCCAGAACTAGAATATCATGTCTGGAAAGATGATTTAGAAATAATCAGAAACCAACAATTTCTCTAAGTATCCATGTCATAGGTAGCAAGTTCTAATTTTAAAATTGTGTATCCTTTTCTTTTTCTTTTCTTGTTATTTAGAGCTCTAATTTCACTGGTGTGGGAATTCCTTCCACAGGTACATATGGATGATTCATCTGTACCTTGCAATTTACAAAGTTTCCTGGGTCACTAAGATATTAAATGTCTTGCCTAGTGTCACACCACCAGGCAGCATATGTTTATTAGACTTGAAACGTGTCTTCCTGCCTTTAAGGCAGGATACTGGGATAGTCTAGCTGCTTTTCTATATGTATATATAGAAATGGAAGAATCTGGCTTTTTCCTCCCCCCCCCCCCCCAGATTTAGGAGATTATTTTATTGGTGAGCCTTTCTTTTGATCATTCCTTTTCGTCTCTCCCTCTTTATCAATTAGATTGGTATGTTCTCAGTTCCTTTGGTTTTTCATAATTCTCCTGAAAAATTCACCCACACTTCTTTGGACAGGAATGTTTGTTATGTTGTAAAAATAAAAATGCTTGGTATCTGGGTCCAGGTGGAAATACCAATGCTGCAGAAATAAAAGTTTTGGTATATTTACTGTCTATGATATCAGTTGGTTTTCATAGTCTTTTGGGTTTTTTTCCTCTAGAGATTTTATTTTCAAACTTGTATCCCCCAGTAGAGGGGTATGAATATGTAAATAATATCCTTTTTATTTGATGATAATCAAATTTTGATTTATTTGAAATCAAATAATTTTTTACTTGAAAAATAATAGCAGTAGCAATAACCATAAAAACAACAACAAACCGAACCTCAACCAAACACCATGTGTTTGATAACATTTGTAGAATTTAGAATAAGTCATAGAGCTCTTTATGATAACAACAGTGATATAATAAAAATGTAATAAAAACAACAATGATGAAAATGAGGATATTTCTAGGAAAAAAGCAAAAACCTATGCTTCAGGTACCAGATATGGAGTTGTTCGATGAATCAGAATGAATCAGACAATTGCTCTTTTATTTAGTGCTTTTCTCTCAGAGGGCAGAAGTCTCTCTAGTCAATTCGATGTTATAAGTTCTCCATGTTTCTTTGAGGTAGCATTCTCTACAGGAGATTCTCAAATCTTTTAGTCTTAGGATCCCTTCACACTTGTAAAACTTACTTAGGACCTGATGAACTTTTGTTTATGTATATTACATATAGCAATATTTCAATCAAATTAGAAATTAAAGCTGATAATTTAAAATGTTTATTTGTGTAATTAAAAATAGTAGCAAACCAATGAACATAAATCACATATTTTATAGGGGAAAACCTATATTTTCTCAAACAAAAGAAATTTAACAAAGACATTGTTTTCTTTTTTTTTTCAAATTTCTATAATGTATAGCTTAATAGAAGATGGGAAAATATATATATTTACTTCTGAATTCAATTGGATGTGATATTTTGTTTTGGTCAAAATATATGAAGAAAATATGTCCTCATACACACATATAATTTGAAAACGGAGGAGTATTTTAATAGGCAAAAAAATCCACTGAAAGAGTCCATGGATTACACTTTGAGAATTGATGAGCTAGAATTTATGGTTTCTTCCAGGTCTAAAATTCTAATACTGGGAAGGGTTCTCTTGGCCTAAATGTGGATTTGAAGATGTTTTCTACTATCCTGTTTGCAATTTCAATTTTCTTATGAAATGGCTTCCTTGTTGAATGAAATAGCCCATGTAAAGCATTTTGCAAACTTGATAGCTTCTGATCATCATCATCATCCTCATCAATTCAGAGACCAATTATATATCTAATTTTCCATTCTTAATACTTAGCTAAAAAGTATTCTGTGAACATACATGTTTTGGAAGGAAGCTAAAGAAAAGAGAGTGTCTTTGCTAAATAATATGTCTTTATTATCTTGTTAGTATTGCACTATATAACCTTGTATGAACTCTGGATTTCAGTTCCTTATCTGTAAAATGGGGAGGGGCGGGTGCTTTTATATATATATACATATACATATATATATATATATATTCATATATATGTATATATATAATTGTTGTATTATATATATATTATTATAATATGTTATATATAATATATATATATATATAATAGTATTTATATGGTAGCTAATATGTGCCAAGTCTTAACACGTATCTCACTTGATCCTCAAGACAAAATTTTGAGGTAGATGCTATTATTATTCCCATTTTACAGTTGAGAAAATCAAGGAAATCAGAGGATAATTGCTGAAATGCCCAGGGTACCATACTTAGGAAGTGTCTTAGATTGGGTTTTCTTGATTTCAGGTCTAGTTACATTACACCCCCTAGTAGTAACATGTCCTTGGCTATCTTTTCCCCAATACTAATTTCCTTAAAAAGAAGGCATTTTACTCATTTATAGAAGTATTTGGTGAGGCATATTTATCTTACTTTTTTAATGTTTCCCCTCACCACTTGTCTAACTTCTCCAAATGTACTCAAAAGATATCAAAAGAAGCAAATGGAATAGTTTCATTACAACAGTAACTATACCTGGTAACAATATATATGTAACACACCCTTGAGGAAGGACTCTTGAAGAAAGATTTTTGTTAAGACTCTGGGGATGAGGGAGGGTAAATTTAAGAGAAAGATATCATTAGATGTATTTGCAAGCTGAAAATTTTATAATTTCTATATTTAAAGTGTTCCTGGTATTTGATGATAGATTGGAAAAGTCAGCAAATTACTTCTGATCATATAGAATATATTTTGAAAATATCTAGTGTCTTTCTATGTATCTCTGCACATTAACATGATACCAACAATTAGATCAAATGGGTATGTTATAGGATCAATCTAATTTTCTATTTAAGCTTGCTTATTCTATTGGATACAGACTCTGTCTCTGTCACTGTCTTTCTGGCTCTCTCTCTCTCTGATCTGAATTTGGAAGCTCCTCTGAGAGATTCCCTGAAAGCCATTTAACAAACATTTATTGAGCACTTACTGTTCAACAAGCATTTATTATGGAACTACTATGTGTTAAGCATAGTTCTAGTTTCTGGGAATGAAAAGACAAAAATGAAACAGGCTCTGTCCTCAAGGATCTTACATCTTCATGATGTTAAAACAACTTGTGCACTGTTTAAAAGATGTGGGATATTTACAAAGTCATTTTGAGTTAGGGTTAGGGGAAGGGAGAATAATAAAACTTTAAGAAGGTGGGAGAATCAAGAAAAGCCTCTTGTTGGAAGTAGCAGTTGATCGGAGTCTTGATTGGAAATAATACAGCACTGGGAAGCTGTTCCCCCCGTCCCAAACTGACCCTTGATGGTGTTTGGGGAACTGCTTTACATCCCTCCATCCTGACCCTATCCTAGTGTTAATGGCAGGCGGCACACTTCTTTGTTTATCTTGGAATTTGATACCATCATTTTGGCAAGGGAACCCAAAGCCCTTTACTGCTTAGATGCTTTGTCATTTGTTGTTAATTATCTGTTACCATAAATTCTGCACTTTGGAGGGGAGAAGGGGTGGGAAAGGGGCTGTTTGGAAATATTTCCTCAAGGAAAAAGTGTATTTTTTTTCTATGGACAAAAGACAGAGGTGGGGGTCTGGTTGGTAACTAGCTCAGGGGAAGTTGTGTTCCCCACTCCCCAGACTGGTTTGAGTCAGATCCTATTAATTCTGCAAAGGCTTTTTATTTTATTTTGCTGAGAGAATGTTTGCAATCCAGCTCTGGTCTGCATTAGTGATCTGTATCCCCATTTGAGTAAAAAATTAACTTTCCATCCTGAGCCTGCTTTTCAGGACGATCTCATCAGGCCACAATTATGAAGTAAATGTGTGTGTATGTGTGTGTGTGTGTGTGTGTGTGTGTGTGTGTGAGAGAGAGAGAGAGAGAGAGACAGAGAGAGACACACACAGAGAAAGACAGAAAAAGAGACAGAGAGAGAGGGGGGAGAGAGGGGGAAAGAGAGAGAGAGACAGAGAAAGGGATAGAGACAGACAGACAGACAGAGACAGAGAGAATGAATAACCTAGAGCCTATTGCTTTTAGCTGATATTGCTTTAAAAAAAAAAAAAAAAAAAAAGCTTGTTAAGAAAACTCCAGACAGACTCAAAAGTAGAGCCAGTTACCCAGAGGCCTTTATGAGGTGTTTGGTTTGTCAGGTGTGGAATGAAAATGAGGCTTCCAGCCATTAATGGATTTTACTTGAACTCCCATTTTCTACAGGAAGAACAAGACACTTTATAAACAAATAGAGCCATCCTGGACAAAGGGCAGGACAAACGACTAAAGAGATCTCTTAATAAAGCTCAGCTGAAAAACATTAGTGAATGGGGGAAGGGAGGAAGAGGGAGAGTGCCAGACTAAGTCCAATACCAATATGGTAACCCCCCCACCCCCCCCCCTCCCAGAGTGGAGATCACCAAATCAGCTCAGGTCAGAAAAGGAGAAAGGTCAAAGCTTCTATGCTAATCAGCAAAGGCATCAGCCTTTGGGCAATGACTGAACTTCCAGCCTATGGGGGACATAGAAGTTGAAGGCTCCCTTTTCTCCCTCTCTGGCCCTCCCCCCACACATGCATTTTTCCTGGGGAAGGGGAAACTCCTTGAGGGCTAGCATTGTTTTTGCTTTGTCTTTGTATTCCTGATGCTTAGCACCATATCTGGCCTGCGGTAAATTCTTAGTAAGTGCTTCAGGATTGGTGGATACTGATATCTCAAGATTTTTCTTTTGAAAGTTAGTACATTGTACATTGGGGTTGTGGGCTATTAACTGAGTTGTTCAGGCTTGAATTGTATGTAGGTTTTGTACCTGCCAAGTTTTAAGACTTTTATACTTGTTCCCTTCCCATAATGAATTACCTTATTATTGTCCAAGGGTGACTTGTATGCAGCCTGATGACTCAGGGAATACTACTCTGTCATGCTCAAAACCTAGTATGTGTGCTTATCTCTTAGGAATGCAATATTTTAACTAACTTGTCAAACTTTCTTGAATATTTCATTTATTCCAACTGTTTGAGGACCACTGATTAAGATAGATGTTTTAGTGTCTATTTTTTATTTTAATAGCACCTATTTTTATGGAATTACAAAAGATATAAATAAAATTAAATAGAAATACCACTGTCTGCTAACCTCATCCTCATATATTATTCTAGTTTGAAAGATTCCTTTTTAAAGTTTTATTGATTTCTTTGTTTACGTTTATATCATTATTATGTTTGAATATTACATCTACCAAATTGGCTTTCCCCCCATGTAGATAAAATGGTTAAGTAAAACCAATCAGCACAGGATTACATCCACCAGGAAATGAAACATTTTGCATATGTAGTCTTATACCTGTCCAAAGTAAGGAGGGAGATGTTTTTGTCTCAGACCTAATATATAAGTGCTTAATAAATATTCTATCTACCTGCTTTTCTTTCTACTCATACAGCCTTCCTCTCTCTTTGTCTCTGAATCTCTCTGTCTTTCATTCTTAGTCTCTCTTTTTGACTTTCTTCTGTGTCTATCTCTCTGTCTCTCTGTGTCTGTCTGTGTCTGTCTGTCTCTGTCACCCCCGTCACTTTCTCCTCTCCCCCGCCATTTTCTCCTCTCTGCCTCTTATTCTCTCTCTCTCTCTCTCTCTCTCTCTCTCTCTCTCTCTCTCTCTCTCTCTCTCTCTCTCTCTCTTTCTCTCTCTCTTTTTCTTTCTCTCTATTTCTGTCTCTGTCTGTCTCTGTGACTCTCTCTGTGTCTGTCGTTCTGTTTCTGTCTCTCTTACTCTGTGTCTGTCTGCCTGTCTCTCTCACCTTCCCTGTCCCCGTCTCTATTTCTGTCTGTCTGTGTATCCGTTTCCCTCTCTCTTCTCCAGAGCCAAGATAGGTCATTTGAATTACCCATCATTCTCTAGCCATTTGTTTTTGAGAACCTGTGTTTATACTTGACAGTCTCCATTTCGTGCTAAAACGGGTAATATATTAGTCTCCCGTGTTTTTTCGGGCTGGAGCTGGATGAATTCCCCAGTAAGTATTTCTAACCTTTCCCTGCTAACACCGCAGACTTCCCAGTTTTCTGTGGAATCTCCCCACGTGCAATAGAGCAGTGGATCGACGTCTTCTCAGGCCTCAGAGTCTGTTCACAACTTCAGAAAGTGGACAAATCCGTTGGTCCCGGGGACTTGGAGTTTGTGGCAAGAGGGAGCACAGGCTCACTGCTTTGTTTTCTTGCTGGAAAGCTGAGATGGAGGTAGCACTCAGTGTTTTGTTTTAACTCCTGATTAAATATTCATTTCTTTACTGAACTACTCAGTGTCTTTGAGTGGCTTTTGAAGCTGGGGTGCATTTTGACCTTTTCAATATGGACCTGACCTGGCAGCTAAGCTTAGGAACTTGGGATTTCCCTGTAGTCCAAGGAGAAACGGATCACATATTATCATGGGAATTGTGCTTTTTTGCTACCGAATGATTTCAGTGATAATAGTTGATATTTCTATACTGCTTTATGATTTCCAGAACACTTTTCTCTTAAGGGATTTAGCTCAAATGATAGTAGCAACTCTGGGCCGGGGAATCATGCTGAGTTGGCAGTCAGAGGACTTGACTTCAAATGTTGATTAGGCTGTTTGCTAACTGTGAGTTTGGTTTTTCTATTGGTCGCAATTTCCTGATCTGTAAAATGAGACTTTGGTCTAGAAGACCCTAGAGAGGCCTCTCGCTCTAAATCTATGTTCTTGGGAGGGCTTGCCTCAATGTGAAAGAGAGCGAGATGGATTCTTGCAATTCTCCATGGATACTTTGAGATGAAGATGGAAGGGGAAAAGCTTAATTTATGGGAGAGCAAGATCAATTCTTTCCATTCTCTGTGGACACTTTGAGAGGCAGCTAAGTCAGAACTTAATTTTAGATTTAAAAAAAAAAAAAAAACACCTGGGTTCTAATCCTGGCTGCTGCATGTTCCACACATTTCATCTTGAGCAGGCCACTTGTAGTGTTTGTAGACTTGTCTTAAACTCAAGCCAAAACCTCCTTGACCTGAGATTCCAACCTGTGATTAGGTAAATCATGGGAAGGATGTAATACAGATATTATCTCTGTTTTATAGAAGATTGAGATTGACAAGATAAATTACTTACCCAGGTTCCCACAGTTCATTATTGTCAGTTGATTTACCAACATTTATTCATTTTTATATAATTATCCTTTATTTTAATATTCATTTTTTAAAAGTTGAGTTCCAAATTATCTTCCTCCCTCTGGCCTCTGCCCTACCCATTGAGAAGGCAAACAATATGATTTTAATTATACGTTTGAAGCCATGCACAACCTATTTCCATATAACCATTAGACCATCACTTATTATACTATAACTGTGTTCAGGTGTTATACTAGGTCCCAGTGATATGAAGACAAAAGGAAACAATCCCTGCTTTCAAGAGGATTATCTCTTATTGGACCTAGTGTTCAACCTACACCCCCTAATTCTGAATTCCCTGGCTATTTTTCTGTAAGCAATCACCACCTTTTCTTCCCAGCTAACTCATCTGTTTTAATTAGGTGTCTCCCTTTTTTTCTTTTTTAAAGAAAATTCCATTTTTAAGTCAGAGTTATAATAAGAAAAAATGATCTGTGATAATTCCAAAGGATTCCATCATAAGGTGAGTGTTGAGGTGGCTTCATGGTAGTTAGGATGTAGGGATGTACTAAATATGTGCAAAAAGCCATACTGAAGACTAGAATTTGACCATGATAAAACTGAGTCTCCGGTAGAGTGGGGCACTTTATTAAGTGGTCAATTTCTTTATTCCTTTATCAAGAGGAATTCTGGCATAGTGGATAGAAGGTTGAACCTATAGTGGGAAAGGTATGGATTCAGATTCTATCTCTTCCACTTGATAGCTATGTGACATTCAACTAATCCATTTACATTTTCTGAGCCTCAATTCCCTCATCAGTTAAGTGGGAAACAATAGTTGTCTCATCTGCTTTATAGGCAGTTTCTTTTGAGGCTCAAAAAGAGATAAAAGAACATAAAGTACTATACAAATCTTAATGGAAAATACAAATACCATTTTAATGATCATTGTGCATCAGTTTTCTAGCTTGCACCACTTGCCTTTCTGGTAGGCAAAGCTAATGAAATTCACAATTGGTAAAACATAGTTTTTTGTGATGAAATGTTGATGACTACTGTAGGGCTTGTAGCATCCTAGAGAAACAGTGAGGTAGAAAGGAAAAAGTAATCCTTCTCAATCTACAAAAAAGTAAGAGTTGGAAGAGAAGGGTTCAAATACTCCCCTCTGTAGGGCTTGTAGTATCCTAGAGAGACAATGAGGTAGAAAGGAAAAAGTAATCCCCCTCAATCTACAAAAAAGTAAGAGTTGGAAGAGAAGGGTTCAAATACCCACCTCTGTCAGTTAGCACTTGTGAATCTTAAACAAGCTATTTAATCTTTGAGTTTGCTTATCTATAAAATGAGGGCTTTGGAGTAGATATCCTTTAAGACCACTTTGATCTTTAAATCAATGATCTATCCTAAAAACCAGCTAACATCATCATCATCATCACCATGATAAAAAAAACATTTTTATAATGCTTAAACTTTTGCAAAGCACTTATGACCTTGTATTGTAGAAAAGATCATAAAAAAGGAAAGGGGGTGGGAGGTTATATCTCTCCTTGCATCTCTCAGTTTTTCTATCTATAAAATGGGGACTGAAGAAGCAGGATAAAACTGGATGTCCCTTTCATGTATAAAAGACTTTTTTTCTATGGATCTGATAATAGAGGGGACCTAAATTAGCTGAGAACATTCAACAATCTTCTTTAACAAATGCTTAGAATTTGGGGACCTTTTAATATAGGTGTTTTTTTTTAATTGTTTTCCTTCATCCCAGGATACCTTCAGGTTTCTCTGCTGAATAAGGTGTCACAGTGTGTGTGTGTGTGTGTGTGTGTGTGTGTGTGTGTGTGTGTGTGTGTTTTAACAGATTACTCTTTGCCTGCATGCTACTAATTGATTGCATAGACTTCAGGGTAGGACATAGTAGGAGGAGAATGGCCACTTGAAGGTAAAGTCCTTTGATTAACCAACATCTTTGATAATTAGCCAAGGTGGCTGGGCCATAACATTGTTTGGGTAAAATGTGGTCTGGTCATCAGCATACCCTTTCACCTGGGATATGAGCAATACCCTTTAAAACCAAGCACAAGACAGAAATCCGCAAGTGCAGTTTAAATGAGTCTGTATTCTACATTATAAATATGCACCGGACACGGAGAGAAAACCGGAACAATCTCTCAGGATGCTGTTAGGGCCAAGCGGAATCTCATTAGGGACAACTTCAAAGATCAGTTCCTCATGTCCATAAAAACAAGTGTAAATTATCTGGTCGAGGCCTGCTGTTAGCAGTTAGGGGGATACATTATGCATGATTCTAGACTGAACAGAGTATATGGGCTGGCTGCTCTGTGTTCCCTTGTGGGGTGGGATTTCTCCCTTATGCTCTCCCCACCCGCCTAACCCCATTTTTTGTGCTGAGTTCTGCCTTTCAGAAATTTATTGGTAGTGTTTCAGTCAACATAGGGCTTCATTTGTAACCCACCCCTGCTTTTATGATTAATAGACATCAAGTCAGAGAGTAATGATGAAGTTCTACTTGGTTTATGGGAAGGGCCAATTGATGCTAATTTCTTGATTTTTTTTTTTTTTGACCTCATATGAGGAATTAAGAGTTGAAGCCTTGGGGATTTCAAATCTCATAGAATAATGGATACTACTTTCCTCGATTTTCCCCCCAAAGATTTATCTTTTCCCTATGATCATCTGGTTAGTTATTTTTAAGTTTTCTTTAATGCCTTTTATTTTAACATTACATTAATTTCTGAATATGTTAATGCTTCCTCACCTAACAAACCTTCTCTTATATAATATATTTAGGGAAAAAAAATCCAAAAAGTAGGTCAGTACAACTAACCAATAAATGGATCATGTCTGACTACACATGAGGTACAATATTCATAATCTCTCACTTTCCTGATGGAAGAGGGAAGCTGCACATTATCTCTTTACTTCTGTGGGGCAAAATTTGGTCATCATTTCATAGCATTCAGTTTTGTTTTATTGTTCTTCCTATCTACATTGTTATTATGTATATTATTTTATAACTTCTGTTTACTTTATTCTTTATCAGAAACTAATTCTTTCTGTTTCTCTGAATTCTTCAAATACTTTATAATTCTTACAGTGGATTATGTTTACTTACCATAATTATGAAGCTATCCCTTCCTTCCTCCCTTCTCCCTCTCTCTTTTTCCTTCTTCCCTTCCTCCTCTCTTTTCTTACTTCCTCTTTTGAAAAGTGTAAAGACAACCCCTTAAATCCCCCAAAAAGCTGATCTCTAGTGGAAGAATGTCCCTTAAAAAAGATGGTATCTCTTCTATCCAGTGTCCATGTCCTCTTGGTTTCCATATTAAATCCTCCCTTCCTCTGTTAGGTTAATAGAATGGCAATTTACCCTTTCCTTTTTTTCTTGCAATGTCTTTAAAATTCAATCTTGCCACACAAATGGTCACTAATGCATACTGACTCCCTTTTCCTATCACATTCCTATTGTCTTCATTCTGTTGATAATCCCACTACTTTCTTTTTACCTTATGCAGATCATGGTCATCATTGTTGCTTCTTGGCAATTTTCAGATTAATTCTTCAAATTAATTCAGCCTTCCTTACTTATTCTGAAGTCATTCATCTCTGTGATTTTAGAAAAATGATACTTGATTACTGTAAGGTTGAACAAGGG
This sequence comes from Antechinus flavipes, assembly GCF_016432865.1. Taxonomy (NCBI): domain Eukaryota; kingdom Metazoa; phylum Chordata; class Mammalia; order Dasyuromorphia; family Dasyuridae; genus Antechinus; species Antechinus flavipes. The sequence continues at coordinate 225,061,930 of NC_067403.1, read as the reverse complement.
GAAAGGATGGATGTCTTAATCTGGGTACCATCTATTAAAAAAAAAAGGCACAGCTATGAAAAGGAAGATGGGAGGCTAGCAAGAAGACAGCCTTTTCTAAAAACACTGATGTTTCAGTGAGTCAATAGGTATAAGATACAAGAGAAGTGTAAGACATAGATCCTGGTTGAAAGAGGATCGCAGTTTGTTGAAGAAGACAAATGTGTGCCCATAAAACCGGGATAGTGGAGAGGGCACTAGAATTAGATTGGCTGTAATCTTGCCTTAGCACTAACTAGCTGTGTGACCCAGTCAGCCTCAATTTGCTTATCTAAAAAATGTAGATAATCAGAGCACCTGTCTTACTGGGTTGTGGTGAGAGACAAATGAGATAACATAAAATGCTTTGCAAACTTAAAATACTTTATGAATTCTGGCTATCATCATCATCATCATCTCTGAATACTATATTACATGGGTAATTAATAAGAATTTTTGGGGGTGACTGCAGACTATCTCACTTCCTCACCTAACAAGCCTTCTCTTATATAATATATTTAGGGAAAAAAAATCCAAAAAGTAGGTCTAGTGATTTCCAGATTCTTTGGCTCATAGTGGACTAATTCTTGGCTCCAGGATTCATGACACACTGAATATTGAATTTGGGAGAATTAGGAGACTTCTCGGGCATATGAGTTGATTACAAGCCTAGGTTCCATACAGATGCCTGTTGGGCTAGATGTCAAAGTTGGCACACCACTTGAGATCACTGATTTAGGCTAATCTTTTTCATTTCAGAGGTAGAAGAACTGACCCAAATGGAATAAGGGCAGGTTGTCCCAAAAGTCTTAGTATATTTAAAGCTATTAGAGGCTACAACTCCACTAAGACTTTGGGGACATTATCTATTCCCTGATCTTTCTACTCATGTATAAAGCTCAAACTGGAAGGGACTTTGGAATCATCTCTCCCAATCCCTTATTCGATAGATGAGTAAAAAGGTCTGGAGAGGTTAAATAAATTACCCAAGATGGTGGTAAGCATCAGAGTTAGGATTTCAGCCTTAGCCCTCTTCATCTCTGTTACAGCCAAGTAGAATCATTATTGATTGCTTAACCAATGCTCTGTCCAGTGTGCTAAATTCACACAGTTGCCTATTAGCAGATCAAGGTCTCTAGCTGGTTCTCTTGGGTGCCAATATAGTGCTCTTTCTAATGTTCTGTTATAGATGGTCTCTGTCCATAGGGAACTTTCTATCTAATTTTATTTTCTTTGGACTGGACTTATATTTTCACTGATGCTAGAAAATCCCTTTAAGGAAACGTCTTCTACCAAATCAGATCAGAATTTGTTCAGCAACCCAAAGTCTGAGAATAGGTTCCCAACATCACTTTAGAGAGACAAGACTTAATACCCACAAAAGCACTGGAGAATAATAGAGTCTGAAGGGCTGTAGGTCTAGGTGAATAAAGGCTTGCTGGGTTTGGGGTTAGAAAGATCTGAGTTTAAGTTCTGATTTTGCTTTGTCTAATCTGTATAATCCTCAAGTCTGTTGATTTCTTCTCAGAGCCTCAGTACCTTGTTAGGACTTAGCTACTAGACTGTAGATGGGGCATGAACCTCCCATGTGTTAAATCAGTGATTCTCAAACATTTTTATCTCAGTGCTCCTTTTTACTCTTAAAAGTTATTGAGGACCTCAAAGAGTTGCTGTTCATTTTGCATATTATGAAGCCAATATTTTAAAAAGTTTATTCATTTAATAAATCCATCACTATGAAAAATAACCATGTGTTCCAAAACAATAAAAAATAGAGAAAAGATTGACATTGTTTTTTACATATTTTTGCAAATCTCTTTAATATCTTTCTTAATAGAAAACAGCTGGATTCTTATATCTGCTTTTCCATTCAATCTGTCAATCTGTTGTTTTGGGTGAAGTATATGAAGAAAATCTGGCCTCCCATAAGTATGTAGTTGGAAAAAGGAGCAGTATTTTCATAGGCAAATAAGGTTTTGTTATTATAAAATGGTTTTCCCTGTTTCCTCTTTTCTATTTTGTTTTTATTCTATCTGTACTTGTATATGTACTGTTTTTGTCTTTGAATGTAAGCTTTCTGAGGACAGGAATGGCTTCCCTTTTATCTTTGTCAGTAGAGCCAAGTATAGAATCTGGTGCATGATACATATTTAATAAATGCTTGTTAATTGATTGAACAAAGAAAGATATTTTCTTCAACAGAATGTTTTTTTCTGGTATAAGGGGCATTCTCCTTTTTTTTTCAAACTCTCTTTTTCTGCCTATTTGTTAATTTGTGTTTTTTAAAAATTATTTTGTCTATCCATTTATCTATACATCTATTTATTTAATTGCTGATTAAATTTCACCGAATGTATTTCAATTGTATTCCTCTGGACATACTAAGCTCTCTACCTCTGAACCCTTTCACTAGCCGGTATTTTGTTATAGTCATAGTGTTTTCAAGACCAGCTCTTTTTCCTCTCTATTCTAAATATTATACCACTGGGATGGTCTATTGTGGAGGAATCTCTCTGTTTACAAGGGGTACTGGGGAGGAGAAGGCAGTGCAAAAGGCCTAAGCAAAATGCTTTCCCAGCCTTTCACGTCCAACTTTGTTCTTCATGTCTTTCTAACCTGAAAGTCTGTGCTGGCCCTGAGGGCTCCTGTATGAACCACTTCAATTCCCAATTCAAAACTGTGCGTGTTTGGAGTGTAATTGCATCTTTGCTGTGATGTGAGATTCAAAAGCATGTGGACAGAGCCCTGGGTTTGGATAAGATGTGACATTCCAAGGAAATTGGATGATTTCTAGCCTGTTGGATGGTGCATTGTGAGAGAGGAAGAATATTCAGACACTTGCAGGTCTTTTCTTTCCAGGGGAAGGGTTTGATGCTTCAGTACACTTATTTTTGACAAGGTTCAAGTATAGTTTCTTTCTGTGACTGGGGTTAAATATCAGGCATCAAGGGCCATGTTTGAGAAGTTCACCAAGGTCTCTGCTTGGTTAATGATGTCTTGGACCAAAGATTGATGCAATGATTGCACAGAAAATTGCTTCTGTTATCCATAATTTAGCATCACCCATAAGCGAAGAGACAGTACATGTATTCTTCATGAGGTCTGAGAAAGTCTGCCACCACCAGGCATTTGTTCCATAAGTGAATTTCTGGCCCTATGGAAAATGCTCAGTAGCAGGTGGCAGCCATTATGTTAAGTAAGCTTCTTTATGGTAAAACTGAAGCAGAGAGAGTTGGCTATTGTGATGCTACCTTTTTACAGGGAGGGTTTCATCTCCATCACTTGGGTTGCCGTGATCCAGGAACCAAGGTGATGACTAGCGTCTAATAAATTACAAATTACACATATTCTGGGCTTAAAGACTGGTGAGCCAGTGGTCTCTGGGAGAGCTTTCAAGACAGCTATCTATCAGATTAAGTGAGAGTTTTAGAGGCATCTCATCTGTTCTTGAAAAGGATTTGCTAGCAGTTTTTAGTCTTCAGTCTTAAGCTTTACAATATGGAAATGATATAATTGATTTTCAGTCTGGGTGATGATAACAATGGGTAGAACTACAAAGATCAACTCCCAACCTATTTCTCTAGTCATAAGACCTTTGCATTTACTTTGCTTGTTTTCCATTTCTTTATCTGGGAACTGTTTGCACCCTTCCAGGAGAATGCAAACCCCTTGAAGACAGGAATTGTTCCATGATCGTGTCTATTTGTTCTTTTTTGTTTTTTGGAGTTATTTTTGTCTTTGTCTTTTCAATATCAAGCATAGGGACTTCCATATAGGAGAGATTTAATTAATAATCTTGTTCATTTGAATTGAGCATCTCTGCTAATGGTTATCTTGAATACAAGTAACCTTGTAGTAGGTTACTATCATTGAGAGAAATATAAAAATAAAATAATGTATAATATACCTTTGTATTTGTAATATAAGTGTGTATGTTGGTATTTTTGAGACAGAGAGACAGAAACAGCGTCACAGAAAGGGAGATAAAGAAAAGAAGAAAGAGACAAGAGAGAAAGAAAGAGGAGAGGAAAGAATATATTATAGAATAATGGCACAGTAAGTTGAGGACCAGTTCAGAGTATAGAAAATATACTTGGCTTTTAATCCAACATCTGATACCTGAACAAATCACTGAACTTCTTAGTTCTTCAAGGAACTTTGTAAGTGTGTGAGACACAGAGCAAGTACTGATCTAACATTGACTGCCCGATGAAATTAAAGGTCTTGTCCCCAAGAAGAGTAGTTAGAATGAAAGGATGGATGGATAGATAATGGATGGATGATAGATGGATGAATAATAGATGGGTGGATGTGAGTGTGAGAGGGCTGTGTATATCTGTTTGTGAATGGTTTCTATGCATTGGTCCGACCTCTAATTTCATCTGTGTTTGGAGTCTTCTGGCATAGAAAGTGTCTTTATTGATTCAGAGACTCAATCACACTATCATTTAGAGACTGTTTCCTGGGGTATTGAAAAGCTAAGGAGCTTATCCACAGTTTATTTAATAATGATAATATCTAATAATAATTAGATATTTATCTAATAAATATCAGAGACAGGCCTTGAACCCAAGTATTTCTGGGTTCTGAGTCCAAGGCTGATCCCATGCTGACTTTCTATGCACACATCTATATACAGATAAAGAAAGAATACCCTGGAACAATACATTATGCCACCAAATGTGAAACAAATCTACTTGTCTCTTAAATACGCTTATCAAAAGCCACAGAAAGGAAAAATATGGACATGTTTGCATGTGTGTAGAGCCTGAGCTTGGACTAATTATGATCACTCACTCAGTTGACCTTGTTCATTGAGGTAGACAAGAACTGAGCATTTTAAAATATTGGCTCGAGTCAAGGTTCAAGAGAAGATCATTTTTCTTTCAGTAGAAATGAAAAGACTTCCAGGCAAAGGGTTCTGTTTTTGCTGTTCTTTGGGTTGGGATTGGGTTGAGGATAGGGGCGTGGGGAGAAAAATATGCTTCTTCTTTTATTTTTTTGCATGTCTCTATTGCCACTTAATAAACAAGCAGATTCAGTCTTTTGTTTTAAAATGTAATCAGTAGAGAGATTGCATTTGTACTGCTTGTAAGCGAATGGCAGAAGTGAAATTACTTCTCTTCCATCTCATTTTGTGTCATAAAATGTTATGGGATGCAGGCTATTTTTCCTCTTCCTAGAGCTTCTTGCATTGATATGGGGCGGGGGGAGGGTTGAAAATCAAGAGATTCTTCCTTTTCTTTTCTTGGAGCACAAATTTGTTCCAAACTCCAGAGCTAAGAAATATATACTCTCCCTTGTAATATTCCCCTCTACCTCCCATGTCTGGGAACAGTTTCTGGAATAAGTCAGAGGTTTGGATTCAGTAGATACTGGTAAATTCCAGGAGTAAATGGTTGTTTTAAAATAATTTCATATTGTAAAGCAAGTAAGTGCTAATCAGATTGTGCCATTAAAAGCAAGGCCTTCAGCTGGCTAAGAGGGAATGCCAATCAGAGTTGGTTGGAACCGAAAAGAATGTGAGCTTTGCAATGAGAGTTGGGGGAAGGGGGTCATTTGCCTGCAGAACATTCTCTCTGTGTCTCTCTCTCTTTGTCTCTGACTTTCTGTGTCTCTGTCTATGTCTCTGTCTCTGTCTCTCTCTCACACACATACACACACACACAAAACATATATAAGAACAGAAAATCCAACTTGGGAATCACTGGGCTTTTTTGGAGGGGGGGTTGTTATCAGAATGAAATGCATTTTTAAATTGACTTTTGAAAAGCTATCCTTAAGGCGGATTTTTATCCAAACCATAATTCATGGGGAGATCGCACCCCCATCCCCCTTCAAGGAAATAAAATAAATGATTTAACACAGCAGTAATTATTGCCTGACTTCAAAAGTCAGGAGCGTGCGTGATAAATGTGAACGTCCCCTTTTTTCCCCCCACTGAGAATTTCTTTATTCATTAATTTTTTAAGATGGAAGTATAAGCAAAAGTAAGTGTTCTTGGATAACCTCTAACATTGTGCGGTTGCCCACAAAACCTCTGCTTATTAACTACATTATTGATAAAAAAAAAAAAAAAAAGAAAGAAAAAAATACCCTCTCCATGCAGCAGGAAGCGAGGCTGCTGATTCCGCTGTTTGCCTAAATGTGGAGACTGTTTAAGCTACAGATAAGTTACATCAGTGCGTTCACTGGATAACTATGAGGTTTTTTTGAAATGTCCAATGGCAGGAAGAGTAATGGGTTCCTTTCACTGGTTTTATCAGAGAATCTGAGAGCAGGAATGGACCTTAGAAGCTACCTGATCTTGTTCTTACCTGAATAAGACTTTCCTCTATAACATCCCTAACAAATGGTCAGCCCATCTTTGCTCAAAGATTTCCAAGAGGGAGGAAACCTATTCATTCCACTCTTGGAGAAATCTCTTATTGGCAGGAAGTTGTGTTTGAGACTTCTATTTTGTTTCATTTTATTTTCACTTAGGATAAGCCTAAAGTCATCCATTTCTTTGCAACTTAGGCACAATGCAATGGGGCATTTGCCCCACAACAACCAAGCAAAACCAGTCCAATTCCAGAGGAGCTCATGGGTTCCATATGCTTAAAATATTTTGATAATTGCATTTTACTTACTAAAGTTAATTTATCATTTTAATCATTGAGTGCCTTTGTAATCATGTGTATTTTCTTTTTTAATTTTAAAACTTTCTGAGAAAGGGTCTATAGAATCAAATGAGATAATATTTGTTAAGGACTTAGCATGAACTTAAAATATTTTGATAATTGCATTTTACTCACTAACTTTAGTGAGTTTATCATTTTAATCATTGAGTTCCTTTGTAATCTTGTGTATTTTCTTTTTTAATTTTAAAACTTTCTGAGAAAGGATCTATAGAATCAAATGAGATAATATTTGTTAAGGACTTAGCATGAACTTCAATATTTTGATAATTGCATTTCATTCACTAACTTTAGTGAGTTTATCATTTTGATCATTGAGTTCCTTTGTAATCATGTATTTTCCTTTTTAATTTAAAAACATTCCAAGAAAGGGCTTATAGAATCAAATGAGATCATATTTGTAAAGTACTTAGCACAGTGCCTGGCACATGATAGGTGTTTAATACATGCATTTTCCCATCCTTTCCCGCTTCACTAGGTTTTCAAAACGGTCAATAACACACATATAAATTCTTCTTTGTGACAGCCTTTCAGAAAGGTACTTGAAAATAGCTATCATTCTGACTGCATTTATTCTCCAGGATAAAAAAGTCACATGAAGACTGTCATACCAAAATTGGTTGAAGTGAGTCAGAAGAATAGAAGAATTTAGGAGTACATGATCCCTGGCTTTAGTTTTTAAAGTTACAATGTCATAGGGATTTTAGATTTGTGCTCTTAGCCTGAGAGAGAAGAAATATTAGCAATAAGTGGACCTGGCAGATAAGGGGATTTTGATGAATACAAAGAAAAATTACAAACAAGCAAACAATTTCCTTGTAATTAGAGCTGTGCAAGGGTGAAATGTAGTGACTCAATAGGTAGTGAGTTCTTTTTGCTGGAGTTTGAACATTGGAGTTCAAATGTCTTCTTAAGCAAGAAATTGTAGTAGAGAGGAGAGAGCTCTGTTGAGACCAGGGCTGGACTCGGGGGAACTTTCCATTTCTTGAGATTCTGTTACTCTGGAAGCATGCTTAAGATTGAACAAACCAAATACAAAAATAGTAAGCCCTCATTCACTCAACAAACTTTCCTAAGCAAAGATGTAGACAGCTGTGCTCAACATTTAGGGAAATGCAAAAATAAATTGTGAAAGATTTTTATTTGTATGGAATCTATAATGTAAATTAAAAAAATATACACAAAAAAATGAATTTAGATAATTAATTCCTTACATTGGTTTATAGCTTTTGTAATTTACAGAACCCTTCTCCATATGTCACCTGCTTTAATCATCCATGCTTCTATCCCACTAATGTCCAGCATTGATGCCTCATTGATGTGCTGAGATGACCCTTGGCTTCTTAAAATAATGGAGGGTAATCTTTGGCAGACCCTGCCAAATTAGAAGGTCTTTAGGGATGGGATCAGGACAATTTTTTGAAAATCATTTGTTGAAAGGATTGGAGAACAGTTGAGGGAAAATATGGGGGAAAAGATGGTACATAGAAAACTGGATTAATTACAATCCAAATATCACTCAAATGTCTCAAAATTAAAAAGCCTAAAGAGTTTTGCTGTAATTTTCATCATTCTCGACAATGATAATACATGTATGTAAGGTGGAGATTGTTTGATGTGACTTGATGCCTTCACCATCCTTCCTTGGGCTACTGAGTATTCTTGAAGTCAGGACTATTAAATTTTTCTTGAAAAAATATTCTAGAAATTCTTTTAACAAAGATGACATTTTTGTCTTTTAGACAAAGTTTTTGCTCTGTTTCTTTGATCACTATTTTAAAAATATATGTTTCAAGATGTTCTTAGAGACTGGAAATGAGAACTTCCTTTCTTCTTCATAATAACATTCTTTCCCCTTCTTCCTGTCCTTTCCAGTTCTTTTAATGTATTTCCTTCCTTATTTGAATGTGAGCTTCTTGACATTGAAGGAATTATGCTTATTGAGTGACTGACAGAAAGTGGCAGAACTAGAATTTGGATCTGAGAAGTTCTACCTAAAGATCCAGTATTCTTTCCCCTGAAGCATACCAGATGTTATAATAGACTTTTTTTTCTTTATATGGAGATTGAACTCAACCCCTAAATCCCCCTCCTTAAGGTCTCTTCCAATGCTGATATTTGGTGATATATTCTTTTTTCGATGGCTACATTCTCTTTAAGTTAAACATATACAAATAATGAAATTCAGATGGAAATTTTCACTTGGGACTTCATCTTTAGCAAAGATTTCATCCATTCTTTTAGACTAACCAAGTGACCTGGAGACCCTGTCTGAAACAATCAATTGAATTGATTATTCGGAGGTAGATTGGCCAATTGATGCTCCAGGGTGATCCATCTCTTTTGTCATCTGACGGACTGAAGTAACGAGATTTCCTTTTATTTAGGTCCCAAGGATGACTGATATGAGCTATTGTTAGACAATAGATCTGCTGCTTGACAATTAACCCTCATACCAGCTGGAAACAGGAAATCAGGATGGTCCATCTGTGTGTCTGGGTGCCCACGGCACTGTTCACAAATCCATGCACAGAGATCATTTAGTCTGACCTTTCTCATAGGTTCACAGAATTAGAACTGTAGGAGACCTCAGAGGCCAGTTAGTTTAATCCCTTCCTTCTACAAAAGAGAAACTTGAAGCTTATGGTGGTTAAATAACTTTTCCAAAGTCACACAAAAATCAGGATAGGAGGCACATAGACCCAGGAATATGTGCAAGTGCCTCTAGTATGTCTTCCCTCTTCACCTTTGCTTTGTAGAGGTGTCTTTCAAAGAATAGCCCAAGTACCAGTAGATATATGTCTTTCCTAACATTCCACTTTCCAATTACAATTGGTAGTTTTCTCTTGAAATTGCTTCCCATGTGGAGACAGGAGAGAAGGGGTTCAGTCTGTGATTTGCTGTTCCTTTTGGTTGTGTTGAGCATGTACAGTTATCCCCTTACTGGTTCTAATCCAACATAAATAGAACTCTGATGGGATGCTCTCAAACACATATGAATGAAAGTTGGTACTATGTAAAGTCTACTAATTGGTTGGAAAGCTGTTAGGTCTGATGTCTCAGAAGATGTTTACCTGGAGCAGAGTTAGCTTGGAAAAGGGACTACACTCTGTATTGTAGCCTCATTTTCTTTCTTAATGCACAGGGATCAATATTGTTAACAGGAGCATCTAAATGATAAGTCCTAAGTGATACTAAGTCCTTAATCCCTCTAGAAAGAGTCCCATATGTTTTGGAAGCTCTGTGGAGACTAGGGTTCCTTTTTTGGGAGAACAAATTCAATCTCTGCATTTTTATTTTATCTATGGTTTGTTAATTGTGACTGGGTTTGGGAAGACACAGAAAAAAACACTAGACAAAGAACTAACTCCTGAGAAGCTTTTAAAAATGTTCTTTGTTTGATTTGCAATTTTACCATATAATAGTAATATAAAGGAATTAATATAATTACTATATAATACTGCTCACATTTTTACATGGTTGCTTGGACGTTGGTGGAGAATGTTGTGCGTGTACCAAGAGAGGAACCATATAGAACCTTTAATAGCACAGACAGGAGTCAATCCTTCTAAAAATGCTGGATTTTCAGTCAGGGTCACTTGTCTGGGTTTGAATTCTGCCTCTTCTACTATTTTTGTTAGTTTGTCTAATTTAACTTATTTGTCATCTGTAGAAGAAGGAGGCTGGAACAGATTAGTGGTGCTCAGCTTTTGTAATTTGTGGCACAGCACTATTCTTTGCCATGAGGAATTGGAGTATACTATGGGAAATTTGTTCAAACACATGAGATTGTAGGTCTAAGTGCTATAGATTTCTTTGGTACATACAGCAAAATTCATAGTGTCACTTTTGAGAACCAATGGTCTGGATAGCTGTGATCCTATGATACTATAATATATGATACAATCTTCCTTAAAATAACAAATAATTAGTCTTAATGAAATACAAATAATTAAACAGTTTCTGTTCATTTGGTTTTTTTAATATATCTGTATCTATACATCATCTTTCTATCGCTTTGAAGATGTATGTGTATTCTTTTTCTCCATTTATTATCTCTCTCTATTTCTAGCTATTTATCTCTTTCAGTCCATTCATTTCTTTTCTCTTTCTCCATTATTCAGCTTGTCTATTATTCTTTGTTATTTTCCTATTTCTAAATAGTTATGTACTATCTATCTCCATTTTCTATTAACCATTATCTATTGCCTCCTTTCTATCTCTCTTGATTATTCATCTCTTTATTATCTCTCAATTTTCATTCTTTTTCTTATCTGTCATTTCTATTATCATTCTATCTCTATGAGGTTATGTATTCAATATCTCAATTTATCTACCATCTATCTATATTTATCTATCTCATATATCTTATCTCTCCATCTAATCTATTGTTTTTCTATCATTTATTTTCTATCTATCATCTATCTATGTACCTACTTTCTATCTTTTCTCAAAAAGACCTTGTTTTATATAACATTGACTTGAAGCATCATGGAAAATTATTCACACTCCCGAAAACAAACATAAGAGCCTCAATTTAAGAGCGTTGTGCCTCATTATTTATGCAAGGAATATACTCTTGGACTTTCAGATTTGAGGAAATAGCATAGCATTTTGTTTATCTCCCTTCCTAGAAGAAAGGTAATGTGATATAGTGCAAAAAGCATCAGACTTGAAGTCAAGAGAAATGTGGGTTTAAAAACTACTGTTCTCAAGAACGATTTCTAGCTGTGTGACACAAAGCAAGTCATTGACCCTCTCTGAGCTTTGGTTTTTTATCTGAAAAATAAGGGTAACATCTATGAACTTAACTCACGATTATTGTGGCAATCAAATGAGGTAATGCATTAAAGAGCTTTGTAAACCTTAAAGTGCTATATAAATGTCAGATATTATTAATAAAATTTATATGACTATGATTCAGTATGTCCGTTGTAGGTTCATAAGCAGGGCATTGACATTATAAAACTGAGTGTTTTACGAAGACTAATCTAGTGATGAGAATGAGAGTTTAGAAGGGGAGGAGACTGGAGGTCAGGAGGATGGTGAGCAATTATGGCAGAGATTGAAATGAGAGATGGGGAGGACTGGGACTAAGGTGGTTTCCAGGAGGTAAGGCCCAAATGCATTGCTGAACAAAGGGATTGGTTGAGTGCAGTTGTATATTTTGTGTGAAAAGTAGAAGAAAAGGAATTATCAAAAATAATTTAGGAGGGAGGAGACTAGCAGTTCAGGAGAATGGGGGTATCATGAGTGAGAGTGGGAAACAAAGTTAGTCAAGTCCCCAAGAATGTCATAGGTCCCAAAAATTGGTTGGGCCAGTTGGAGGAAAGGTGCATAGACTCCCACGAGCCATCAGCCTGCTCCTTGAGATAAAAGAAAAGAAGGAAAAGTTCATTTTTCTTCACTTTTCTCTTTTTTTTTTCTTTTTGCTTCCAAGTTAATATTATATTTATAAATATATAAAATAGGTATACGAACCAAACATTTACTGATAATAAATCATAATTTCATGATCCCCACATTCATTTATATGACTCCATATGAACTTGAGATCCATGGTATAAGCAGTTTTGAGCTAGATAATAGATGAGATAAAGAGATAGCTATAGCTCTAATGTGCCTTTGCCATTACTGCCTATGGAAGTCATTTTAGCTCCCTAGGCATCCTTCGGGTTCATCATCTGTCAAATGGGGTCGTTGGATTAGCTGACAGAAGATGCCCTATTTGTTCTACCTCTGAGCTCCTGGGCTCCATTCCCTCTTGGTTCCAACTAGATTGGACTTCTTACTACTTTCTCTACAATATTCTATCTCTGGCTTTTCAGAGCTCCGAAATCAGTCCTTTATTTACTATAGCAGTGCATGCTGCTTTTCTGGAAAAGCATCATCTGATAAATTTGTTTGCAATATGGTGGGAATATATATATTGCAGGTTAAAGCATCATTTTTTTTACTTTATTTTTCTTGATTTTTTTGCATATGTAGAGAGTTATTTTTTAAGGGAGGGAGATCCATGTTTTATTTCACAACTTGACATTTATAGAAATGTTTTGTATAACTTCACCTGTGCTTTCTTTCTTTTTTTAAAAAATAACTTTTTATTGACAAAACCCATGCCAGAGTAATTTTTTACAACATTATCCCTTGCACTCACTTCTGTTCTGATTTTTCCCCTCCCTTCCTCCACCTCCTCCCTAGATGGCAAGCAGTCCTCCTATACATGTTAAATAGATTACAGTATATCCTAGATACAATATATGTGTGCAGAACCGAACAGTTCTCTTGTTGCACCACCTGTGCTTTCTTAATGGGGCCTAAAAGGTGGGGATAAGGAAGAGAATCTGGAGCTCAAAGTTTTAAAAACAAATGTAAAATAAAAATGGTTTGAATGTAATAAGGAAAAAATAAAAATATTTTTAAAACTCAGAAATGCACAAAATATGTGTATAGTATTATGCAACATCTATCTATCTATATTTATATTATTTTGGGGGAGAAGGAAATCAGAGTTAAGTGACTTGCTCAGAGTCATACAGCTAGTAAATGTCTGAGGCCATATCTGAGCTCAATCTTCCTGTCTTCAGGGCTATTGCTCTATCACCACACCACCTTGCTGTTCCCTTGATAAGTAGTTTCAAATAGAGATGTTTGACATATGGATATAGCATTAACCCATAAGTTAAGATCTTCATGATAATACCCAGCTCTGGGGCATCCTCTCCCACAAAGCCTTCTGTGGCTCTCATCTCTCTCCTCCAATTATTTCCAGCCCTTTGGTGGAACTTCCGTCTCTTTAGCATAATCTCTTGTATCATCATTTTTTTTTTTGCCACTGTCTTCCTCCCTCTCCCTGCCCCCCTTTAGATTGTGAGCTCCTGGGGAGGAGGGTCATTTTGCTTACCTAGGACAGCGCCTCACATATAATGGAAGACTTTGAAATGATTTGAATAACAGTACTGGTAAATTGGATATAGTGTCTGTGGGTTGGATTTCAGATTTCCAGCTAGACCTAAAATAAATATCTCAAATATATAGAGTATGAACATACATTAAGTTATTGAATGAACCTTGATATTTATTTTTTTCTGACTTAAGCAATACATTGTGTGACTATAAGCAGAAATCTACTTTTCTAGCATAACCCTTGGTCTCCTACCTTCCCCCTCCCCTTTTTCTTCAAAGGGAATATAATAAAACCTGACACATTACTTCAAAAGTAGTTTTTATGGAGCATTTGGCAGTAAATGCTGTTGAGTGGTGATGGAACGGTGCTTTCTTGAAATAAACTGCATGGGATGGGGAGGGGGGTGGAAGGGGAAATGTTTTAAAAGGAAGGTAATAATATCTGTGCCATTCGGCCTCATTGGAACGTGTGTTCCAAAGGTGGGAGGTGAGTTTTGTTCGCTCATAATCTACAGAGGGTAGGCAGGACTATGGGAAAAAATGCTATTTTCTTTATCTCAGAGGAATCACTGCAATTGTTTACCAGAACTGCTGGCATTTGTAGTTTACACATCACTGGGCACAGGGGCCATTTGTGGGTATATGAAAAGCAAGGTCCTTTGTTGGTTTGGGATAGTCTATTGACAGTGTGAAGTATTATGTCTAGATAGAAAGATTTGACAGAACTTGTTTTATTAGAGATGTAACAAGGTACTTTTTGTTCTTGGGGCAACAGTTGGGATTGGTAGGGACACTTGACCACAGAAAGTTGGGTTTGGCCATCGGGAGGATGAAGATCAACTTTGGAAAGTGCTTTTGGCATCCTGGGGCAAAACTCTGCTGGTCCAGCCCTGGTTATGTCTCTGTATTACAAAACCATTTAAGATCATAGCATCTTTGAGCCAGGGCAGGGAGAAAACTTCTTAGGGCTTCTAATCCAAGCTGCTTATTTTAGAACCCAAACTGAGGTTTAGGAGGACTTGTCCAAAGAATTGACCCTTGCTTTTGTAATTCAGAGCCCATCTTGCCCTAGAAATATCTGAAACCCACAGTTATTGCCCGGGTAGAGATCTGTGGTGATATCTAAGAATTCTGGTATTTATATGATCCCTTCTCCCTTTCTTTGTCTAAGTTTATAAAGGACATAGTTTCCAGGAGGTCAGGAAAGGTCTTATCTGTTCACATATTCTAGATGTTTTGATAGGAAAACAACTTCTTTTTAGCTGCATGATCAGCAGTTGATCAGACAATTAGCATTTTGTACGAACCTACTATGTGCTGAGTACTGTATAATGAAAGGCAAAAACAAAACAAACAGAAAAACAGAAACCAAACCCACAGCCCAGTTCCTGCTCTCAGGGAGCTCACAATCCAGTGGGAACCACAACTTGCAAAAAAACTATGTATGAACAAATTATGTGCTAGACAAATTTGGGGTAATGTCAGCAGGAAAGCCCTTGGATTAAGGAGGACTTGGATTAAGAAGGGCTTTCCTATAGAAAGTGGGAAGCCAGAGGATGAGATGAGTAAATAGAGAATTTCAGGTTTGAAACACTTGGGTATGAGGAGGTGGCAGGAAGTCCAACATCCCTGAATCATAGAGTATGGGAAAGGAGTAAAGTGTGCAAAGACTGGAAAGGCAGGTGGGGGACAGAATAAGAAGATTTTAAATTAGAGTCACCGATGGGAGTCCCTGGAGTTTATTGGGTAAGGGAGGGATATGGTTGGATCTGTATTTAAGAAAGAACACTGTGACAGTTTGGTGGGTAATGGACTGGAGGGAGAGAGTTTGAGGCAGGGAGACACATCAGCAGGAGATAAGGACCATCTCATCCTGGTGGCAGGGTCAAAGGAAAGAAGAGGGCATATGCGACATATTACAAAAGGAAGAAATGACAAGATTTAACCAAGGGTTAAAAACACATATTTAACAAAGTTATAGAATAAGATCTCCCAGGCCAGAGGGTAGATTTCTATACTGCAGAGAAGTCTGGAAAAGATAATCACCCCGACTTACCAATTAAGTATTGTATATTTTAGGGAAAATCTCAGTTTCTCGATTAATTTAAATTCTGTTTGAAATTCTGTTCGGCATTTTCCATTTTGAAGAAAAAACAGGAAAGCAGCAACCACAAAAATCGTTTATGGAACCAAATTCCCATCAGTATCTTTTTTTTACATTTTGTGATAAAGTGTGGTATAATGGCTAATAAACTGGAAAATGGAGGACCTTGGTTCAGATACCACTTCTTTTACATGTTGGGTGACCAGGCTAGATTTTTTTTTAAAGACCAGGCCTTAAACCAAAACTAATCTGATTCTAATTGGTCACCAATAGGTCCCAGGCCAAGCTCCATTTGGTCATTATTTGGGTCCTGATTGACTCAGATTGACTGAAAATAACAGTTGTTTCTGCTTTGACCAGAAACCCTGAGTGAGGATCTTCCCCTCCCAGATTCATTCATTCATTTATTTATTTAGATTTTTTTGGACTAGGTGAAAAAGGAGATTTTTTTTTTTTTTTTTTTTTTTTTGCCTCAATGGCTACTTAGCTTTAATCATTGAATGGGTGTTGCCTCCATCAAACTGAGACCTGTTGAGCTTAAAAAGACTAAGGTCCCCCATTTTATCCAAGGTCATCTCCAGTCATCCTGATATATATATATATATATATATATATATATATATATATATATATATATATATATATATATATATATATATATATATATAATACATACATATACATATACACACGAAAAAAGATACATATATATATATATATATATATATATATATATACACGAAAAAAAGAACTCCAGATCTAGTCCAATCCCATTCACAGAGAAACTGAGGCACTGTGAGGTAAACGTGGGCTGGTTTGGTTCAAATCCCTTCATCCATTATGTCGGGCTAGCACTTTCTTCCCCACTTACCCTCTAAGGCTGCTGCAGGTGAGTAATTAAGATTACAATTCTCTGGAAAGAGTCATACGCTCTCTGGATCTATCGGGTCGGTCCAGAGAGAGCCAGAGGACAATGCCATTAACTGCAGTAAGTGGAAATGGGGACTCGGGGCTTTCCCATTAGCAGTTGGGTTTGTATAGAAGTCAAGAGAGCTGGGTTGGGTCCCCAGTGAAGGAGGTTGAAAAGAGAGAGCAAAGCAGGGCTATTCACAGATTCACATGATTTGCAGGCTCTAATCACGAGCCAGGCAGCCCCGAGCTTTCCGGAGATTGAATTGCATCCTATCCCACAAGGAGGGTTTTGCCTTTAGGTTAAGAGTGAGATCACTGGGAAGACTTAGTTGAGGTATGCACTTAACTCTGGCCTGTGCTCATTGTGGAAGACAGGAGAACAGAAAAGCTTATATTTTCTGGGTTGCAAGTTGCAGCAGGGATGCTTCTCCTGTCTGACCTTCTGGCCAAATATTTATTAAAGATTAGTCTTCCAAGTCCACCTAAGGCATCAGCAGCACCACAGGCAAAGTGGCCAAATACACTGAGTTTGTCTTGGACCTCTTCTGATCTTCCTTCCAACTTTTACTCCTCTTTTTCTTCCTGTCTCTCCCTCTAGAATCCCCCGACTCCTTCCACAAAGTACCTGGCACCCATAGATTTCTATCTCTTCCCAAGGATAAGCCTCCGATGTGTCACCTGCTCTAGAATGACACCTCCTCATCTCCACTCCTTTGCAGCCAGAAGTTTCATATACTTTAGCTAAAAAGTGAGGGAAGGCAGGAGACTAAACTAAGCTAAAACACTACAGTCACGTCAAAAAGCATTTATTAATGCTACTGTTAGCCATGCATTATGTTTGACACAAAAAAAGGAAAAACAAACAAAATCCCCTAACCTTCTAAGAAATAAAACAGAACAGTCCTTCCTCTCAAGGAACAGACAGTCTGATGGAAAGAATGCTAGCTTCTATAGGCCAAAGATCTGAGTTCAAATCTCACCTCTGACTTGAACTACTTATGTTAATTTGGTCATGTCATTTAACTTTCCTGATTCTCAGTTTCTTCATATATGAAATGAAAGTACTGGACCTAGAGACAATGACTTGTGAGGTCCCTTCCAGATCTGACTCTAACAATCCATTTGCTATAGCACTAATTCATATCAAAATGCGAATGACTAATAGATATACTTGCCTCATCATGCTTATAGTGCTTAAAAAGATCTTATTATTTTTAAATGACTAGTATTTATTTAGTGCCTTAAGATTTACAAAGTGTATCACATATATTATCTCATTTTATTTTTCATTTATTTATTTTAATAGTATTTTATTTTTCCAAATACATGTAAAGATAGTTTTCCACATTCATTTTTGTAAGGCTTTGTGTTTCAAATTTTTCTCCCACCCTCCCTCACCTCTCCCCTCTCTAAGATAGCAAGCAACCTGATATAGGCTAAATACGTGCAAATACTCAGGCACATTTCCGTATACATTGCATTCATGCCATGCAAGAAAAAATAGAGCAAAAAAGAAAAAAATAACACCATAAGAAAGAAAGAAACAAAAAAGGTGCAAATACTGTGCTTCAATTCCCATTCATTCTCCGTTGTTCTCTCTCTGGATGCAGATGGTATTTGATATCCCAAGTCTATTAAAATTGTCTTGAATCAGCTCATTGTTGAAAAGAGCCAAGTCCATCACAGTTGATTATCACAGAATCTTGTTGTTACTGTATACAATGTTCTCTTAGTTCTTCTCATTTCATTATGATCAGTTCATGTAAGTCTTTCAGGGATTTTCTGAAATCATCCTGCTGATCCTTTCTTATAGAACAATAATAGTCCGTTAAATTCATAGGCCATGACTTATTTAGCTATTTTCCAACTGATTGGCAGCCACTCAATTTCCAGTTCCTTACCACTATAAAAAGGGCTGTTATAAAATTTTTTGGTGGGTTTTTTCCCTCTTTTATGATCTCTGAGATACAGACTTGGTAGTGAGACTGCTGGATCAAAGGGAATGCAGTTTTGTAGCCCTTGGGCATAATTCCATATTGCTCTCCAGAATAGTTGGATCAATTCACACATCAACAATGCATTATATCCCAATTTTCCCACATACCCTTCAACATTTATCATTATCTTTTCCTAGAAGTAAAGTGATGCTTCAAAATTGTCTTAATTTGCATTTCTCTAATCAGCCATGATTTAGAGCATTTTTTTCATGTGACTAGAAATCAGATTTTTCATCTGAAAATAGTTTATATCCTTTGATCATTTATCAATTGAGGAATGACTTGTATTCTTATAAATTTAACTCAGTTCTTATGTATTTTAGAAATGAGGCCTTTAAAAAGAGCTTATTAAATGAATCATTGTTAGAATGTAAGAGTTGATAAGAGTTTTCAAAAGTGAACCCTTGCTTGATATGAATTATTTTTACCCCTCATCTTTCTATCTGTCAGGAGAAAGGGGATCAGCAGCCACTGTAGAAAGGTTGCCAGTCCTCCCTCTCAGCCCTTGAACTCCAAGGCCCAGATCCTACAAAGGAAGAAATAATTATTGCCATCTTGCTTTGTTCTTAACAGAAATACTTCCCCATTCCAGTGACCCACACTTGCCTCAGAGTCTGTAATCCTATAATTCCCAAGACATTTTAACTGTCTGTATCTCAGTTTCCCATCCTGTGAGAGTTGAAGGTTAGATTAAATGACCTATAGGCTCTTAATATATGATCCTATGGACTTTTTGAGAAACAGCTTAGCAGATCAGCAGATAGATGATTGGTTTCAGTGTCAGGAAAAGGCATTCAAATTTTGCCTCATAATATATTGGCTGTGTGACATTGGGAAGTAGTAGAGACTCAATAATTTCTTCTTTAACCTAGGATCATCACTGTTGAATGGCAGTCTATCTTCTTAGTAACCATTCCTTAGCCTTCTTCCTACCCCTGCCTTTTCTGTAGGAATCACAAAGTCTCTAAAGAGCTCAATTTGATCTAATGGATCTGGTATCATCTATTCACAAGGTCTGATCTCCAGCAATCACCTTAGAGTATAGCTTCTCAAACTCTGGAGTCTTTACCAATGTAATATGAAAGCATCCAGTCTGTCTCTTTGGATTTACTCTTACTTACAACAAGATTATGTGATGATCAAGTGCGATAGACTTGGCTCTTTTCAGCAATGAAATGATTCAAGGCAATTTTAATAGACTTGGGGAAGTTCTTAATTTACTTACTTTTACTATCTTGGTCACTCCATCTCCTCTTGGCCAAAAATTAGGGATGTCGCTTCCTTCCCTGGTTTCAGGTTTAATAGCCTTCCCTTCCCATGTAGCCCTCTATGTAGACTAATACATCATTCTCATACTTTAATTATACCATGATATCCACTTTCAAATCAATTTTACTTTTTAAACAAACAAAAAAAGGTTAATAGATTAGGATGTAAGCCAAGATTATGCCCCTTATAAAGATTGATTATAACTTTCTCAAGCAAGAAAGTGAGAGAAAAATCAGAGTCCCTTCCCTGGGCCAAGTGCACTGATTTTAGTCACCTTTCACTCCCTGGTCTGGCTTTTGTAAAGAGCAGGACACATTTGTATTTCACACACAGGAATGTTGCTAAAGTTTAAAGGCCCTCACAATCAGGTTATTTTTATAGGGGTGGAAAAGGTAGGAGAGTTTATGTTATCTGAAATATGTCAGCCAAGAGACATTGGCCGTCTCCATCTAAAACTGGACTCAAAAGATTCTTTTAGAGGTGTAGGAAGTGGGGGAAAATATATCTAATAAATAGATAAATTGGTAGATAAATGCATTAGAATAAATAGCTTCTTAGGTCCCTTTAAACTCAAAATCTATAAGCTCCTATTACTCCTAAATTTCCTTGGACCTCAGTTTCCTTACTTGTAAAATTTGGAGGTTAGACTAGATAACCTCTAAAAGCTTCTTTTAGCTCCAAATTGATAATCCTATGAAGAATAATATAAGACAATGGATAAATGGTCAGCCTCAGTTTTCCCAAGAAGGCCTGCATTGGAATCTTGCTTCTGATACTTATTGGCTATTTGACAATGGGTACATCTTGTGCCTTCTTGGTACCCCTAAGATGTTTTCTACTGACAAATTTAGACCACTACAAAGTGAAATAAAACCTACCTTGATGGCTGAGCCAAGAGAGTGAGAGCATCTGTATGCCCTTGGCAGGTTTGAAAATTGTGTCCCCTGGTAATTCAGTTCCACTGTGGGGCTTGAACATTTCCATTGAAGTCAGGGATGTGATTGAGCAGAAAATAAGTAATAACTCATAATTATAAATAGCTATAGGGTTTACAAAGCTTGTTCTTTGCAGTCACCCCTGTAAGATAGCTGGGTACCCTAGAGAATGTAATTTCATGTCATTAAAACATTTACAATGATTTTTAAAAAGTCACAGTCAGAAGCGGCCCTCTGAGATCAAATCGGGAATCGGGGTTCCACTTCTTACTTAGGCAAACCTCTTGAGAAGTGGCGCCAGTCAGTCAAAGCATTGGACTATAACTGTGCTTGAGGGAAATAGATCCACAACCACCCCCGTGTTTGCTGCTGTTGTGGGAGGTACAGGCAGTTTATTGTTCTTTTGAACCTTGGGAATTTATAAGGAGCTGTTAACCAGTTATTCCAGGAAGGGAGTTGGGGGGTGGGGGGAGGAGCAGGAGGAGGGGAAGAAGGAGGAAAAGAATCAGCATAAAAGAGTGAGAATCTGAAATTCGGGGAGTACTTTTTAAACATCTACTGGGTGTCCAGAAACTTGGTTTGTCCCTGCTCCCAGGAAGCTTGGATTTGATTGGGAGGACAACTGTGCACCTGGGAGGAAAGGTCAAAATTTTCTTCTGATTCTAAGCACTGTGGGTATCTTGGCCCCAGATTCCTCACATAAAAAGTAAAAGGGGTAACTAAAAGGAGCCTCTGAACATCCTCCTAATTCTAGTTCTATGAACTGAAGCACAAGCCTTTCATGATTGCTTGAAAGCTAGGGCCTCTTCCTCCAGATTATTTTGTATTTATCTATATTTAGTCTTTCTATAAATACATAAATGTATGTATATGTACTGCTATGTCATCTCTTTTTAGCTATCTCTATCATCTCCATCATTGTCTCTAGTGACCTCTATTATCTCTAT
Source organism: Antechinus flavipes (assembly GCF_016432865.1). NCBI lineage: Eukaryota > Metazoa > Chordata > Mammalia > Dasyuromorphia > Dasyuridae > Antechinus > Antechinus flavipes. The sequence goes on along the minus strand of NC_067403.1, from coordinate 225,040,162 downwards.
ATTCTATAACACTATTTACAGTAATCTTAGCAGTGCAGATATAAAATAAATGGAGGTGTAGTGAAGCTCTAGTGAGATACTGGATGTAAAGTACTTTGCAGATCTTAAGGTGCTATGTAAATGCCAGTTATTATTATTATGATTGTTATTATTGTTAGTCTCCAGTCACCAGGTCTCCAGGCTGATGATGATCTCATTCCTGGAGTATTCTATTGCATTCCTGATAAATTTAAGAGATGTTTATAAAGTAATAATGGAGTTGAGCAATGGGGCTTTCAGTGGGAAAATGTTAGACACTTAAATTTAATCCATATTTTTTAGGCTTTCTCAGGTCTAGAAATCAACAAAATAAATAATAAACTGATCTCTGATTGCAAATTTCTAAGATGAAACTGCTTACATTGAATATTTAACAATGGGCTTTTAGACACCAGTGGGAGCTAGGTCCAGTGCACTGCTAGAAATACCCTACACTTGCTTGTAATTTACCCAATTTGCAAAATATCCTATACTAGTCTAATTTGCAAAATAATGAAATTCCATTTCAGAGATAGAGTTTGGTGTTTTAGATAATAAAATGGGCCTAGGTAAGGTTTTGAATGTAAATATCTGTGCATTTATGTATGTTTGTATCTATACATAGCTATGTATCTATATATACATATATGCATATATCTAGATCAAGACTGACAGATTAATCTATATCTATGTAGACTAGAGATAGATAACAATTTCAATTTTTCAATTTCAATATAACAAATTTCTTTGATAATCAAGTATTTTATTTTATGCATTTGAAATGTGATTCTGAGAAAGGCTCCATAGGTATCATCTTATTATACAAAAAGGACTAAGAACTTTTGCACAGATCCTGAAAAATCTGGATTCAAGTACTGTGCCATGTCCAAATTCTGCTTGCGTACCTAGTGCAAGTTGCATATTCTAGTAAATATCCCCTGCTAAGACTGTTTATTAATTGAAGAATAGTTGGCAATGTGTATTGGTAGAGAGGCCTACTTCAAATGAGTTCCTGATATCAGTGAAATCATAGGCCAAGAGTGGAGGAGGAAGAAGAGGAGGAGGAAGAGGAGGAGGGAGGGAAGAGAGAGGGAGGGAGGAAGGGAAGGGAGGAAGTAAAGAAGGGAGGGAAGAAGGAAGAAAGGGAGGGATAGAGAGTGAAGAAGGAAGAAAGGGAGAGAGGATAGAAGGAAAGAAGGAAGGAAGGAAGGAAGAAGATAGAAAGGAAGAAGGGAAGAAAGAAAGACAGAAAGGATGGAAAGAAGAAAGGAAGGAAGAGTCCAGTTGTTGTTGCTGTTTTGGAGATGGTAACTTTTGTTTTGTTTTGGATATCCTTTTAATTTATTCTGTTTTGTCAATAGTATTTTATTTTTTCCAAATACAGGTGATATTAACTTTTTGCAAATTTGATGTCTCGTTAGAAGGAATGACAAGTGAATTAGGCTCTCCTTGGCAAGATTTTTCCTTTTGTTTATCATATTCAGGATCCCTAATTCTTGTCGTTTTGATTGGCCCCAAATCTTTCTTTCTCTTGGGATGGGGCCAGTTGAAGATAATCACAAGTTTTAAAAAAAACACTTTCTGAACTTGGGCCCTAGCACAAGCTTTATTAAGAGTAATTATTAAGTCTCAGGTCTTCCTGGCCATCTTCTGACCTACCCTTTGGATAGAAAATGTAGGCATCATCTTCCATTTTGCACACAAAAATATGAACCATGGTAGGATGAAATGGTTTGCCAGAGACAACTTGTCTCGTGAGTATCAAAGCTGGAATGAGAACCTGTCTAGTTCCATCACTCCAGTTTGATGACTTATTTCTATTGTCCAACTCTAATTTCTTTCTGCCTTTCCCTGTCTAGTCCATTTTCCTTAGTCTGGCTTACAATCCATTTCTTCCCCAAAGCCTTCTCTCAGTCCTATCACTTTTTCTTTTCTAAACTCCTGGAGCATTTATTATGAGTCCACAGGACCATATGCTTAAAACATAAAAGATTTAAAGGTCATTTGGTCCTACTCTATAGTTTTATAAATAAAAAAAGAGAGGTAAGTGACTCAACTAAGGTGACACAGTGACAGAATAAGTGACAACCCCTCACACCAAATAAAACTTTTGATCCATGTGTTATTCTGCTTCTCCCTTTTTGTGATGTCTCATGATTTTTATAGAAGAGATGGGTCTGGAAGGAAAGGTCATTTAGGCAATCCTCTCATTTTTCATTTAAAGAAACTCAGGTTTTCTTATAAGACATCATACAAGAAATTATACAGGAGGCAGTGTTCATTCAGAGCAGATTCCAACACTCTTTTCCATTATAGTATATAATGCTGTCCAAGAGTATCATTTCATATTATTAATTGTCTTTACTCAGATTTTCATGTTCGTGTAACATCTCTCCAGCTAAGGCAGGAATGGTATACACATTATAATTGTATGTGATTTACATAATTTGTTATTGAGATGTTTCCGTCATGTTCAATTTTTTGTCTTCTTTTGTGGTTTTCTTGATAGAGATTCTATTTCCTTCTCCAGCCCATTTCACAGACAAGGAACTGAGGCAAAAAGAACAAAGTGATTTGTTTCAGGTCACACAGCTAGTAAATGTCTGAAGCTGGATGTGAAGTCATGAAGATGAATTTTCCTGATTCTAAGCCCTGTGTACTATCTATCCTGCAACTTAGCTGCCCAATTTACACAAAAGACAATCCCTAGAGGAGCTAGGTATTAGTATAGAAAATTTTAGACTGAGAGTCAAAAAGACAAATTCAAATCCTGTCTGTGATACTGTGCAACGCTGGGCAAATCATATAACCACTCTCAGTCTTAGCTTCTTTGCCTGTAAAATGGGAATAAAAATAATTTCTGAGGATCAAAAAAGATAACATAAAGTGCTTTGCAAAACTTAAAATACTATGTAAATACTGGTGATTATTATCATCATTAAACAAATGAATTAATATGAAGGAATCAATGTTGAAGAATATATTTTCATATATGTATGAGCAAAGCAGAAACTTAAGCTAATAAACTTGGTGCATCAGTGGAGAAATACAAGAATCCATCCTCTTCTGTGGGATTTATGACCAACAAAGTTACCTCCAAGAGGTATCAGTGGCTCCAGGACCAGGCACACTTACATCCTACTACTTGAAATCCCATAGACTGGAGCTAAGTGGGGCTTACCAATTCATATTAGAGGCAGCGCTCCCGGAATTAAATTGTTACCACTTAATATTCATTGAATGTCACGCTGCACTTTGTTCTCTGAAAAAATGGAAGGCAGAGACCCAGTGCAGTGGGCTTTGTTAGCTGTAATTAGTTGGAAATGGAATAGTGTTGATATTTCAGTTCATCAGTTAAAAGAAGGTACAGTAGTAGTCCTCTTGCGACAAATGTGAATATTTTTATACATATGGGTCTTTTATGCTTACTTACCGTTATGTCAGCGCTGTTACTGTTCTGGACTCCCCAGTCTAAACTAGCAGCGTTTAACTAGCTCAGCATTCTTGTTCAGAGGAGGAAATGATTTCCCTTTCTTAAAACATTTTTATTAAGGCGTGCAGTCATGCTTAATTTTTGGTTTACTGTGCTTAATGGGCCTGTGGCAACGTATTTGCTTGCAAAAAAATATGCCCTACTTTGCAGCTTCCATTCTGTTAAACTTAAACCCCACTAGTTCGGTTCTCATTGATGTAGATTTTGTCATCATTTGGATGGGAATAAGAATTTTTAGTTATGGATTGTGTGTGCAGTTTCTAGCTCTGATAACTTTCTAGCTTAGTGATTAGGTCTCAGTTTTCTCATCTGTGGACAATAAATAGAGTTGGACTAGATCAGTATTCCTTAAGCTGAGGTTCACCTACCTGCTGGGCTTCTCTGTCTCTCTCTGTCTCTGTCTGTCTGTCTGTCTGTCTCTCTCTCTCTCTCTCTCTCTGTCTTTGTCTTTCCATCACTTTATCTCTGTCTCTGTCTCTCTCTCCCTTAACTCTCTATCTCTCATGCACACTATCTTATAGATTGGTTATTTTTAAAGACCTTTATATTAATAAGCTAAATGTATATGTTGTTACTGTAGCACAATGCTTACCACACAGTGAGTAAATATATATGTATATATATATATAAATTTACTCACTGTGATATATATATATATATATGCATATATATATATGTTATTTATTATCAGAATCTTAGAAGTCATCTCCATACTACCCCCAGTCCCATGTTAGGGAAACAGATCCATGGAAAGTAACTAACTTTTTTGAGGATACTTTTCCCTGAGGAATTGAGAAAAAGGTCTAGAATCAGGGCTGCTTTGGCTCTTGTTCCCAAATTCTTCACATCGTACCATATTCCCTCTTTAATAAATCTTATCGGTTTTTTAAAAGTGTCTTTTAAAAAAGCTCTAATTAGAAACACTTTTGTAGTAGTGAATTCAAGTTACTGTTAATTACTCAAGAGTACAAAAATTATCCTTTTTATTTTCATATTGTTATTCTGCCTAGCATATTCATTTTTTTTTTCCAAATTAGGCTTTCTCCTTCCTAGTTTAACTCATCCATTTTAGTCTATGTTCCATAGGGAACTCCTAGGATAGAAAGAGAACAGATCCCAGCCTTCTATGACTTACTCAGTAATTCCTACCCAGTTGCCTGAAGCATGCAGGGGTTAATTTGGAACAGAAGGGCCAGAGTCTGCAACTTACTTGACTATGGGCAAACCAGTTCATTTCTCTGGGCTTCTTTTTTTTTTTTTATCTATACAATGGGAAATTGGACTAGATGATCTGTCTGCCTTTTGCTTTTCATCTCTAAGTTCATGGGCCTGTGATGCCATGAGGTCACAGAAGTACAATAGAGTTGAGATTGGAGCCCACTTCTTCATGACTTTGAGCCCAACATTCCATGCATTAAGTCCTACTAGGTCTAAATTCATTAAACTTAAATCCAGCTAGTTTTGGAGTGTAGTCTCATTTATATCAGGTTTATTTTTGCTCTCTATGTTCCATAAGCATAAGATTTTTGACATATTGGTCACTGTTCCCTGTTTCCAAGAGTCCCCCTCCCCCCTTTACTAATCTTTACTGCCAAAATTTACATGATTCATCTGCTGGCATTGAGATCGGTTGGTCTTTTCCTTATGAAAAAAGGAAAAAAAAAAAAAACGGGGCATGCATTAGGTTTCTAAGGTAAAAAGCTGGGAAATGACCTAACTGTTCAACAAGGAGGGATTGCATAAATTGAAATCAGTTAATGGAATGAATGGAATCTTATAATGCAATTAAGATCGACAAGTGAGGAATACAAAGAAATCTGGAAATTAAAAATTGTTGGAAAGTGAAGCGTGCAGATCCAGAACCACAAAACAGACAAGATCCAAGACTGTTTAAGAGAAAGAGGGAAGAGGAAAAAAAACATAAGGGAGATTTTGAGGGAAGGACTAGAAATTTATAACATCTTTTGTAATGAAATTCCTTTACTTTAGTACTTCAAAGCAAATTTGATGAATTATATTTGTATTTAATAATGGTAATATGAATAATGATAATATATGGTAATGTAGTAATTATTAGTAATATTGGTAATAATTTTAGTATGTTGTATATTAATAGCATTAACATTAATTATAGTATCTTATATATTAATAGTATTAATATGAAATTATAGTATGTTATCTAGTAGTAGTAGTAGTATTAATCACAGTATGTTATATATTAGTGGTATTAGTTTTAATTCTACTATGCTATAGATCAGTAGTATTAGTAGTAATTGTAGTATATTATATATCAATAGTATTCATTTTCATTATAGTGTATTATACATACCATAATTATAACACAGTACATAAATACATTTATATTAGCAATTAGTATTATTTAATTACGGTAACATAGTAATTATATAATTTTAAAAATTCAGAATTAGTGGATATGAGGGAGGTAGTGTGGTATATTGTAGATCATTAAAAACTATAAGTTAGAACATGTTTTCTAAATAGTGATGAGAATGTTCCCCATTTCATCCCCCATTTCAGCAGTGCCTGCTGAACACCTCATCCCACATCACATCCTTGACTTGGGATTGCCTCAGTCTTCTCATCCCCCAAATAACTTGTTCACTTGCTTGGGCATCTCTTGATTGTCACATCTAGCTTGAAGTGGAACACTCTCTTCTTCCAGCTCTTAGACTGTAAGCGTCATCTTGCCCTGTGTCGATGTGTCAGATTTGTATTTTGCCTTTTCTATGTCACTGGGGGAATGAAAGATGATGGACCCCTGGTTGTCTTCTTCCCATTGCCCTTACTTCAAGTCTATGTTTACTTTTTTTCAGCCTTTTCTCTTCCTTTCTAATGCTATTCATCCAACCCTACTTTCACTTTCCAGGATTCACACAAACACACACATATGAATCTATAGTATCTCCATCTTGGATAATAAAATACTCAGTATAAAGCTGGGAAGAGACCTTTGAAAGGCAGAACATAGTGTGGAGAAAGAGTGCCAGATTGACAGTAAAAGAACCTAGGATTCAAATCCAAATACCATCTGCTTGATCAGGGCTAGTCAATTAACTAATCTGCTCTACATTTTTCTCATCTGTAAAACAGAGAGGTTAGATTAGATGGCCTCAGAGACCCCTATCAATTCCAGATCTATGATTCTACGTGATCTCTGAGCCTCAGATCTTAATCAGTTAAATGATGGGGTTAGAGAAGATGCCCTTTAAAGTCACTTCCAGTTCTAATTGATCTTCCTATCATCCAATGACCTTAGAGGTCCAACTACTGCTTTTTCTTTTACAAATAAGGAAACTGAAGTCCAGAGAGGTTATTTGCCTATCCTAAAATCTCTCCCTATCAGATACTGAGGATTTCTGTTTTACTGAGTGGTACCGTGGCTTTCTCTGCACATCCCCTTACCTGCATCACTGACATGGTTTCTTATTCTGTACCTAACTGAAGGAAGAGATTTTTTGGCTCATCAGCATCACTCTTTGTCACCCTTTGATATGATTATTATTTAATTGATAATTCCACTTGGTGTCAGTTTCCATGGAAAACAGATTATAGGATCATCGCAGCATCATTGCCAAAAGGGACCTTAGAGGCCATTTAGTCTAACCCTTTCATTGTACAGATGAGAAAAAGCATCTGAGCAGACTCTGACTAGTGCTTTGCAATTTATTCATCAAGTAGTTTATGCCTAACATGGAGTTTAGAAGAGAAATAAAGAAGAAGAAACTAGGTAATTTGGTGAACAAGGCAGCTTTCTAGAATGAGGAGACTTTGGTAGTAAGAGAGTTATTTTAGCCACTTTCTGGCTGATGAATCCCGAGTGCTAATGACGATGTCCCCGTGACAGACTGTGATGGGCTCCCTAGGGAGGGTAGCCACAGCAAAAATGATTTGTAGACTGTGGCCGGATTTGAAAATTAACTGAAATAGCAGGCAGAAGCATAGGAGAAATCAGGACTTTGACCATAAGTTGCCAAGCACGAAAACTGAAAGAAAAAGAAAGGAAGCATCCAAGTGTCTTAGTTATATAATGCTATACACACAGCAACATAGTTCAAAGCATTTCTGTTTTTGACCGATTTTTATTTTCATTGTCATCCAGATCTTTGGGGATGTCGTTGCGTGAAGCAACTGTTATAGGCCCAAAGGTTGAGCTCCTTGTTTTTTGGTTCAGAGATGCTTGGAGAATGACAAAAGGATATCTCTGCAGTGGAAGCAGGCATTTGTTTCTTTTGCTGTCCAGGGAAACCATTCTTAGGAGACAGGAGGTGTTGATAAGCTTCTAGCCGCTGAGACTCCATATTTACTTTGCAATATATTTCTCAAAAATTTCAATTTGCCATCCGTAATGGAAAGGATAGAGCCAAATAAAAAAGCCCAACTGCATATCATCACAGTTCTCCCCAGGTTGCTGGTGGTATCTCAGTGGATTAGTGAATTTTCTCCGTGGTAACAGTGTTATTAATTTCTTACTCTCATGGGAAAAATCCATTAATTGTAGGTTGAAGTTAAAATTTCTTTTTGGGTTTCCAATTAGACCCACAGCGATAACCAGGTCGATGTGCCATATAATCATACAATCTGCTCGTTATTTTATTTTTTGGCAGTGAGAAGCTATGCAACAGTCAAAGAAATGCAGAAACACCTGCAGGTTGCTAACCAGAAGCTTTCGTTTGCTAGTTGAGAATGATTTTGTGAAGAAACAAACAAAGATATGATTATTTCTTTAAAAATCTAAAAATCTAAAAAAGAATAAAGCAAAGGGATATCAGTATTAAGCATGCAATTTCTTGGTATGTTACTGCTTCTTTGTGTAACATGGAGCATAGTCTAGTGGATATAGATGCCCTAGGAAATTTTGTTTTTGACATATCCTTCCCTATTCTAAATGTCCTGTTGGGTATTTGTTCCTCTCCTGACCTTTTCCTTATACTTTTATCAATTCTTCATCCTTTCTCCCCATCCGAGCCCAAATAAATGTGTGTTCTTATCTAAAAATTGCCCGATTCAATTCTCCTAAAGCATCCTTACCGATACAGGAAAACATTGGGCATAATCAATGCCAGGTGCTGGAAAAGTCTGATTGCCATTTTACCACTTAGCTAATTTAGAACATTTTGTTGCCTTCCAACTATGAAGCCAGGATGTTGTTTCATTTTCTAAATTTGGGCCAGGAGTTTTGTATTTTCATCTCATGGTTAGTGCAATTCCACTGTTGTCTCTAAAACTTTCTGTCTCTGGATGCTTAGAGATCGGGAGGTATCAATCATAAAAACACATACTGTGTAGGTGTGTGACCCTGTAGGAGTCCCTTGAGCCCAGTTTACCTCAGTTCCTCATTTGTAAAATGAACTAGAGAAAGAAGAATCAAACTGCTCCGTTCTCCTTGCCAAGACACCAAATGGGGTCATGAAGAGTTGGACATGATTGAAAGGACTCGATGACATTAAAAAAAAAAAAAGAATCCTCTTCCCAAGGCACTTGCCAATGTCATAACCAGAGGATAATTAAGATCATAGATTTAGCGTTGGAAGAGAACTATGAGATCATCTAAGCCAATTCCCTCATTTCACAGATGAGCTGCCTGAGGTCAAAGATAGTAAATGGCAAAGCTAGCATTTGAACCCAGGTCTTCTTAGATGAAAACTAGGGTTCTTTCTGTTATACCACACTGCCTCAACAGGGTCATCTACTCTGCTAATTTTAGATAACAAAGATTTTTTTAGGTCACTTGCTTTGGGATCAGGCACCCTAAGCTACTTTGTGACCGTCTTAGCTGAAATAGGACAATGAGATCTCAATTGATTGTAGACAATGGGAAGGAATGACTTGTTCTTTTATCGTTTTCCTGAGTGGAGAGTTGCTCTCACCCTTCCGTTGGTTTAAGATACTTAGACTCCATTGTGTCAATTATTTAATGGGTTAATTTATAGATTTTTAAAGTTAGGATAAGCAACTTTCCTATTTCATAAGGAATTCTAAGACTAATTGGAAAATTAATGAGATGGGAATGCCATAACTTGGGTTCTTAATCACCTGGGTTAGTACATGCATTTCCCCCCTTATCCTTCCTGCCAGGTAAGTCTTTGTGGAATTGACCGGGTAGGTGGTTGATAAGTGACAAAATCTCCTTCCCACCCAATGTCTCCCCTCCTGTGAGAGTCATTTCTGCCGTTAGCCGAGTGCTCCGAGTGTGCACGCTGCTATTGATCAATATTTGTATGTGATAATACGTGTGAGGGTTCGAATGCATTTAACTCTTGTGGGATCTGTTATGTCTGCTTCAGGGTCGACCCTATCCCATATGACACTCCAAAACCAGCGGGCCACACACGGTTTGTCTGCGTCTCAGACACACACTCCAGAACAGATGGCATCCAGATGCCTTATGGGGACATCCTTCTCCACACAGGCGATTTCACCGAGCTGGGACTGCCCTCAGAGGTTAAGAAGTTTAATGACTGGTTAGGTAAGGAATTATTACGTTCTGGTGACCCCAATTAACCTTTCCCATACAAGTGTCACTCACTGTGTCCTAATTGAATTAGAGCCCTTGGAAGCTAGCTCATCCACTTCTCCTATGAAATGTCTAGCTTGGATCTAATGCTCTTAATTAAAGATGAATTTTTAGATATTTAACTGTCTGATGTATCATGTGGTAATGGGGCTTCCAAGCCTGTGGGACAAAGGAAGGAAAGGTTTGTTGCCCATTTTATTGTAGCCATGCTTCTTGATGGCACATGGAAGATGATTTTTTTTATTGATTGTTTGGGAATGGATTGTCTCTGCAGATGTTCTCAGAGCAAAACAAAATAAAAATGTGTAAATGAACTATGAGAGAGAGCGAGAGAGAACATTTCTATGAAATGCAAATGGTGTCAAACTTGATAAATGGTTCCGAGCCAAGTTCCAGTGAGAGCAGCAGGACAATGGCTTATGTCAAGGATTGTTTTTTGTTTTGTTTTGTTTTGTTTTTTTGAAAGTGCCTATGAAGACTCAGAGTAGAAATTTGTGGAGAAGCTTGGCTAGAATTTATCATTACTTCTTGAGTGATTGAAGTATGGGGAAACACACCATAGTGTTTGGCAAACTAAGAGCCTCAAAAGTATCACTAAAGACCAACAGAGTTGGCAGTGGATTTTTTATCAACTTTCTGCCCAACATTGATATCATGAGGAAATTACAGGGTCATTTATATCCTGAACTAGTAAAACAATAGCAGTTCTTGATTTCAAGGAGCTTACAATCTAGTAAGAGAGAAACAATCAGGAAACAAATGACCAAAATACAAATTAGAGTATGATAAATACATCAGAAGCAACAGCAATGATAATAATAATTTATATTTGTATTAGTATGATATAATAATTAATATTAATGTTAATGTTGAAAATATGTAAAGTTCTTTTCCTACTGTACTACTTAATTTCACTTGAGCCTCATACCAACCCTGTTCAGTAATTAAATAGGAAATCAGAGAAGTGAGGTGATTTACCATACCTGGTATCAGAAATGGGTTTCAAAACTAGGGTTTCTTCAGTCTGAGTCCAGTCTTCTGAGATACCTAAAGAAAGAGAGGAGCCATATTTTAGAGCTCCTAAAAAATATTTTGGTCCATTAGTTGGGCAGGCCTTTCACAGTGAATATCGTCATAACTACACTTGTCCACTAATAATTGTACAAAAATTTAGTGCTTAAATTCAATTTTTTCTTAGGTTTTCCAGATAATCTTGCTGAGATATGTAAGTATCCACCTGTGCTAGTCCCCAAGGTGATTAGGTAACTTTGTGCACATACACACTACATATACATAAACACATGTCAGAGAAGCAGAGTGTCCTAATTGTTAGAGAGCTGTATGGAAGACCCTGGATCAAGTCCTACCCTGAACACATAGTGACTGTATGATCCCAAAAATGTCATTCGGCTTAACTGCTTTGGCATCTTTTTTATTTTAAAATTTTTTAATAATGGCTTTTGATTTTTAAAATATATACAAAGATGCTTTTCACATTCTCCCTTGCACCCTTCCTTCCCCATCTCCTTCCCTAGATAGTAAATAATCTAATATATGTTAACTATGTGACATTCTTTTATATATAAATATATATAGCCACAATTATCATGCTGCACAAGAACAATCATATCAAAAGGGAAAAACAAGAAAGAAAACAAAAACAAGCAAACAACAACAAAAAAGGTGAAAATACTATGTTGTAATCCACACTCAGTCCCACAGTCCTCCCTCTGGGTGCAGATGAATTGCCTTGAATCACCTCATTGTTGAAAAGAGCCATGTCCATCACAGTTGATTGTTGTCGTTGTTGTATATAATGATCTGGTTCTGCTCATTTCACTTAGCATCGGTTCATGCAAGTCTCTCCAAGCCTCTTTGAAATCATCGGGCTGATCGTTTCTTATAGAATAATAATATTCCATAATATTCATATACCATAACTTACTCAGCCATTCTCCAGCTAATGGGCATCCACTCAGTTATGGTTCCTTGCCACTACAAAAAGAGCTGCCACAAACATTTTTGCACATGTGGGTCCTTTTCCCTTTTTTATGATCTTTTTGGGATACAGGCCCAATAAAGACACTGCTGTATTGAAGGGTATGCACAGTTTGACAGCCTTTTGGGCATGGTTCCATATTCAGTTCACAACTCTACCAACAATGTATCAGTGTTCCAGTTTTCCCACAATCCCTCCAACATTTATCATTATCTTTTCCTGTCACTTTAGCCAATCTGAGTGGTGTATAGTGGTATCTCAGAGTTGTCTTAATTCATATGGCTAGAAATGGTTTTAATTTCTTCATCTGAAAATTGTCTATTAGTATCCTTTGACCATTTATCAATTGGAGAATGGCATATATTTTTATAAATTTGAGTCAATTCTCTATGTATTTTAGAAATGAGTTTTTTATCAGAATCCTTGAATGTAAAAAAATTTCCCCTGGTTTTCTGTTTCTCTTCTAATCTTGTCTGCATAGGTTTTGTTTATACAAAAACTTTTAAACTTAACATAATCAAAATTATCCATTTTGAATTCCATACTGTACTTTAGTTCTTTGGCTGTGAATTCCTTCCTTCTCCACAGATCTGAGAGGTAAACTATCCTTTGTTCTTCTAATTTGCTTATAGTATCACTATGTTTTGGCATCTTTTTAAGTTTGTAAAGGATTGATCATCTGACAATTGGAATTTCTTTATACTAATAAAATCAGATTTTTTTTTTTACCAAATATATATCCTTCCCAATATCATCTCTATCTCTGTTTCTTTCTGCCTCTGCTACACACATACACACACACACACACACACACACACACACACACACACGTATGTATGCATACACATACACACAATATATGCATATTTATATGTACATACATGCATATATCTATATATTAATAATACATGCATGCATACATGTGCCCACATTGATAGAATTACATCATTTTAAATCTGGAAGGCAGCTCATTGATCTACATAACTTTTTACCCACATTTTTTACAGTGATTTTCCTAAGGTCACACAATTAGACGGGGGCAGAACCAAGATTAAACTTACAGACACATAGAACTGAGAAAGACCTTAAAATGATCTAATTCATGATGCTGATTTTAAAAGTGGGGAAAATGAGGTGCAGAGTGACTTGGCTAAGATCACACAGGAGTCCGTGGCATCTTAACCCAAGTCTTGGACCCTTTTCTGCTCAGCTGTTAGCACATTGTGATGACAACAGACTTTGATAAATGTTATCTTATGTTCAATTTACTAATCTCAAAGAAAAAGATTCAGGCAGTCAGATCAATACATAGAAACAAGAAAAGGAATTTGTCCTAATTCATAAGCATTTATTAAACACCTAATGTATGTGCAGCAGTGTGTTGGGTGCCAGGAATGCAAAGAAAAGGAAAAAGTAATGGCTGCCTTAAATGAGCTTATATTTCTATTAGGATTTGTCATTTTAACTCAGCCACTGGCCCTGGACTCCTTGTGTAATTTTTTCCCCCTCTCTTGTTCTCCTCTTGATGAATTAAGTTTTTATAATTTCTTATCTCTCTTTATCATTGTGCTAAATAATGAGGAAGTGATTGGTACTTGTGTACGTGTTTATAACTCTTTAATAACAGGATAGGCGACTGAATGAAAATGTGAATAGTTACAATAAAGACTAATTTTTATCTCGCACATTAAACTTTGAAAAGCAACTGGATGGTTTAATGCTTAGAGGACTAGACCAACACCAATTATTATTGTTGCTATTATTATTATGTTTTGAGCTATTATTGTTCTTTTTCAGGTAGCTAAGGGGTACAGTGGAGAGTGCTAGATTTGGAATCAGGAATCAGGAGTTCAATCTTGCCTCAGACTGTGGGACTCTAGGCAAATCACTTCATTTTATTTTCCTCAGTTTCCCCTAAAATAAAATGAGCTGGAAAAGGAAATGGCAAGATTTTAGTATCTTTACCAAGAAAATGCCAAATGGGGCCACTAAGAGTCAGATACGATTGAAAACAATTGAACAATAACAACATGAGTGCTATTATTATATTTAGAGGTATTACTGCTATTTTTAGAAACTGGGAACATGTACTGTGCTATCTCTCTTTAGTTCAGGGAAAATACCATCTTCCCTTAAAAAGATAAACACAGCTTGATTTTATAAACTTCTCAAGCCTTTGAGTTCATTGCTCTTAGGCGGGGTGGGCCCTAAGAAGCCATAGATTCCCAGCCATCATTTTATAAATAAATAAATAAAGATTAATGACTTGCCCAAAGTCTCTCAAGTAGGATTTTAATCCAGGGCTTCTTATCCCAGAGTCACAGTATTCAAGCCCCTAGAGCTCACTGAGCTGGCTGGGCATGTGCTAAGCCAGAGGTAGAAATGTGATCAAAATATCCTTTCCTAGGGACTGAGATCTCATGGAAATATCCTCTCAGGTGATAGAAGAATGAGAACAAGTGCAGAAATGAGAAACTAAGGCTATGGGAGACTACCTCGGGGAAATCTCCTTTGAGAAGATGCAGGGACAGGTGCTGGGATGTAGCTGACTCCTTTTAGAGAAGCTAGGTTGGAGGATCACTAAATTTTTTTTCCGTTCTAAATGTTAAGAGTTCAGGACAGCTAGGTGGTGCGGTGGATAGAGCACTAGTCCTGAATAACTTGTTGTTTCCCTGTCATACCTATTAGATCCTGGGCCAGCCTTTTACATAAGTGAGTGAGTTAGAGAGTTTCCATGAGGTCCACTCTGCCCACTCATTTTTGCTCTAAGTCTGAAATTCCCATCATGACTTCACTCTTTTGACTTAAAATATCACAGGCCCCTCGCCATATAATATGGCAATAAGATCTCTCCTCCAGAATCACTTCTCAGATTAGCTGGCAGAAAACAGCGTCACCTCCCTTAGTTAATCTGATCGAGGAGGGGAGGACACAGGACCTACATTAGGAAATGTGGATTGCTAATAAAACTGTCAAATTGGTAGAATTTTAAAGTTGCATGCTTTTGATCTTGTGAATGAAATAATGCAAATATTTTTATTCCCATTTTGTAGCTGTGGAAACTGAGGTGAATGAAGCTGAAGGTTCCCATCAAAAGGGGGCTGGGGTTTGAATTCAGGTCCTTTTACTACAAGCTTGATATTGTTCTGTACTTAACTGACCCGGCCACAAGATAGCATGAAGGTTCTGAGAAGTTAGGGGAGAGAGAGAGAGAGAAAGAAAGAAAGAGACAGAGACACAGATACACACACACAGAGAAAGAGAGACAGAAACAGAGACAAAAAGAGACAGAGAGACAGACAGACAGACAGCCAAGATATAAGGACAAAGAGATAGAGACAAAAACAATCAGAGACTGAGAGAGACAGACTGAGAAAGAGATAGAGAGCTACAGAGGGAGAGAAAGAAAATCTGTTACTGTTATACAGTTATAACCTTGTCCTTATGATCCTTTCTGGTAGAACAAGATCATAGATAAAACTATGCCATAATATATTTTGTTTCTGGTTTTAAGAAATTCCTGGGGATTGCTGAGGAATGAATCTTTCTTATGTTGAACTCTACAGAGCAATACATTTGGCTCAATTCTTGGAGGAAAAAAGTTGGGATGATGAAAAAAAATCTTGGATTGTGGGTCTTTTTCATTATGAAGAATGGATTCATTACTAGGATCTTTTGCTATATTATCATTTCATTCAGTTAAATAATCCTTTAAGTATGATATTTGGTCTTTGGGGACCTTTGTTCTTTTATTTCTAAAATTAAGGGGTCTCTTCTGACTCCAACGCTATGTTATAGTACACTGAAACCTACGGTCACCCAATCGCTAAGTGTCAGGGAACACATTTGAAGTTAGATCTTTGGATTCCAAATCCAGCACTCTTTCTAAAATAATATTTTGTTGTTCAGTTGTTAACCTGCCATTTCCTTTTCTAGTTCATTTTACATATGGGGAAACTGAGGCAAACTGGGTGAAGTTACACCACTAATAAGTTCCTCCCAACTCCAGGTCTAGCACTCCATCCACTGTACCATCTTCCTAACACAACATAATCCCTCTCAATTTTTTTTCACCTCATTTTCTATAAGATCTTCTGTCTCTATCATCTGCGGGAGTTGGAAGGCAGCTTCTTTCTCCTTTCCTACCTCAGTTAAATCTAGCCTGCTAACAGCCTCTGAAGCTCCTACCGCCCAACACATTAGTTGCTGGAGTTTCCATCTCCTTCCCCAAATGAAGCAGCCCCCCTTCTGAGAGCCACAAGCCAGGCTGCTCCAGGAGACAGGCTGAAACCATGGGGGGCCGGGTGGAGCCTCACTTTTGGCATCCCCAGCTGGAAAGCAGGATGGATTTTCCCATGGAAACAATGTTATATAGGGTGGTTGGGTTCTCAGCTATATTATGGGTAAAATAGGCTTTTGTGGGCTGACCTGGAAACCTAGCAGCACTTTATAGCATTGTTTCTGTGGGAAAATGCCTTCCAAGCTCTTAACCAGCTGACTTACAGATTCAACTTTGGAAACACAAGTCATTTATAAGTTGGGAAGTTTCTTACGTGGTGAGCTCTTAGGAATTCACCCTGGAAAATACAAAGGGATCTGTAATAATCCCCCTTTCCAACCACTCTGAGTAGCCTTTTAATATCTTCTTACATTCTTCCCTTGCCTCTCCATCCCATTCTTTGTTATAGTTCTGGTTGTTTGTCCTTCATTCTCAAAGAGGACCAAGACATCAGGGAGGGGATGCCCTGATGTGCAAGTGAACTGAATTTAAGTGAGAGGCTGTGCAAGGTCATTTGCCTCAGTTTCCCCTCCAGAGACATCTGGGTCCAGTGGCCAGAGTTAGCTCAAGATGCCTGGAGATGGCTCTGGATGAAATGGGAGACCTTCACCTAGTTCTGGAGTGCTTTTTGGATGCCAGTCCCATCCCTTAGTGCTGTACACAGACATCAGAGAGACCCATGGCCATCCACTCTTAGCCCTTGTTCTCTTTGAAATAAAAAAGGAAGAAAGAAAAAAATAATTTTAGCTTCAGTTCCAATGTCTACTATTTCTGCTGCATTTTTGGTCATCACTCTAAAATAGTGGAGTGGGGTATGTGTGCATGTGTGCCTGTGTGTAAGGGTATGTGTGTGTTTTTTGCCATTTCCTCCTTATTTTTTCCCCATCAGGAGCATTGTTAGATTCAGCTGTCTGTTGTAAATGATGTCCCTGCATTGTACAGAGCCACCCAGGGAAAGGTTTATTTCTGTTTTCTGTTGTATAATTAGAAAGCTCGGGTTCTCGGGTGGTCTGCTTTCTCTGCTAAGAGTTTATCTAGCCGTCTGGAAAGTTGAAAATGGCTTTCATCACGCCACCAGCACGGGGGACTATGACTGCTAATCTTGGCTTTTCTTATGGCCCGGGCTCTGGACTTGGAGTCACTTGATCATTCTGAGCCTCAGTTTCTCCATGTCTCAAAGGAAAGAATTAGAATAGAAAGAATCCTAAGTGTTTAGGACTCAGATTTGAAGGAATCACAGAGGTTATTTGGTTTAACCTATAATGGCTGAATAGCCCTCACGTGAATGAAATGAAAAAGCATTTATTAAATGCTTACTAGGTGTTAAGAAAATTATCTGAGATCAGAGACTCACTACTTCTCCACGAAGCCCATTCTTCTTTGGGAAAATTTTCCCCTTCTTTCCTCCTTTCCTAAACTGTAATTTGCCTATTTGGAATTTCTGCTGTTTTTAATACTTTATCCCCACCCCTATCCCTCTTCCAAGAAAAACAAATCTAATCATATCTTTGATATGATAACCTTTCAAGTACTTGAAGATAGGGCTGATGTCCTCAACTAATCCTTTCCTGTGTCTTCAGTCAATCTTCAGGCTTCAGATCCCACTGCTATTCTTGTCACACTCTTTGGGGACTGTCTGGCTTGTCTTGGGTCTCTTAAAATGCAGCACTCAGTATTGAACATGGTACCCTAAATGGAGTCCAGTAATAGACTGGTGTCTCTTTCCTTTTGAACACTGTAATTCTCTTTGTAAAACTTTAATCCATTTTTTAAAAATATTACTTTCATTCTCATATATATATATATATATATATATATATATGTATGTATGTATGTATATATATATACATATGTGTGTATATATATATACATACATATATATATGTGTGTATATATATATACACACACACACACACACACACATACACACTCCATTCCCTATCTAGCAATTTGTCTCTTATAACAAAGAATTAGAAAAAAAGAAAGAAAAAGTAATGCAGTGAAATCAATCAATTTATCAACCAAGATTGACATTATATTTCTTGTTCTACATGTGTGGTCGCTCACCTCTGCAAAGAAGGGCAGGAAATAAAGTCTTACCTTTTCTTTCTTACTTTGTCTTGCTGAGACAATTGGGGTTAAGTGACTTGTCCTGGTTCATACAGTGTCTGAGTTATATTTGAACTCAGGCCCTCCTGACTTCAGGGCTGGTGAATCTCTATCCACTGTACTGCTTCATCTGACCTATTCTTTGGGGATAAACTTGGGATCATTGTCACTTCAAAGCATTCATTTTTGATCGCTGTTTTTCTTTCCTTTGTTGTGCTCATTTTATAATATCTTGTATTCCATTGTTTAAATTGATCCGTTCATTTTGTATATTCTGGGATCTGCTTGTTTTAATCTATAATTTCATATGTCTGCTTATGCTTCTTTGAATTTATCTTTCTTTATAGTATTCATATTCATATGCTGCTGTGTGATTATCCATTTCCAACTGAAAATCATCTACTTTGTTGCCATTTCTCTGCTACTACAAAAAATGCTGCTTTGAATATTTTAATGTATATTTATTTCTACTTTTGATCTCCTTTGAATATATGTCAAACAGGGGGATCTCTAGGTCAAATGGTAAGGAGATTTAGTCACTTTCTTAGCACAATTCTAAATTGCTTCCAGAATAATTGGGTCAATTCACTTTTTAAAAATTTAAATTAATTTTTTTTTCAATCAGCAAGCATTTATTTCTCATCTTCCCACAATTCCTTCTATACTCACTGGGGAAAAGTATTTATTTTTCTCTTTTCCACAACTCCTTCTGTACTCATTGAAAACAAAACAAAACAAAACCAAGCAGTAAAAATCCTTGATAACAAATATGTATGTTAAATCAAGAAAAAGAAATTCCTATTTAGCCATATTAAAAAATGTATGTCTCAATGTGCACATGTGTTCTAGATTCATCTTTGATTCAAATTCTTAAATCTGTCAAAATTGTCTTTAGAACATTGTTGTTTTTGTATATATTAATCTTCTAGATCAGCAGTTTTTACTTTATTTCAATTCACATAAGCCTTCCCAGGTTTATCTGAAGTCTTCCACTTCATTCTTTCTTATGGCATGGTAGTATCCTACTGTGTTCATGTATTGTAAGTTATTCAGTCATTTCCCAATTAATGGTTTTCCCTTATTTTCCATTTCTATCTCCATACAGAATGGTTTAGACACTTTTGTACATGCATGACCTTTTCCTAATTTTTTTCACTGTCTTCCTTCCCTCCCTTTTCTCTCTCTCTCTCTCTCTCTCTTCTCTCTCTCTCTCCCCCTTCTTTCCTTCTTTCCCTTCCTTCCTTCCCTTTCCTCCCTTCCTCCTTTCCTTTTTTCCTCCCTCCCTCCCTCCTTCTCTCTCTCTCTCTCTGTCTCTCTGTCTCTCTCATATATTTATGCATCATGCCCTCCCAGAATTTCAAATGTCTCTCACATTTGTGAGTATCTTATTTAGAATAAGACTAAGTCAAGTGGTTAAGGTTTGTTTTTGTTTTTTTTTTTTTTAACAAACATACCAGACATCATTTCTCTCCATTTCACTAACTGAAATTTGGATGAGAAAGATTAAAGGCCTGTAATCAACAGTGAAGGAAGGGAGGGAGTGCCCTCCATGATATTGAATATCCATCAAAGAATTGTAGCATGTCTTAGATCAGAAAGAGATTATAGGGCATTCAGTCAAAACCCCTCATCTGACAGATGAAGAAAATTCTTTCAAAATTAGTTAACTTGTCCAAGGTCATATAGAGACTACAAGCTAAGGCCTAGTTTTTAAGTTTTAGCCTTTTAATCACCCAAATGAATATTGTTCTCATTAATGTTGACCTCAAAAAGGGGCAATCCAATTCAATTTAATGATCATTTGTTAAGTATTTGACATTTTTTCTTTTAATTTTGACATGTAATTTCATTCCTCTTGAGAATCCCTTTTGTGGAAACAATGCAAACCATCAACTTGTTCTTAAACTTTTCATTTGAGAGAGTTGCTTGAGGATATTGAGAGGTAAATTGACTTGTCCACAGTCTCACAGGTAATAAATGTCAAATGTGAGAACTGAACCTAAGTCTTCCTAGGTCCAGCGCCAGAGCTCCATCAATTATTCCAAGTTTCTTATCAGCCTATACTTTGTTGTTCAGTCATGACTAATTTTTCATGAATTATTTTGGCAAAGATACTGAAGTGGTTTGCCATTTTCTTCTCCTGTGGATCATGGATCCATAGACAAATAGAAGTTAAGTGACTTGCTTAGGAAGTTTCTGATTTTTGGATTTGAACTCGTGTTTTTCTGCTTCTGAGCCCAGAACCTCAGCCAGTGGGGTACTGGCTGCCTCTCAGCATATAATAGACTCCTATGCTTTTTGAATTAAACTGAATGTACCAGGCACTGGACATTACGATCAAAATTAGTTGTATTCTACTTAAAGGAGAAAACACACAGAGAAGTAAAACATATAATCCTATTTCCCAGTGATTTTTCCATTTCTCAAAACTTATTTGGAGTCATCACTTGGGGATTTTAACACATTCTTTTCAATACCCTATAGTGGAAAATTTTTATTCTTTAAGGTAGGATTTCTCAGCCTTTTTGGTGTCATACATGCCTCTGGCAGTCTGACAAAACCTTCTTAGAATGTTTTTAAATGCATAAATTAGAATGCATAACACTAAAAAGAACACCAATTATGTTTAAAATGCATTTATCCATATCTATATATAGTCAAATTCATGAACTTTGGATCAAGAAGACTTTCTTTAAGAGGAGGCATAATTTTAAAAAAATAGTCAGAAGTCAGTTACAGCCATGTCTGATGAATTGGGTGAAAGATCAAGCAGGGTAAATTTATTTTGGATGCAATAGAGAGGTCTAGTTATAAAGTACAGAGGCTGGTTTTCTTGTGTGGCTCATAAACTTGCCCTGATGACAGCCCCAGATGGAGTTCCAGATGTGTTTTGAGGAGTGGCAGCACCCCTAAAATAAGTGTTTGGACTCCTGTGATGACTATTTTAAAGAAAAAATATTCCAGATGTCTGAATTCTTATACATTTGTTTTTTTAAAAAACGGTTTCTTAATGAAAAAGGTCATATGGTTTCCAAGATTTGTTCTATAATGTTCTGTAATTCTAATAAGTTCTAATGGAGTGATGTATTAGACGTAAGCACCCTGAGGGCAAGATCTGGCTTTTCATTTTGGTTCTGTCAAAAACACCATTTTTAACTTACCACCCAACATTGTACCCCATACTCAGTAACTCCTTGTTGGATTAAGTTGACTTTAGAGGTCCATGAGTGTAGACTCTCAGCCAATACTAGAGTCCTCTCTAGAATAACTTAAAATCCTCTGATTCACGATGCTTTCCATTTAATCCCCAAACAATTTATTAATTTCTTACTAGGTCACAAAACTATTGGGGATGCAAGGACTTTTCAGATTTGTATTGGGGATCCAGTTTTCCAGTCTTTAATTCTGGAATCATAAATTGCATTTTTTTCTTTCTGCTTCAAATTGTTTGCTAGTGTTTTTCCCCCTTTCTTTACTGTTTGGTTTTCAGGTCTTTTTCCAGCTTTTATCATGGCGTCCAATGCTTATCACAGTGCCTGGCATATATTAAACAATTAATAAATATTTATCAAATTGAAATGAATTCTTTAAGAAGGGTTAGGTATTTTGGCAGAACTGACACACACGAATATAGGGAGCTCTCCTTTCTTGCCCATAAGAATGAACCCAGGATTAAGTTATATATTTTCCCTCATCCAAGTAATGGTTATTGGTTGAGAGAGAGGATTGTGGGAATTGAATGTTGATCACAACATAGAATTTTCATTCTTTTTGTTGTTGTTTGCTTGCATTTTGCTTTCTTTTTCATTTTTTCCTTTTTGATCTGATTTTTCTTGTGCAGCAAGATAATTGTATAAATATGTATAGAAGAATTGCACATGTTTAACATGTACTGCATTACTTGCATTTAGGAGAAGAGATGGGGAGAATGGGGAAAATTTGGAACACAAAGTTTTGCAAAGGTGAATGTTGAAAAATTATCCATCCATATGTTTTGAAAATAAAAAGCTTTAATAAAATAATATTTATGTGCTATAAAAATAAAAAAATTTTCTCTGGTTGATTTATTATTATATATAAAGTTTTCCTATTTTGAATAACAGTGCTTGTTAAAGTAAATTCCATAATCTGATTTCTGTATCAACATAGTGCCCCTCATGCAAGTAAAAATTATATAAAGGTTTACTCAGTTTTTATATTGATTTAAGCAAAACAGAAAAATATCTAAACTAAATCCTGTGTATTCAAGTACATAAAAAAACAAAACAACTCCCCAAATCCAATTGTAAAACACAGATTTCTTTAATTAGAAAGATTTTTCTTTGGCATGTAAGGCAACAGAATGGAGTGGACGGAGGGGTGGAGTCAGGTTCAGATTCTATCTCTTACACTGACTGTTCATGTAATGAAAGAACTCATTGAGAGAAACTGAAACTTTTTTCCTTTCAGGATCTCTTAACTAATAAGCATCTGAGTTTGAATTTAAAACTCCAATCTTCTTTAATCTGAGTCTGAGTCTACAGTGATAGCCAGTATGACACTTAGCTACCCTCATTTTTGTAAAGGAAATAATAATTCCTGACATCATAAAGAATGCTGTCAGGTTGAGATGTCTTTCAGAAGAAGGTTCTACACAATTAACAGTAATCAACTATAATAAGATTTTTGGGAGGAAAAAGCCATTATTTATTCTGAACATAGAACCTATCAAAAATGCCTGAAAATAACATAGAAAGCCCTCGTTACATAGTAGTGAAAGCATCTTAATTCGAGATAGCTCATGGTCCGTCTCTGTGACTTCAGGAATTATTATTTCCATTACAGAGATGAAACAACTGAGGTATAAAAAAAGTGATTGGTTCAGAGTCCCACTTAGTGATGAGAGAAGTTTTCCTGACCAGAGTAATTACTGTTCCTTTCATAACTGCTCTGAATGAGTGTGAATAGCAGTTGTTTTCTGTTCCGGTCAGAACTGAGGGTCTTCCTCTCCCAGATTATTCTTTGTGAAGGCAAACCAGGCTTCTTTTGCCTCCATTCTTACCCACCCTGTAACTACTGAATGGGTGTTGCCTCGGTCAGTTGAGACCTTAGCTTAAAAAGGCTTAAAAAGTGCATCCTGGACCTTTCCCAGGCATCCTGATCCATGTCTCACCCCTGGACCGATGATTCTGGAGGAGAGAGTGAGGTTGCTGACTTTGCTCAGTCCTGCCTCCCTGATGTCCCTGCTCCTCTCAGAAGGAAGGACAAACAACAAAGACCCAATGATTCTGGGTATAACTTTCTTTTCTTGAAGAGCCTCCCTAAATCTTTTCCCATCCCTTCTCCGTATCCTCATCCACCCCCTATGATTGGCGCCCCTGGATTTCCATCCAAATCTGGGCCCATGTTTCTCCGACAGAAAAGTTTTTCTCTGTTTTCCTCGCAGGCGGATTTTGGCTGCGATTGCATCTCAGGCCAAGCAGATCAGCTCCAATTCATTTCTTTCCTTCTTGGGTCAGTTCTTTCCAGGAACCAGTCATTCCAGTTTTCCCCGTTGGTTTCTGAATCCCATTATCTCAGCTTTCTGAGCAGCCCGGCCTTCTCTGCTCGGTGTAGTTTTCTAACCTATCACCTGCCTTGCTAATTCTTGGCCCTCTCTCCCCTTGACGGATAAATTTTCATTATTGGTTTTGCGTGAAAGTCTTCAGGGTTCCACTCTGGGTGACCCCTGTGGTCACTTAGTGATTACACATGCCGGCTGGGGTAATTTATTCACTTTGTTTTGGTGTGAACACGTCCCAGGGGTCTTGTAACTGCTGTAATCACTTGACCCCAGTGACTGCTAAATGCCTTAAACACAGTTATTTTAAATTTATAATTGTTTTCATTAAAAATCCCTTATAGTAACTTAACTGACCTTGCAGTCAGCGTCATAGTATGGGCTGGGGGAGAATGAAAAATATTATGATACGAATAATATATTGCTCATCAGATGGGCTTCTCCTATCGTCCCAGCACCCACCCATTTTACATTTGCGCCTGTCGGTATGTGTGGAAGATGAAAGGGAAGAGTTCATAATTATAGCACGGAGGACGTAATGCAATATGTCTGTTCCTGCCTGCCAGAGACAGACTGCATATCTGGGGAGTGAGCTGTGGAGCGGCCTTCGAGGTAAAGGACCCGCAGGATTCCAGAGGGGAAACCGGGCCAGGTGATTATCCCCCTGGACAAAGGACTCCCAGGAAGGCCTCAAGTTGCTTTTTCAAAAAATCACCCGTTCTACTCCTTTGGAGGAAACTGCAGCTTTTCTTAGACCTTCCATCTGCCCCAGCCCCATGTGGAACCGTTCTGTGACTCTGGCCTCCCTGCTTAGAACAAGACACTCCATCTCAAGACTCTGGGCATTTGCACTGGCTGTTCCCCAAGCCTGGAACTGGCTTTCTTTGGGGCCCTGCTAAAGTCCCACTTTCTTTGAGAAACCTTTCCTGAGCCTCTACACTGTTAATGCCTTCCCTCAGTTGATTATCTCCAATTTATCCTGCCTGTATCTTGTTTTTTTTTAATATTATTTTATTTTTCCTTTTTTTTTTTTTTGGTGAGATTTTAGAGTTCCAAATTATTTGCTTCCTCCTTCCCTTCCTTCCCCCAAACAGCAAACAATCTGATGCAGGTTTTTAAAAAAATTAATAATAGCTTTTTTATTTTTCAAGATATTTGCAAAGGTAGTTTTCAGCATTCATTCTTGCAGAATTTGGGGTTCCAAATTTTTCTCCCTCTCTTCATTCATTCTCCTAGACAACATATTTCCACTTTTGTCATGCTGCTCAAGAAAAATCAGATCAAAGGGGAGAAAAATCATGAGAAAGAAAAAAGAAGCAAATAACAACAACAATAAAAGTGAAAATATTATGTTTTGATCTGATATAGGTTACAAAACCTATATCAGATCAAAGCATAATATTTTAAATGGGTTTCCATATTTGTCATGGTGTGCAAGAAAAATCAGAACAAAAGGGAAAAATAAAAGAAAAAGCAAAAAAAATGGTGAAAATATTTTAATTAGTCCACATTTAGTTCATAGTTTTCTCTTTGGTTATAGATAGAATTTTCCATCCCAAGTCTACTGGAATTGTCTTGGATCATCATATTGCTGAGAAGAGCTAAATCTATTATAGATTGATGATCACACAATCTTGCTGTTAACTACCTACAACCTTCTTCTGGATCTGCTTATTTCACTTAGCATCAGTTCATGCAAGTCTTTCCGGGCTTTTCTGAAATCAGTCTGCTCATCGTTTCTTATAGAACAATAATATTCTATTACATTCATATGCCAGACCTTATTCAGCCATTCCCCAACTGATGGGCATCCACTCAGTTTCCAGTTCCTTGCTACCACAAAAAGAACTACTGCAAACATTTTTGCACATGTGGGTCCTTCTTTGTACACACTTTGCATGTTCTCCTTTTAGAGTCTGAGCTCCTCGTAGGCAGGGACTGTCTTTTAATTTAATATGGCATGTGACAGTGCAGCGATTTAATAAATATACATATTGACTGGTAAATTGCTGGCTTGCACTACATATCTAAAAGCAACAACTTTCTACCCCTCCTCTTTCCAAAACATCTTCCACAAAGCTGCCCACATTCATTTTCCTAAAGCACAAGTCTAATCACATCAGTCAAGAACCTTTAGGAGTTCCCCATTGCCTGTAGAATAAAATATAAATTCTTATGTTGAGATTTACAGTCCTTCAAAATCTGCCTCTTATTTACTTTTCCAGGTTTATTTAGTCTATGGGCAACTAAGTGGTACAACAGATAAAGTATCAGTCCTGAAGTCAGAAAAACTCATCTTCCAGGGTTTAAATCTGGCTTCAGACACTTACTTACTGTGTGACCCTGGGCAAATCATTTTATCCTGTTTGTCTCAGTTTCCTCATCTGTAAAATGAGCTGGAGAAGGAAATGGCCAACTGCTTAAGTGTCTCTGCCAAGAAAACCCCAAATGAGTAATCAAGAGTCGGACACGACTCAACAACTGAACAAAAATGTATTCCATGTTCCAGAAACATTGATCTATTGCTGTTCCTTAGAGTTTTGCATATCCCAACTCCATGAATTTACATAGGCTGTGCCCTCTTACTGGAACATATTCCTTTCTTAACTGATGCTTCTTAAGATTCCTCTAAGTTTCAGCTCATCTGCTGCTTCTTATGAGAAGTCTTTTTGATATTCCTCCATTTTAAAGTTCTTTTTTAAAGAACTTGTTTCTTTAACAAGTTTAAATTGTTCAAATTTGTTCAAATTATCATACACATACACATGGACACACATACACACACGTCATAAATCCATGTTGTATCTTTAGTAGAGCATATGCTCTTTCATATCTGACACTTTTTTATTTTGACTTTGTACTCCCAGCACTAGACACAGTAATAAACTACTTTCCAATACAGTGAATGCTTGTATTAGGATCTTCAATTTAATATACTTTGTCAACCTCAGAAGTTTGATTTGTTGCAGTGGAAAGAATATTAAATGTCAGAAGACCCAGGTCCAAGTTTCATCTGTTACTAAGTCAGTATGACCTTGGAAATATTCCTTCTATTTCTTGACCTCAATTCCCTTATTTCAAAAGTGAGAATATTGGACTAAGTGATCTCTGAGGTCCAATAGCATGCAGGTATATGTTTAACAATTGATTCTTTGGGGGAAAAAGATAAAAATAGGTATTACATAGTTATAAGTTTAATCTGAATCACAACAACTTTCTTAAGTCTATTCAATCAACAAAACAATAAATTTAGCCTTGATTTGTAGCATTTACTCATTTCCAAGGCATAAATGCTCACACTGAAAATTAGCTTTGGCTCTTAAGCCTGGCTCCCCCGCAACTTTACAGAGGGCCTTTCACTTCTGAATCCATAAGTCTTTGAATAAAATTCGCCTTATCTTTATGCCCTTATTCAGTCATGTCTTTTAAAAATTATTTTTAGAGCGAAATGGTCAGAAATTTTACATTATTTTGGGATATGTAGTAAGGACCATTATCATTTTCCTCTCATGTCCCCCTTCCCCTCACTCACCTCCTTTTCTGTTTCACTTCCACCTTTTAAAAATCAATCATCTTTTTTCCCCCCATTTTCTTTGATATATCACAGAGTACTGTTCATGCTGGTCATAGAACTAGAGCAAAAAAGAAGCCTAGTGATTATAGGCTCAGAGGTAAGACAGGCTTTGGTAGCTGTCTAATCAACTCCCTTAATGCTGGTAGAGATATTGAAACTGAGAGGTTTAATGACCAGTCCAGCATCATACAGTATATATTATGGAGCCAGCATTAGAATACAAGTTTTCCCACTCCAAATCTCATTTTCTTATTCTTTTGCCATACTCTCATCAATTCTCTCTTTCATTAAATAAAGGGCTTAGATTAGAAGTCAGTTCCACTTTTTCTAGTAACTCTAAGAATGTTGATGGGATTTTAGAAATTTTTTGAGTATGAAATAACCTGAATACCTAAAAAATTATCTTAATATATAACATTGAATGTCAAAATGGTCATTTAATTAAATGATTAAAATAACTTACTGAAATGGATTATATTGAATTAATTAAACTTTCATATTATTTTAAACTACCAAATAGTTTTAAAAACCTAAGTAGTTTTAAAAAACATAGTCATTTCATATTTTATGCTTGGTTATGGTTCCAATGCTGGGTCATATGTAAAGAATGCATAATATACAGTGAAATAAGTTATTAGTGCATGTGATGATACTGTCCTATAACTTTTTTCAGGCATAAAAATTTTAAATAAGAGCTTTTGAAATTAAAAAAATCAAACTATAGGCATTTCACATTTTACATGATTGCACATGTATCACACCTATATTAGATTATGTCTGGTATCAGGGATAGGGGGGTAGGAGGGAAGAATAGAAATTGGAGCTCCAAACTAAAAAAAAATCCCCCAACAAATATTAAAAATTCTTACATGTAAATAGAAGAAAATATTATTTTAAAAATAAAATAGAGGATTCTTAAGATTAAAAAAACAAAATCAATTATAGGTATTCCAGTAAGCTTTGAGTTTTGCATTCTAATATCTATATTTAAAAAAGGAGGGGAAAGGGACAACACGCAATGAAGGATGTGGGTAATAAGCATAGCATACATTTCTATTCTCTTACAGTAACTCCTTGAGAGGTATTATTATCCTGTGACAGTGACAGTGAGGAAACTTGCGTAAAGAGGTAAAACAGTTTAGCCTACAGTCACACTACATGAACTGTGGTACAGTTGAGGCTTGAACCCAGGACCTGGGTCTCCAGCTTTCATGGTTTTTCAGTAAGAATTATCTGAAGTCATAGAGAGTATCTAAGATGTCTAGGAGCCCCCAAACAATCATGAAACAGAAATCTGTTAGCATTTTTTTAGTTATTGTGTTTTTATTCCCAAGCGCTCTCGACATCTGGAATTGGTTTTACTACCCTATTTGGCTGGCCCGAGACGCATAATCAGGCAGTTTGCTGTCAAACACTCCATTGATACCCCAAGTCCGCATGTTATTGCAGCAAGTTTTGCATGCATTTGACAGTTGAAATTGAAACAAACTTTTTGTCTGGTTTAACGACTTTTCCTGTGCTTGAGTTTATGGTTGTATTTAAGGAATGAGAAAAGAGCAATCAATGGGTTTTCTGTTTCTCTCACTGTACCCAAAACACCTCCGAGAGAGAGACTTCAAATTTATATGTAGTTTTACTTTTAAATTTGCTCATTCTCGGCTCCCTGGATTTCGTTTCTCTTTTCTTTAATCTAACTTACAAGATCCTCCGTGGTTGGCTTTTGGACACAAGAATTTCTCTTGCCCTCATTTGCTTTGTTAGTGGAAGAGGCAAACCTTTGAGTTTTTGCTTTATGTGTTCGTGTGGAAAAGGCACTGGACTGGGAGATCAGGTAGCCTGTTGGAAAACTCAGTGTCTCAATGTCTCTGTTTCTTTGCAAATTCAGAGAAGTTTTGGCACGTCCAGCCCTCCATGGCGTAGTGTGACAGTAATTGGCTTGTCATGGAGGATAGAAAATGACATTTGGAATCAAGGAGACCTGGTTTCAAATCTCAGCCTTGACACTTACAAGATGCAAGATCGTCTAAGTTGCTTCATTTTTCTCAGCTCCATTTGTTCATCTGTGAAATAAGGAAGACAATAATAGCACCTATGATACAAAGTTCTTGTCAGGAGAGGATGAAATAATTCATGTGAAGAATTTTGCAAATTCTAATATAAATGTCAACTGATGTTATTACCTTTTAATATTATAATTTGTTATTTATTTTAAATTATTTTATTTTATTTAGTTAAAATTATAATTTATTATTTTTAAAAACATCTTTTCTTTTTAAATTGTGAGTTCCAAATTCTTTTTTGTTCTCCCTCCTATCACTCTCTCTGCTGGCTGAGAAGGCAAACAATATAATAATCTTATTGCCATTTCTGATGCATATTATGAAATAGTTGGAACAGTAGAAAGAATGCTTTGGAGTCAGAGAATCTCCACTTGAATCCTTCCATGGTCACTATTTCGGTGAATTTGAGCAAGTCATTTATACCCTCTGGAATTCAATTTTCTCATCTTTAAAATAAAGGGGTGGACTAATCCAGGATTCTATGATTTTCCTGCTTCTTGAACCCTTTCTTTATTATCCAATAGAGAGCTATTGAAACTAAATATTGCTCATTTTCATAGAACTCTGAGATTATAAAATCTTTTGAAACCACGATTATCTCCATTTTACAAATGAGTAAACAGAGCTCTCCCCACCTCCAACAGTTGGCTGCCTTTTTCACGTTTAAACAAGTATCACATTTTAGAGACATGATTCTAACCAGGGACTCCTAACTATAAAACCAGCTGTCATTTCACTGCACCAAACTTTCTTCTTTATGTAGTTATGTGACAAATAAGCATATTGATATTCTTAGATATAGAATCGTAGCCAGAGTGCTTTACCTGCAGTCAGGAAGACTTGAATTCAAATGTGACTTTAGACACTTTCTGGTTATGTGATCCTGGGCTAGTCATTTAACCTCTATTTGCCTCAGTTTTCTTAACTGTAAAATGGAAATAATAACACCTATTTCCCAGGGTTTCTGAAAGGATAAAATGAAACAATATTTGCAAAGCTCTTTTTATATAAACTATGTAAGTGCTTCTTATTATATCATGGGAATTCACTACGTCTTTGAAAAATCCATTCTATTATTTTCTTGCTTGTTGGAACTTGTTGGAAAGAAAGAAACCATATGCAGTTAAGCAACTCATTTAATCTTCATTTGCCTCAGTTTCCTTATCTGTAAAATGGAGAAAATGATAGCACCAACCTCTCAGGGTTGTTATGAGGATCAAATGAGATATTTTAAAATATTTTGCAAATGTAAAAGCACTGTATGAAGGCTAGCTATTATTATTGGCTGTATGTACAAGAGTTTTTTTAAGGGGATTTAGGAGAAAAGAAAATATATGCCTTTACTCCCAGGATTAAATGCCTTATCCATTATGGCACAAACTATGGAAAATTGGAGCCAGATACAACATAGTTATGTAATAGTAAGACTGAAATATGATTTATAAGTCACTTAAAGTTGAACTCTTTTTATTTTTAATAGTATTTTATTTTTTTAATTTCATGTCAAGACAATTTTTTTACAATTTTACAAAATTTTGAGTTCCAAATTTGTTTTCCTCCCTCCCTTCCTTTACCTCTTCCAAATATGGTAAGCAATTTGATATAGGTTAGACATGTGCTATCATGTAAAACATATTTCCATATCAGTCACAGTTGTAAAGCTCAAAAGGGAAAAAAACAACAACAAAAAAAAAAAAACATGAAAAAGAGGTAAGTGGGAAAAAAGCATGCTTCAATGTGCATGCAGAGTCCATCAGTTCTTTAACTGGATATGGATAGAATTGTGTACTTGTGTTGCTGAGAGGAACTGAGTCATTCATAGTTAACCATCACACAGTGTTACTGATACTTTGTACCACACTTTCTGGTTCTATTCATTTCACTTTGCATCAGTTCATACAAATCTTTACAGATTTTTCTAAAATTTGCCTGCTTGTTTCTTATTGTACCATAACATCTTCTCTTAATTTCTAATATTTTGCTACCATGAAAAGGGCTGCTATAAATTGCAAATGTCAGTTCTTTTCCCCTTTTTATGATTTCTTTGGTATATAAATTTAGTGGTAGTATTGTTAGATCAAAGAGTATGTATGGACAGTTTGGTTGTCCTTTGGACATAGTTCTAAATTGTTCTCTAGAATGGTTGGATCAGTTTACAACTCCACCAGCAGTGCATTAGGGTTCCAGTTTTCCCACATTCTCTCCAATATTTTTCCCTTTTTGTCGTTTTAGCCAATCTAATAGGTGTGAAGTGGTAAGTCGGATTTATTTTAATTTGCATTTCTCTAATCAAAAGTGAGTTAGAGCACTCCTTCATATATCTATATAGATTTGATTTCTTCATCTGAAAACTGCCTATTCATATCTTTTGACCATTTATCAATTGTGAAGTATTCTTATAAATTTGATATGTTTGAGAAAGAAGGCATTTATTAGAGACATTTGCTGTAAAAATTGTTTCTGTTTTCTACTTTCTTTCGGTTCTTGGTTGCATTAGTTTTGTATGGATAAATAATCAAAATTATCCATTTTCATTTTATAATGCTCTTTTTCTCTTGCTTGGTCACACATTTTCCCCTTCCTCATAGATCTTACAGGTAGACTATTCTTTGCTTTTCTGATTTGCTTATGTTGTCACCTTTTATGTTTAAATCATGCATCCATTTTGACCTCATCTTTGTACATAGTATAAGATGTTGGGTCTATACCAAGTTATGTTGGTTTGTCTTCTATTTTTTCCCCCAGCAATTGTTGTCAGATAGTGAGTTCTTATCCCAAAGGCTGGGGTCTTTGCGTTTATCAAATATTTATACCAGGAATGCAAGGTAGTTTCAATATTCAGAAAAATACTAGCATACTTTTTTTGGTATAGCACTGAATAAGTAAATTAGTTTAGGCAGAATTATCATTTTTTTATACATGCTCAGCTTACCCATGAGCAATTGATAATTTTCCAGTTGTTTAGACTTGATTTTATTTGTTTGTAATTGTGTTCATATAGTTCCTAGTTTTGTCTTAGAAGGTAGACTACCAAGTGTCTACTTGCTGCTATTCGCAGTTTTTTCCTATCTTTTGTTGCTGGGCTTTATTGATCATATAAAGAAATTCTGATGATTGATGTAGGTTTATCCAAATCTTACAAACTTGTTAAAGTTGTTAATTATAAAGTAGGTTTTTATTTGATTTTCTAGGGTTCTCTAAATATACCTCATCTGCAAAAAGTGATACTTTTATTTCCTCATTGCCTTGGATTTCTTTTTCATCTCTTATTGCTATGGCTAACATTTCTAGTAGCATACTAAATAATAGTGGTGATAATGAGCATCCTTGTTTCATCTTTGATCTTATTGGAAAGACTTCTAGCTTTTCCTCATTATAAATAATGTTTGCTGATGGTTTTTGATAGACACTGTTAATCATTTTAAGGAACATTTCCTTTATTCCTAGGCTTTCTATTTTTTAAAAAGTAATGGGTGCTATATTTTCTCAAAAGCTTTTCTAGCACCTATTGAGATAATTCTAAGATTTTTATTGATTTTATTATTGATGTAGTCAAGTATGCTGGTATTTTTCTGAATATTGAAACTACCTTGCATTCCTGGTATAAATACCTTCTGGTCATAGTGTATAATCCTTGGGATATATTGCTATAATCACCTTCCTAGTATTTTGTTAAAATTTTTGCATAGATATTCATTAAAGAAATTGGTCTATAATTTTTTCCTCTTCCTGGTTTAAGTATCAGTACCATATTTATGTCATTAAAGGAGTTTAATAGGATTTTTTCTTTGCTTATTACCCCAAATAGCTTATATAATATTAGAATGACTATTTCTTTTTCACTTGATAGAATTCATTTGTGAACCCATCTGAGCCCTGGAGATTTTTTCGTAGGGAGTTCATCAATGGTTTGTTTAATTTCTTTTTCTAAGATGGAGTTCTTTAGGAATTCTGTTTCCTGATATTAATCTGAGTAATGAATATTCCTTGATTTCCCTCAGATTGTCAGATTTATTGGCAAACAATTAGGCAAAATATTTCCTAATTTCTTCATGATTTCATGATTTCATCATTTAATTTTCTTTCTTTCTTTTTTTAAATTAAATTAAATAGAAACGTATCAACCTTACTGGCTTTTTTATAAAGCCAGGTCTCAGATTTATTGATTAACTCAATTGCTATTTTAAAACTTTCATTCTTATTAATCTCACTTTTGAGTTTCAGGATTTCCAATTTGGTGCTTAATTGGAGATTTTTAATTTATTCTTTTTCTAGGTTTTTTTTTTCTTTTTCATTGTATACCCAATTCATAGATCTGTTCTTTTCCCATTTCTATTGATGTAAGGATTTTAAAAAATAAAAATTTCCCTCAGTTCTGCTTTGATTGCATCCCATAAATTTTGGTATATTATCTCATTGTTATCCATTTTCTTTAATGAAATTATTGTTTCTGTTATTTGTTTTGTTTTTTTGACACATTTATTCTTTAGGTTTAAATTATTTAGTTTTCAAGTAATTTTTAATATTTCTACTGCTCTTTGTTCAATGTAATTTTATTGCATTATAATTTGAAAATTATACATTTAATATTTCTGCCTTTCTACATTTGATTTTGAGGTTTTTATATTTTAATATATGTTTAATTTTTATGTGTCATGTGTTGCTGAGAAAAAGGTATATTCCTTTCTGTTCCTATTCAATTTTCTCTAAAACTGTCATATCTAACTTTTCTGGTATTCTATTTATCTCCTTAGTTTCTTCCTTGTTTATTTATTTATTTTGGTTTGGATTTATTGAATTCTGATAGGGGACAGTTGAAATCCCCTGCTAATATAGTTTTGCTATCTATTTCTTCCTGTCATTCACTTAACTTCTCCTTTAAAAATTTGAAAGCTATGCCATTTGGTCCATATATATTTAGTAACGGTATTGCTTCATCATCTTTGGTACTTTTTAGCAAGATCCTCTTTCATCTCTTTTAATTAGGTCTAGTTTTGCTTTTACTTTGTCTGAGATCAGGATTGCTACACCTACGCTTTCTACTTCAGCTGCAGCATAATAGATTTTGCTCCAGCCCCCTTACCTTTACTTTGTGTGTATTTCTCTACTTCTTGTGTTTTATTTATTTATTTGTTTGTTTTGGGGGTTAAATAACATATTGTAGCATCCTGGTTTTGGTTCCACTCTGCTAATCGCTTCTGCTTTATGGCAGGAGAGTTCATCCCATTCACATTCACAGTTATGATTACTAACTGTATTTCCCTCCATACCGTTTTTCCTCCTGTTTGTCCTCTCCTTTCACCCTTTTCTTTCTCACCGGTGTTTTGCTTCTTTCAACCATCTCCTTAAACTGCTCCTACCTTCTTTACTTAATCTCCTCCCACCAACTTCTGTGTCAACTAAGATATTCAACTGATTGTATATAATATTCCCTCTTTGAGACAGTACTGATGAGAGTAAGGTTCAAATGATGCCTGTTGCCTACACTCCTATCTTCCCCTCCAGTGTAATAGATCTTTTGTGCCTCTTCTTGTGAAATAATTTACCCCGTTCTGCCTCTCCCTTCCTTCTCTATGCAGGATACTATCCTTTCTCATTTATTAATTACTTTTTATGTCATTCCCTCAAATTCATCTCATACATACGCTCTGTCTATATATGTTGCTTCTAGCTATACTATTAGTGATACAATTTTTAAGAATTGCAAGAATTATCTTCTGACATAGAGATATAAACAGTTTAGCTCTATCGAATTCCTCGTGTTTTCTTTTCCCTTTTTACATGTTTGTGCTTCTCTTGAGTCTTGATATTGGATATTAAATTTTTGATTTAATTCTGATTTTCTCCTTACAAAAGCTTGAATTCTATTACTTCAATGAATGAGCATTTTCCCCTTGATGTATTATTCTTAATTTCACTGCATAGGTGATTCTTGGTTGTAGTCCTATCTCCTTTGCCTTCCAGAATCTCATGTTCCATGACCTCTGGCCTTTTAATGTGGTCCTGATTGTGGCTTTTTGATATTTCAATTGTTTCTTTCTGGTTATCTTAGTAATTTTTTCCTTGATGTGATAGTTTTGAATTTGGGCAGCTTTTATTTTGGAATCTCTTTCCTGAATATGTATATTCAATGCATATTTTACCCTCTGGTTCCAGAATATCAGGACACTTTTCCTTGGAAATTTCTTGAAATTTTCAAGGTTGTCCTTTTGATTATGGCTTTCAGGTAATCTAGTATTTCTGACATTGTTTCTTTTGGATCTGTTTCCTAGGACAGTTGTTTTTTCCTGGAGATAGTTTACATTTTCTTCCATTTAAAAAACTTCTTTTGAATTTGTTTAATGGATTCTTGATGTTTCATAGAATCATTAGCTTTTCCTTGCCCATTTCAAACTTTTAAGGAGTTGTTTTTTTCTGTTACTTTTTGTTCTTTCTTTTTCTATGTGGCAAATTTGGCTATTTTAAGGAGTTGTTTTCTTCGGTGGATTTTTGTATTGCCTTTTCTATTTGGTTGATTTTGCGTTTTAAGCAGTTGTTTTCTTTTTCCAAGTTGCTTACTTTTTTGCATAATTCTCTTGCATCATTCTCATTTCTTTATCCATTTTGTGTGTGTGTGTGTGTGTGTGTGTGTGTATGTGTGTCTTATATGATTTTACAACCTCCTTTTGAGTTCTTTCACGTGTTCTTTCTAAGTCTGTGACCACTTCCTGTTTTTTTTTGTTTGTTTGTTTTGTTTTGTTTTGTGGAGGAATTTTGACCATAGTTGTTTTGACATTGTTTCCCTCTTCTAAGTCTGAACTTTGATCTTTCCTGCCACCATAACTTTCTATGGTCAGATTCTTTTTTGCTGTTGTTTTTTGCTCATCTTTTTGGTCATTTTCCTTTCTTTTAAATTTGAGCTCTGCTCCTGGGGATGAAGGTTTGCTATCTCGGGCTTCTTGTGCCAGGAGCTGCAGTCCCTTGTTGTTTACCTGGTGCTATATTGATGCTGCCCTGAGAGCCACGGAGGACCTTTGTGTCTGGTGCTTTGTTGAGGGAGAAGGGTGGGGAGTTCTTGCTGCGGCTGGAGGCCACAGGGATCTGGCAGCTTATCTGGTGCTGAGCCAAGGTCCTAGTGCTGGTGTCTGGTGTGTGCTGAGGCCAGTGGGGGTGTTTCTGTTTTTCCCTGGGGTTACACTGAAGTACTGGGAGATTTGGCAGCTGGCTGACTGCCGGTTTGCCTAGAGCTATGCTGAAGGATGTGGTACTTCTCTGAGCAGGAGTCTGCCTGTTTCTCTAGCTATACTGAGGTGTGTATGAGAGAGGCTGTTGAGCAGGGGAATGCTGGTGTTGGCATTTTCCTGATCTACTACACTGGGGCTCAGGGTCTCCCACTGGTTTGCTTATGGGGGGCTTGGTGCTAGCTTGCTGGGATGCTTCCTATACTGGATTGTGTTCCCCTTTTACCTGAAGGAGACAGAACTTTTATTGCCAAACTTCCAAGTTTTCACCCTGTCTTTTTCCTGGTTCTGCTATTCCAGGATTTGCTTTGGGGCACTATTTTATGGTTGTTTGGAAGTGAGAGTTACAGCAATTTACTGCTTACTCCACCATTTTGGTTCCTACAAGTTTTGAGCTCTTTTTAAAAGGCACATTTTCTATTATAAACCTTGGCAAACAAGTCCCTCCCTTTCCCAGTAATTTATCCAGAACTAAAATATCCATTTAACCCCTTTTTTATCTGACAGGCAGTCCATTTATCTTTGAGCTTTCCATTGTAACACATGAACAATGTGGGATTTCCTTGAAGTAAGTCTCCTTCCACAGACTCTGACAAAAGTCATCTGGATTTCTAGTCTGAGGGTTTTCTGGGACTTTGGGAAATTATGTGACTTACTTGACTGTGGTCACAAAGGAAGAATCCTGGAAAGGATATGCAGTCTAGGTCTTATTGGTCTCTCTGATGTCAGGATGCTTTTACCAGATCAATATAGACTGAGATTTAATACCTGAGTGCATAACAAAAAGTTAGCTATGGACTGAGATATAATATCTGAGTGCCTAACAAAAAGTTAGCTCAAGTCAGTCTGGAATTGAAGCTTCCTAGAAATAACTAATATATCATTCTAGAATGTTAATGCAAAAACAGCTGTTTTAAAGAGAGAAGAACAGGGGATTAAGAATAAGAAAACATGGAAAAATAGGAGGGTAATAAAGAGCATTGGTTTGATTTGGTTTGGTTTTCTCAATAGTATTTTATTTTTCAATTACCTATAAAGATAATTTTCAGCTTTTATTTTTATAAGATTTTTGAGTTCCAATGGTTTTATTCTCTCCTTCCCTAGACAGCAATTTGATAGAGGTTATATACATGTATAAGCATTTTAAAATATTCCATATTTATCATGTTGTGAATGAAAAATCAGAACAAAATGGGAAAACCACAAGAAAGAAAAAACAAACAAACAAAAGTGAAAATATTATGCTTGAGTCTGCTTTCAGTCTCCATAAGTTCTCTCTTTGTATGTGGCTGGCATTTTCCATATCAAGTCTATTTAGAATTGCCTTGGATCCCTACATTGCTGAGAAGAGTTGTCTATTAATAGTCAATCCTCACACAATGTTGCTGTTACTTTATACAGTGTTTTCTTGGTTCTACTCATTTCACTCAGCATTTGTTTATGTTTGTCTTTAGAAGCTTTTCTGAAGTCAGACTGCTCATCATTTCTTACACAACAATAATATTCCATTACATTCATGTACCATAATTTTTCCAGTCATTCCTCAATTGATGGGCATCCCCTCAGTTTCCAATTCTTTGCCACCACATATAGAGCTGTGCCAAACATTTTTGTACATGTGGATCCTTTCCCCTCTTTTATAATCTCTTTGGAATACAGAACCAGTAATGACACTGCTGGGTTAAAGAATATACACAGTTTTATAGCCCTTGGGCAGTGTTTCAAATTAGAGCATTGGTTTTGAAGTCAGGATCCCAAGGTTCAAATCCTCACTCTTACTTCATATTTCTGGTCTCCCATACTTACAACCCCAGCCTTACCCTATATTCCTCACTCCTCTACCCGACATGTCCATCAGAATATTTGTTTTGTCAGACCCCTTCTCTCTATTTATATGGCTTCTACTATGATTTAGGCCCTCAGTATTTCATCCCAAAACTATGGTCCCTCTACCTCAAGTCTCTCCTCTCTCTCTTCAACCCATCTGTTAACATAGCTGGCAAAGTGGTTTTCCTAAAGGGCAAGTTTAACCATCTTACTCTCCTGCTCATTAAATACCATTGGGCTCCCTATTGCTCTTAAGATCCATTGGTTAGCTTTTAAAATCCTTTCCATCCTGACCATAATACACCTTTCCTAATTTTTTATGCATGACTCATTTCGCAAACTCTGCAGATCATCTAGGTAATACTTCTTGAGATTTCTCACAGAATATGTCACATCTCCCTCTCTTAAACACTTAATGCCTACCATGTGCCTAACATGGGGCTAGTTACTGGTAGGACAGTGGCCAAAGAAGACTCTGTGCTTTCAAGTAGTTACTACTATTCCACTGGGGAGAAAAGATATATATCTGTAATTATATATGTCTATATATGCATACATGTACGTGCAAAATAACTTTTATTATATGGAAATATGAGATATGATCTCTTCTATTTCTTTGTATTTCTACCCATTTAAAAATTTTTATCTATAAAAATACATTGTTATTGTTCAGTTGTGTATGACTCTTCATGACCCCATTATAGGGTTTTTTTTTTTTAGCAGAGATACTCTTAGTGATCCCAATATGGAGTTTTCTGGCATAGATCCTTAGAGTGTTTGGCTATTTACTTCTCTAGAGAGTTTGGCTCTATTAAGCCAAATAGATCGTAAGTAATTTACCCAGAGTCACATAGTTAATGTGTCTGAGATAGGATTTGAACTCAGGTCTTAATGAATCCAGATGGCCTAATGATCTATCCACTGAGCATTCTAGCATCCAAAAAAACCACACTATAGGCACTTAATAAATGCGGTAAGTGACATATATTTTATAGACCTGGATTCTAATCCCATCTCTAACTCTTAATAGTGATGGGTCTGAATTCAAGTTATTAATCACTATTTGACTTCTTCATTTGTAAAAGGGAATAATAATAATAAGTATGGTCCTTTGCTCCTATAATTATTTGGGGGAAAGTACCTTAAAGAGTCCAGAAATATAAATTAGTAGATTTCATTAGTTTTTTTTTTTCCTACTACTAAAAATTATTTATTTAAAATAAATAAAACTTTATTTCAAAACAAAACAAAACAAAATAAAAAGCCAAAATCCAAATAATAAAATATAAAGATAAAGTGCCTTAATGTGACTCACTTTGAAGCTGAGTCAGAAAAACCAGTGGTTCCAGGCCTCCTTCTGATGCTTCTAGTCTTTGTGACCACCCTGAGCCTCAGGCATCTCTCAGACTAGAAATTCCAGTCCGGATGTGATCTGGGTCAGTGGGAGGAGATCTCACTCCAAGGAAATGATGAGTCATTGTTGCATAAAATATATACAGAGGAGGTTATGTTTGATCTTACAAGACATGGGAAACCTTTGATATTTATTGAGTCGTGAGTCCTAAGATGGGAGGAATAGAGATAAGGTCATTTCAGGTCCTCCAGGGCAACTCGAAACCTCTTTCTCCTGAACCATATCACCTGCCTGTTGGTCAGTCAGCCAATAAATATTATTAAGTACAGACAGTCTGCCAGTTACTGTGCAGAACTTGGAAATACAAAAGGTGGCAAAAGACAATCCTTGCCCTCAGGGAGCTTACGATCTAATGGGAGAATATTTAGTATCTGCCTGAAGGATTCATATGGGACTCGAGGAAGAGGGACCAATTAGGTTATTATAATAAGTACCACAACGGAGGGCTGATGCAGGCTTCAATTAGGGTGATGGCTGTGCGAGTAGAGTTAAGGAGGCTGATGGGAGAGATGAAAATTAAGCAGTCTTTTAAGGAGCTACTGGGGAGGACTTGGTGTATACATAGAAGGAAATGCAAATGTATTTGGAGTGGAGGAGAGGAACTAGCAATTTAGAGGCTCTGAAAAAGCTTTCTATGGGGTGGGGAGGTGGTGGTTGAGTTGAGCCTTGAAAAAAAAAAGCTAGGGATTCTAAGAGATGGAAGAAAGAAAGGAATACACTAGACTGACTGTTCAGGAACCTTGAGTCAGGAGATGTAAATCCTTATTTTGAAGTCTAAATCCATTAGATCTCAAACAAACAAACAAACAAAAACTGACTTTCTCCCCCAAGACAAAACAAAGTTTAAAAAAAAAATGTAAATTATAACACAGAGGCCAAAGGTCAGAGAGATGATACCCAATTCATCATAGAACATTTGAAAGGGAAGGTTTTTTCATTTTAGTAAATGATCAGCCAAAACAGCCCAAATGGGTTACTTATGGCATGATGGCTGGCTGGGCCTGCAAGGGTTTGTGGGAAGGTCTCTCAAATAAGGGCAAGCAGCTATGTATCCAGCCTTGAGCATACATATAATCTAGAGTCCTTTGTATGCAGGCTTTCAATATTTAATACGCTGTCTCAGTTTTTAAAAAATGTCCTTTCCTGTATGTGAGAATCTATTTTATCTATAAATGTACGCGGGGAAAAAGCACCCAAAAATCTAGAAGATGAGTGCCCAAGTAAGATGGACTGATACTTAGCCGCTAACAATAGCGATGAAAAATGAACCAAATCTTTTGGAGGGCCGTACGCTGCTCAGCAAGAACAATGCTGGGGGGGCTGAACAAATCCTTTCCATCAGGGGAAGGGCTGAGGGGCCTGGCAGATGTGGGGGGGGGATGCACTGCAAATTTTAGTATAATGTGTAGTGTTGAAAGAAATTTTATCTCATCGTAAAGATTAGCAGGCTGTGTAATTCAATTTAAAATTGGTCGGTGGTGTCCTGTCTATTATAGAGCCCTTTTTGTTTTATCACCGTTCGGCTATTTTATGTTGTACAGCCCGAGTTGGGATGGCCAAACCACACAAGGTCTCCTTTCCCGCCTGTGCTTGTTGAGGAAATTGTCGGGGAAAGCAAGAGATTATCTTAAAATGAGTTAAGAAAATGCTTGCTTGCTCAATTGAATGCCTCCTTGTTTCTTTCTCTCTCTCGCTTTCTCTCTTTCTCTCCCCTTCCCTCCCCCCTTTTTTTTGTTAGCATAAAATGAATTTCTTCTGGGCAGGCAACCATTGAGAGCAGAATTCTTTTCAAAGCATTTGTTGGATACAGGGCTTGGTTCTCAAAACTCCAGTGTTAGCACTTATCCACAGTATCTTGGGCATTATTGTGCCATTGAAAACCAACATGTAGCCGCTTATGTTAATGCAAGACTGGCAGAGCCACATCTGATGGTAATTACCCAGACTGGGGGGTTAATAAATGGCCTTAGAATGACTGTCTTTATTTTCTTTATTACAAGAAAAATGGGCAGCTTCCTGAGCCCCTGCTGTCTGCTTCTTGCTACCAGCCTGGGTGACTTGATAATTAACGGATTGGGTGCCACTGGTTCATGGGCACTGCTGGGTTTAATATTCATGTTGGACAGAGCCAGAGTCCTGATACGGGTGTAATGGAGAACAAAAAAGCCGATAGAAAGAAGATTTTGGTTTTACAGACAAGAAAGTGCCTAGA
Organism: Antechinus flavipes; assembly: GCF_016432865.1. NCBI lineage: Eukaryota > Metazoa > Chordata > Mammalia > Dasyuromorphia > Dasyuridae > Antechinus > Antechinus flavipes. The sequence goes on along the minus strand of NC_067403.1, from coordinate 224,997,883 downwards.
AAATGGATTTTAATATTAAATAAAAATTAAAAAAAAGAAAATGGATTTTAATTAATTATTTAGTATTTTTAATAGAGTTCAGTTTAATAGAATTTTAATCTCTGTTGATGTAATACTAATAAACTAGCATTTATGCAGAACCTTAAGATTTGCAAAACATCTCGCATAGATTGCTTTATATGCATCTCCTGATAACTCTCAGATATCAAAACTATAGTTTTTGTTATACTCATTTTATATATGAGGAATCTGGAGCAAGTCTCCACTTGTATCTAAACTCATCACATGATCTACTGTTTTTTCATCATCCTGTTAATAATGGGAGTTAATTTGTAATCCCCAGTTTCATATGATTTATCTGTAGAGATCTTAATTTAGGTAGACATTGACAGAATAAAATTATTATCATGGCAAATTTGGAAAATATAAATTACCTTCGAATCCCAAAGTATGATTTACCTTCGGTCATGGGCCTGGTCTGTAGCATTAAGAGCCAAAATTCCTAATGGGAGAAATCAATGAACTCAGTCATTGAGCTCATGAAGTACCATTATGTCATACCTCATGAAAAAAGGATTAGCTCACAACGTCTAGGACTCCTCAAGTTCAAAATTTACTCAGAAGAAGACAAAATTATGGGCTAGATCGAACAAGCTGAAAGTGATGAGAGACATGAAGGCCTACGGTTGAGTTAAAAAAATCAATTGTATAAGGACAGTATGAGATATGGATGACTACCCATCCTAAATAATCCATTTGAAAAAGATCTGGGGCGAGAAGGGGGGTGGCCTGCAGACTTAATATGAGTCACAGACAAAATAAATGATCCAAAATAAAGCTGGTGCAATGTCAACTTGTATCTGCAATGAGGAAGATGATAGTTCCTCTGTCCTCTGCCTTGGCAGACCACATATTAAGTTTTGTGTTCAGTTCTGGACACCACATCTGAGGAAAGATATTGATAAATAGTCAATGAACATTTATTAAAAATAAACTATAATGCTTGCCATCTTGGAGGGGGGGTGGAGGAGGGAGGGAAAAAAATGAAACATAAGCGAGTGCAAGGGATAATGTTGTAAAAAATTACCCTGGCATGGATTCTGTCAATACAAAGTTATTATTAAATAAAATAAAATTTAAAAAAAAAAAGAAAGTATTTACCAATCATTAAGTATCCTATTATTATATATTTTCATATTTAATCTTTGGATCATTTGATTTAGTTTTGTCTCATAAAAAACTCATTAAAGAGCAATTTCTCCAAAATAAAAAAAAAATAAACTATAAGCCAGGTCTTATGCTAAGGGCTAGGAGAGAGTTGGGTAGGATAGCAAAAGGATTAGAAACTGTGTCATGGAAGGATGACTGAAGGATCTGGAGACATTTAGTCAAGAGGAGAGAATGATTACTAGAGAGATGTGACAGCTCTCTTCAAATATTTAAGGTCCCATCACACAGAAAAAGAATGACTTGTTTTCCTTGACCTCTAAAGGTGAAATTCTAGGGGGAGTAGATGGAAGTTACTGAGTGACAGATTTAGGTTTAGAAGGAAGAAACTTATTTTAAACTTGCATTATCTTGAAGTAGACTGTTGTGACTCAGGAATTGGTAACTTTTCTATCTCTGGAAAAGCTGGTGCTTAGGACAATGCTTGGCACATAGTAGGCACTTAATAAATGTTTATTGATTGATTTATCGAAAAGGTCTATGATATAGATGGCAACCTGTCGGATCAGCTGGAGAGAATTCTCTTCAGGTGCTAGTTGCATTAGATATCTTTGCCAATTCTAAGATTATAGCCAACCTAAATAGGACAGACTGTTTCCCCCTGGCAGTCTGTGGCTAATAGTTGCCCTCCATGACATCTTGAAATATTTGGGTTATAATCTGAGGGTCCCTTTCTTCCCCTTTCTTGCCTTGAAGCTGACAAATGGGAGAGAAGAGATAGAGAGAAATATTGCAAGTAGGAACATACAATGGATGCAGTAGGTGTTGAAAACTACCAACATGGCTTCTTGAAGTGGGCTTCTCTGAAAGGCAATTCACCCATACTCTTCCATGCTTTCACACAGATTGTCTCCTATGTCTAGAATGCATTCCCTTTTCACAAGTCAGAGGATCTGGCATCAAATCTTGTTGCTACCTGGTGCTATCTGTGTGAGCTATGGTGAATCTCCCCAGCACTGAGCATCAGTTTTCTCATCTCTTAAATGGGACACATTGGACTAGTTGACTACTATTATCTCTTGTAATTCCAGGTCAAGGTTTCTTAACAAAGATTGAACCAAAAACTTACTTTCTAAGTTATCAGAAAATTTCCAAAGCTAATTTCCTAAACATCCAGATGAATAGCAGTCCTGCAAAATAATCATGTAAAATGGTTATATTATCAGGATGTTTAGTTGTTTAAGTGTGTGTTAGATGGCTACTATATAGAGAACTGGTCTTGAAACCAGGAAGACTCATCTTCATGAATTCAAATCCAGCTTCAGACACTTACTATTGTGTGACCCTGGGCAAGTCACCTAATCCTGTTTGCCTCAGTTTCCGCATCTGTAAAATGATCTGGAGAAGGAAATAACAAACTACTCTAGTATCTTTTCCAAGAAAACTATAAGTGGGGTCACAGAAAGTTGGACTTCATTGGAACAATTGAATAAGAACAAAAAATTCTGCATCTCTAGTCCTGACTTTTCTCTTTTCTTCTCAATCATACTTAACTTTTCTAATTACATGTAAAGATAATCTTTTTTTTTAAGATTTTGAGTTTCAAATTTTATTTTTCCAATTTTTGTAAAATTTTGGATTCCAAATTTTTTCTCCCTCCCTCCATTGCCTCTTCCTCCCCAACAACAAGCAATCTGATATAGGTTATACATGTACAATCATTTTAAACATAGTTCCATATTTGTCATGTTGTGAAAGAAAAAAAAAACAGAACAAAAAGGGGGGAAAACCATGAAAAAGAAAAAGCAAACAAACGAACAAACAAGGTGAAAATACTGTACTTTGATCTGCATTCAATCTCCATACTTCTCTCTCTAGATGTGGATGGCATTTTCCATTCCAGGTGTATTGGAATTATCTTGGATCACCTTTTTGTTGAGAAAATTATGTCTATTATAGTTGATCATCCCATAATCTTGCTGTTTCTGTGGACAGTGTTCTTTTGGTTCTGCTCACTTTACTCAGAATCAGTTCATCTAAATCTTTCCAAGCTTCTGCTCCTAACTTTTCACATAGCCTGGCACTTTCTATGCTTCCTATAAATGCTATTGACACCTAATATGCCATTCAACCCCCTGTGAGGGTACCTCATCTTTGTTAATTAGACCTATGATTTCTTCTTGATAGAAAGTCTCTAGTAGAGAACTCTTTCTTCCAAAGCAGACCTGCACCTTCCCAACAACTTTTATTTTTAGAAAATTGAGTAACCTTTTAGGACCCATCTCCTGGAATTCTAGTAACCTATCTCGTAGGGCCCAGATTTGCCAACAGGGGCAGCCTGTTGATGTGGGAACAGAGTCTTAAACTCTTGCCTTCTTAATTTTCACTGATCATATTTGGAAAAAAATCCAGCCATTAACTTCAGTGCATCGGAGGGCATCAATAGGATTTGCCCCCTTAACTGTTAAAAGAGATGAAAGAGATAAAAATTAAGTTCAGACCTGACTTTGCCAGGTCTTTGAATTAAATACAGTATTTATTGGAGAGACTGGTGAGGGAAAATTGTGCATGTGGGCAAACCTGGCGGCCTGCTGTCTAACGCTATAATCCCAGAATTATAGAAAGGTAGATATGGAAGGAATTGTAGTACACATGAGGAAAATTAATAGGGAAAGAACAAGGAAGCATCAACACCTACATTCTGGCTGCATCTTTCAGTGTTCCTTCCCTGAGGCCTGCAGTCATTGAGTTCAACTTTCTTATAAGGAAGAAACTTCAAAAGCTTTGGATGGGAAGTTCCCAGAACTCTTAAGTCTGGTGAATTAGGTGAGATGTTCAGAAAAATAGTCTTTCTTATAGCATATGTTTCCACCCTGCAATTTCCAGGTAGAAAACTCCAGAGGAATTCACTTCTTTCACAGAAAGCATTTTGAGTCATTTTTTTTTTCCCTGAGCAAATTTAGGTTGCTTTTCATTGTGTATAAATTCTTGTCCAAGACTAAGATAGTGGGAGGTTTCTTTACTTTGTTCTTGGGCATCCCTGGTCAAATGCAGTACTAGGTGAGCATCTGCTAATGAGGAGCTTGAGAGGCATCGTGGGATAATAGGAGAAAAAGCTAGACATCCCTTGAAATTGTCTTATACATTGTGTCAGAGTATCTGTTACAGTTATTTTTGTACATTGTATAAGTCATGATACTATATTGCTGTTAATTGTGTACGACATTCTCCTGGTTCTGTTTACTTTATTTTGTATCAGTTCATATAAGTCTCCCAGGTTTTTCTCAACCTCATTATTTTATAGGTAAGGAAACTGAGGGCCAAAGAGGGAAATAGCGCAAAGCTATGATTTAAACTAGTTTTCCTGGATTGAAATCTATCCTATGTCCATTGTTCCTAAGTTGCTGAAAACTGTGTTTAAATAAATTGAGGCAGATTCTCATGTTTGACTCAGTGACTCTGTAGTTTAAAAATGTACTGGCTCAGGTGAACACTTCTGGTGAAAGCAATAAGTCCATTCATGAAGGAGAGATTACCTTATACAAAGCTCACTGTCAAAATAACAGCATTTCCTGGGAGGTTTTAGGGCTGAGAACTTTTAGTGGAAAGGAATATACTAATTAAAAATATTTTTTAAAAATGAGTGGTTATTCTATTAATTGTTCTTATTAATTACCTCATCTGAATAAGAGTGTTGGTTTTTCTATATTTGTTTTTGACTTGCAAGTTATAATAATTCTATATGCTAAAGGGTCTTTTCCCAGAATTCTAAGAAAAGAGAGACTGGGGAAAACCCCACAGTATATTAATGAATAGAGTTCATTTGGAGAGACAGCATGATACGATGCAAAATGCCATGAATATGGAGTTAGAAAAATTGGCCTTAATTCCCATTTCTATTATTTATTCTCCATGTGATCTTGGGCATTGAGTAATGAGTAAGTCTACTCTTTCTAAGAATGGCAACAATCTATTGAATGGGCAGCTAGGCCAGTGAGATGGAACGGTTGTTAGAGCACTAGGCTTGGAGTCAGGAAAATCTGAATTCAAATGTGGATTTAGGCACTGGCTACATGATCCTGGGCAAGTCATTTTACCTTGTTTGCCTCAGTTTCCTCATCTGTAAAATGAATTGGAGAAGGAAATGACAAACTACTTTAGGACTTCACCAAGAAAATTTCTAATTGGAAACAAATGAACAACATCTTCCGATTGACTTGTGTGATTTTAGACATCACACTCAGCCTGCAGGTCTTTCACCCCTTTTATTTAAAAAAATACTTTTGATGCACAGATTTATTTTGAAAGTTATTCTTTGTTCACTGGATTTGCCTTCTCAGTAATATGGCATCCCCTACCCCAGGCTGACTGCAATTCATGAACACCCTCAAATCCTGTCTTATCCATAGGCTTTCCAAAAATCATCCATCGAAGATCAATTCAACATAACTTGAAAATAAGGTGGTTTTTTGAGAATGTTTATATGGGGAGATGATTTAACATCTCTTTTAGTAACTGAAGGTAATTGGGGTTGCTATAAATTCAGGTTTGAGAATCGCTGGATAAATGGTTAATTTGGGGAATCCTCGAAATTTTGAGCCATAAGACTCATAAGATCATGTCATTGGTGCTTTAAAAGGATCCTAGAGATCCTAGAGATTTGTCCAATCCCCTCATTTGAATAATAAGGGAATGAAACCTTTAGAGAAGAGAAAGGACCAAGCATTTATATAGTGCCTACTATGTGCTAGGAACTGTGCTAAGCCCAATTAATAAATAATATCCTGATCTTCACAACTCCACAAGGTAAATATGTCATCATTTTCTTTTTACAGTTGAGGAAATTGAGGCATTCAGAAGTTTAGTTGACCTATTGAAGTCCTACAGCTAATCTGAGACTGGATTAGAACTTAGGTCCTTCTGACTCCAGACCCAAAGTTCTATTTACCTCAAGAGTTAGCTCAAGAAAAATTAAGTGTCACGCCCAAGGCCACATAGATGGTACTTTACAGAACCAAGACCAGAATGTAGATCAGATTCCCTTTCCATGGTGAATTCCATAGCACATAGTGACTGCAATGTGTTCAAAGCCCAGGTAATAACTATGTTTAACAAGCATGGATCTCCCAACCTTCATATGGAAGGGGAGCCTACAGGATATGATATGAAGTGAGTATGAACATGAATTTAAAGAGGAGGAGGGAATGGCAGTGTATCTCAGAGAAGAAATGAAAGCCATAGGTCTAATTCATAAAGCCAAGTACCATATCTGTTTTATGCTGTTTTAACCATCTTCTACACAGCTGCCAAATTATTTCTAAAGCACAACTTTGACTGTGTCACTCTTCAGCTCAAGAAACTTCCTTGGCTTCTTGTTGCTTTTAGGTTGAAACACAAATTCCTCTATTTGCTATTTGAAGACTTTCTTGGTCTGGTCCCAGCCTGTCTCTCCAAGTTCTATCACATCCTCAGTGCTGTACTCAAATTGACCTGCTTGCTATTCTATTCCATTTTTGAATGCCTGAAATGCTCTACTTCCATCCCTCTATCCCTTATCATTTGTACCTTCCTTCAAGGCTCACTCCAAAAATCATTTTCTTGAAGAGGTCTATCCTGATTCTTCAAGTTGTTAGTGCCCACCTTCCATTTTGTTATATTCGGTCTTATTTGTGAATGCATTAGTGTAGGGATTACTTAGTTAAAACAAACAAACAAAAAGCTCTTTTTTTATTTATGCAGATTGTTACCTATTTCACAATTTTTAGTCATCTTGTGTTACTGAGAAATCAAAGTGATTTATCATACAATCAAGATGTATCAGAAGTGGGATTTGAACCTCCTTCCTGGCACCAAAGCCAGTTTCATAGATGTCTTTCTGTCTTTCATATTTATTGTGTACATCCTGAATTTATTTGTGTACATGTCTCCCCAGAGTAGAATATAATAAGCTCATGGAAGACAGATTTTGACTTTGCATCCTTGATACCTATTATAGTACCTGGCACTTAATGAACAATTGTTTATTAATGCTGAAGTTGAAAAGAACCTTAAGTTATAGAATGTCAGAGCTCAAAGGGACACTCAAACCAATAGAATGATGTATGGTACATAGTAACTTTAGGCCAGAGGGAGAGCTTCCTATTTAAATGGCTATTCTTCGTTGATGGGATATTGTATGTGGATATGGCTGTCTTGATCATTATGAGAATTCCTGGCATATTATAGATTTTCTGAGCATTTCAAAAAATTTTTGTTTTAAAAGTATCTCATTCTAAAAAACTGAAAAACAAAAACATCAACTGCTAAATGAAACTCATAGGTGAGGTGCTTAATGAATATTACTGCTCTAAGTTACAGAAAGTAAAAAGTCTTAGAGGTAAAGATAGAAGAGTTTAAGAGTATGAAGCTTTATTATTGTTATTAATCAAATAACTAAGAAACCAATGAAATGGTATGGTATGCCTGATCATTTATAAAAGAGTTTTCAGTGGTATCATCCTTCCTTTCTTGCCATTGGCTAGTTGTCATGTACAAATTGTGTGTATTGTCTCCCCCAATAGAATAAAATATCCTTAAGGTCAGGGGCTGATTTATCCTTGATTTTGCATTTCTAGAATGTAATACAGTCCCTGGCATAGAGGATATCATTAATATTTGTTGACTGATTAGCATATATTGTTTCCCAATTGTGGAGTATTTTTTGGTGTGTTGAAAGATCTCACCAGAATTGTTAATCCTTCTGGAGGTGTTGATCCCAGTTTAATCATGATGTCTTATCCCATAGGATTCTTAGTCATGTTCTTCCTGAACCCTTCACAATCCATCCAACATGACAGAAGGGCTTTAGAAGCTTGAATAGATCTGTTGTGGAAGACTCTGGAAGAACATGACCAAGAATCTTATGAGATAAGTAGCCCTGGATGGATAGGAAGGAATACCCACATGGGTTAGATTAAAGGTCTACTGAAGCAGCAAAGGCATCATATTTTCAAGACAGAAATATAGCACTTAGGGTGCCCATCTGTCACCCATCACTGGTGCCAAATGACTAACCATCCACCTTCTCGAATCCTATCTTACCTCAGTGACTTCTGCCATTGCTTTATAAATGCAATCATGGAGATAACTGTTCAGTAATGCTATGATTCACATCAAGTCAGGCATAAAGCAGGAAAATGTGCAGTCATAGGTTTAAAAAAATTACAAAAAATAAATGGAGAAATAAACATTCTTTTCTCTTCCTCCAATGCGTTGAGCGTCAATGTTAATAAAATACATCTACCCTGACTATTTTATTTTACTTTTTCTGTGTTTGCTTTACCATTTTTGATTAGAATTCTGAATCAGAAGAGATCAAGGTTGATTTTATTGGACTTTGCCTAATGCTGTATCGAGCTTATAGTCCAAAGTACAAGTTATTAAAATTGACACAGGATGTATGTGCAAGGTAATATCCATCTTCGTAGAATCTGCTCTGAAGTGGGAGATTTTCAGTAGAGTGGATTAGATTATATAGTGAGTAGGGACTATGAAAAGCAAATAGAATTGTGTATTGATGCCTTCAGAAATATTATTTGATAGCAATAAAATATTCCCTGAAATTCCCTTCAGAGCAGAGAAAATGGAGTTTGTTTGCAGTAATTTTATTTTCTCCAATTTTGCCTTCACACTTTCCAATATAAGCCAATTGGAACCTGTGATTTGGTTTTGCTTATTGGCAAAAGTACCATGTAAATTGATCCGTGATGCATTTAGAGAAGATGCTCTGAAAGTTTGGAAATTGAGATGGCTTTTTTCTGATTAGATTTGGAGAGGATTAGGGCTCATTTCTATATTTTAGTCTAATGTAATATTAACCAAATATGTCCTTTTTCAATTTAGTCTTAATCAAGTTCTAGAAGACCATTTCCTTCTAGCCCCAGTGGGGCAGTTAAAGCAGGGACTTTATTTTGATTGTCAACCTCTCTGTTCGGGGCTCCGTTGGCTGTTCAGAATTACTAGGAGCACAAACCAAGCTATTGTCTTGCATGAGATTTTTTCCTTTCAAAAAGCTACAAAAATGGTAGTTATTTGAAAGAAGGTATTCTTTTAAAGTCCTATAAGAAAAAAAATTGAAGAGAGATCTAACAGACCTGCACAAATGCTATTTCTCTTAAGGAATATGGCCCTTATGCCTTGCGTTATTTTTATTTAATTCAATCTTCACATGCTTAATGGTTTAAAATGCAAATACACAGCATTTGCAGTAGGTCTTCTAATTATTCAGTAGAATAATTGCCACTTATTTTATAATTATTGCTAGAAGGAACACCTTTTTTCTCCTTCCAGTTTTGTTTAAAGGCTTGGTGGGTGGGGGAGAGGTGCAGAGAAGAGCATCTCTTTTTCTATTACACCATAGACTTTTGTCAGTCCAGAATCACCAGTCTGTTAGTGATATTTATTGGGCTACTACTCCCAACATTCCATGGAGTTAGGAGTTTGGAGTTATCTTCCTCTGCCTGGATTAATTTGAAATATAAAAGGGGCCTTAGGATTAAAAAAAGTGGTCTAATTTATAATGTAAAGGCAAGATAAGACATATCATCAGGTAAACTCAAGCAGCATAACCCAGGCAGCTAGTAGTCTACTAGAAAAAACACTGGACCTGCAATTCAGGAAGCTCTGAGTTTAAATCTTGGGCAAGTTTTAGGAAAGTCACAAACCTGTCCACCTCAGTTTCCTCATTTGCAAATGGGGATAATAATAGCAACTACTTCCCTGGGTAGAAGTGAGGATCAAATGAAATATGTACAAGGTGTTTTGGAAACCATGAAGTGTTGTAGAAATGCTAGCTATTATTATTCATTATAACCACACAAGACAGAAATATAGCTTGGCTGCATCTTGAATAATTCTTTGCATTTATTCCTTCAATCACACTGTATGTAGCTGGGATCTGGCTTGACCTTTCGATTGTCAAGACCAATTGATTGCAGTGACTTATGGGTGTCTCCAATCACTATGACCTGCCTTTGTTAAAGCTCTGGCCTCTCTCTGCAGAAGGCAAATGCAAAGTATAAGAGTTCACTTTGGGAAGTGGGGCTCTTAAGCTCTGACCCAGCCTCTAATGAGTCAAGGAAACAAGAGTGGAAGTTCAATAAGTCAGTCGTCACAACAATTTCTAAATAAAAATTTTCCAGATCAGGAAGAATTTGTGTCTGGGAAGGTCTTTAGAAACATTCTACACAAAAAGCAACCAAGGATGTCGCTAAATGGGCTACCCTGTTTGCTTCAAAACCCCTAAATCTATGTTAAAATAATGTTATGGTTGAGACACAAATGCCGATAAGCAAGGAGCTGCTGAGGAAGGTCCGTGTTCCCAAAGCATCTTCGTTGTCCCAAGGTATCACGCTACCTATGGGTCTCTCCCTTGGGTCCTACATCACCTAGTGATGATGTTAGTCACCATTGGCTCATTTCATTAGAATGAGGATGGGAAGAGATTGGCTTTGGTGGGAGCTTTGGATTTAACCTAGATCCTTGTGGACCAAAGCATCTAACATCTCCTAGTGCTGTGGGACCCTGCCAGGGAGAGGGAAGAGGAGGGAGAATCCTAACTGTTATTTCTTCTCATCATGAACCCAGATTTCTACAAATATCCCAGCAGGCACCCTTCCTCAGCACTTCCTTGCTTTTTTCCTGGACTTCTGGCTCAGCCCTGACATTATTGTAATATAGTTTTCTGTGTTTAATATTTCTTAGACTTGGTTTCCCATTGCAAGCATGGAAGAAACCCTAATGCATGAGTTTCAAAGGAGAAGGTAGCAGTCTGAACCTACTGTGTGGCTCGATCAGCAAGTGTGAGTATGAACATTAGAGCTGTCAGGCCTTGTGGAGAATAATGGAGCCTGATGGGGACAGAGCGGAAGGTTAGCAATGGAGGTTCTGGTGGGTTTGCAGCTTTGAGAGGCAAGCTGGAAGGTTAGCCCAGCTTCAGAGAGAAAGCTGGAAGGGATTTCCAGAGGCTCCCCTCCTTATCTCCAGGCCAGAGCAAACCAATTCACTTATCCCTGCCCAGTGAATATTTATCTAGTTTTCCAGGATCTCAGAGGAGGAATAACTGGCCTCTATTACCTGTGGCTCACAGTGTTCTCTTCCTTTGATCTCTAGTCTAATTTAATTCTTATTCCATCTTTGGTGGAATTGAACAATGAAGTGACCTTAAGCATCCTCTTTGTCCTAGCTAGCCATGACTTTTTTTTTTAAATTAAAAAGAAAGAACTCATATTTTTACGGTGTGCTAACATTCACAAAGCACCAGCCACTCAATATGCCTATGAGATATATAATCGCAGATATTTTGATCTCCGTTATACAGATGAAGAAATCCCTAAGAGATACAAAACTTGGCTATTGGTAACACAACCAGGATTCAAATCTCTGATGATTGCCTCTCAATTATTTCAAGAATAATAATAATAATAATAGCTCGAGTGATAATAATAACTAGCGTTACAAATTTTATCTCATTTGATCTTCACAACAACCCGGTCAGGTAGGTGCTATTATTATCCCTATTTTCTGGAGGAAAAAACAGAGGCAGACAATGGTTAGTTAAGTGGTTTACCCAGGGTCATACAGCTAGCGAGTGTGTAAAGCTGGCTTTGAACTCAGATTTTCCTGACTCCCAGCCCAGTATAATATCCACTACGGCACACAATTTCGCCTGCCTCAAGCAGAGTATAATCTTTATCCCACACTGTTATCAGAAGAATGATCTTAATTGCTGACCATATGAATCCCACAAGCATTGCTATAAAAATGCCAGGAACATAGACAAAGGTGATCTAGTCCCTGTTCTCAAAGAATGTATTTTTCTAATAGGGAACATTGTAGAAGATAGGAAAGGTGTTTCACATGGGTTGTCTAATTAGAACCCTATGAAACAAGCATGACAGACAATTTTACTCCCTTTTTACAGAGGAAACAGTTGAGTCTTGAGAGCCTTGAAGTCCCATAGTCACAAAGCTAGTGAGCTGCAGAAGCCAATTTCAAGTCTAGTTATTCCTTAGCTAAGAATAATATAATTCAAGTTGATAAAGCATTATTAGACTTACAGAGGGATTTACATAGATTGTACCATCAATGAAACAATTCTGTGAAATGCTTGGATGATCATCCTCACTTAACCAGGAGGAAACTGGAAGCTCAGAACTAGCAATATCGGAGATGAGATTTGAACTTGGGTCTTCCTGGTCTCTCCAATAGACACAATCCTACAACATAAGTTCATTTATGATAGTCTTATCAACTGAGAGGCAACATGTTGTAGGGTATTGGATTTGAAGTCAGGAAGCATTCTGCCTCAGATACTTTCTAGTTATCTGAATAGAGTTAAGTCACTTAAGTTTTCTCAGCCTCAGTTTCTTCATCTGGAAAACAGAGGTAGTGATAGAAGGCACCCCAAAGCGCTGTTGTGTACATCAACTGAGACATCCATGTTAAGTGATTTGCAAGCCTTGAAGGGTATATTAATGATAGCTACTATTGCTATAACGCTGTAAGTATCCCATTTGGGTAGCTGTGATTTGGTCTTAGCATGCTGGACTTATTTAAGAATAAATCTTACTAAGGGATGATTCTAGTATCTTTTCTTTATGAATTATTTTTATACCATAATGTTTTTCCCCTGACACAAGGTGTTGAGCCCAAGGGTTACAGACCCCGCCTTTGAATCCGTAGTCCCATGTGAGACATTTTCCAGTCTTCCTTGAGTGGACGATCATCACTTGTGGGGTTTTATTGGAGTCCGGGGAGGGAGTTGTTAGCCAGAAGTGCAGGGTCATTGACCCACTCGGTTCCCTTGGTTCCCTTTCTCATTTTATGATTGAAGGAGGAGGTGAAATCTCAAAATCCGTCACCCTAATAAAAGTGAAAGGTTTCCTCCCACCGGCAGAGCAGAGTGATGTTTTCCTTCCCTTCCCTCCTGTTTGTATTTGGAGCCTCATTCCTCTACAGTGATTACTGGACCCTAGGGCTTTAATCTTTGTTTTTGAAGAAATGAATTGGGAGTCGGCAGTCACTTAGTCATGTGTGTAAGCTGTGCTTGGGAGACTGCCAGTCACAGGTGTGGGCGGCAGGGTCTCAGTGCCACAGCTCCCAGCATCCACAGGGGTCATCCGCAAACAGAGAGTCCATCCGGATAGCTCATTTTCTCACATTGCATTGAAAAATGGGAAGTGAAAGGGAAAGCCCATCTGTCCACAAATGCTGGTGGGGGCAGCCAGTTTCTAGAAGTGAATAATGTGAGAGCGACACAAGACATCGGTTTGGTGGCCACACTTGACCCCATCACCCTTGGCTCCTCGGGATTAATTGCCCATGAAACATGGGAGGGTGCTAGATTTAGAGTCAGGGAATCTGGATTCAAACTTGGACAAGTTTCTCTGTCCCTCTGTGTCCCTAAAGTCCCAGACTCTAGTCAGGAGTCCGGAGTAGATTATTTCTATATTCGATTCTGGCTCTAGCCTCCTAGACTGAATAAAATTGAGGCAACTTGATGAATTGATGGAATACTTTTTCCCCCTCATAGTTTAAAGACTCTGATAGAATCTGAATTCAAATGATGTTTTTGTAAATTACTTCCAGTGTGATCCTGCCTAAGTGACTCAAATTTCTCTGAACTTCAGTTTTTTCATCTTTAAAAATAGGAGGTGGGGAAGAGCTTTGGACTCAGAAAACTTAAATTCAAATTCTGGTAATAACTTGTATGATTTTTTTTGTGGGCAAATTGTTTATGTTTTCCAGCCTTTACTTCTTCAACTGTAAAATGGAGGGAAAGATTGAATTAAATGACTTTGAAGGTTATCTTCTAGCTTTACATTTGTGATCCCATGATTAGATAAGCTCCCTTCTTATTCTAATTATGAAATATTAGGAAACAAAATATAATCAGTATATAATCTACTTAAAGCCCTCAAGGAAAAAAAAATTGTAACAGATTCTTTCCCATAAGCTATGTTGTAAGGAAAACTATAAATAAACAGGGAAGACAGCCTGGAGGAGGTGCCATTTGAGCTGGAAAGGTTGGTCTTACTACAGGAATTGTGACCTAAATGCAATATCTAAGCAGTTAATTTAAATGACCAAGCCTCTTTATCAAGTGTGTGCTAGCTGGAGAACATTGCTTGAAGTGCTGGGTCTGGGCCAAAACGAAGGTCTTGCTAGCTTAAAACCTGTGTTGATTATCCCGTTCCAGACCAGGAATGAGATTTTATAATGCTTTTAGATTTGTTTCTTTTTGGCAAGACGGCCATGTTTTGCATCGCCTTTCTGTGTTTTGAAAATTGAGGTTATATTATTTTACTTTTCAGAGGATTTTCTTGGAGAATAACAAAAAAGGTCCAAAGAATTAAACAACCAGCTCCTATCTATAGACCAACAACTGACTTCTTGGGTGGGTAAAGGTTGAGAGATGGCAAAGAGGGAGGGGAAGGTAATTCAACTGGAGTATTGTTTTGTCTAGTTTTATAGATGTGTTTCCATAATTATTCTTTTGCCATTGCTGGGAAAATGCATCTCTTTAGGACTTTGCTCTGCAGTCCCACTTACATAAAATGCCAGACTGAGTTCCTGGAATATCCTGCCTGATATAAACCATTCCCAAAGGGACACTCCAACATAACCTTGGGATGTGTTTTCCTTTAGCCTTCAGAGTCACAGTTCATCCCAGTTTTCTATCTGCTGTTCTAGTTAGAATAACTACCCCAGACCCTAAATTTGAAATCTTTTTTTTTTTTAATTACAGTCAATTATCTGGACTGAATAAAATTGAGGCAGGTTGATGTATTGATGGAATACTGTAATAAGATTGATAAATCCAAGGGCTAAGAGAAGGCATAGACCTGGTTTTAAATGATGACTTAGTCATTATTAATTATGCTAACCTTGGCAAAGTAATCTCTCTGGGACTTGGTTTCCTAATCTGTATCTTAAATAATAGCATTTTTATGTTTGCAAAGTGCTCTCTCTCTCTCTCTCTCTCTCTCTCTCTCTCTTTCTTCTCTCTCTCTCTCTCTCTCTCTCTCTCTCTCTCTCTCTTCCTCTCTCTTTCTCTCTCTCTCTCTCTCTCTTTCTCTCTTTCTCTCTTTCTCTCTTTCTCTCTCTCTCTCTCCCTCTCTCTCTCTCTCTCTTTCTTCTCTCTCTCTCTCTCTCTCTCTCTCTCTCTCTCTCTCTTTCTCTCTCTCTCTCTCTCTCTCTCTCTCTCTCTAAATGTATATATGTGTGTATAAATATATGTATATATATAAATTTATTAAATTCTTGATAATATCTAAACCCCCTATTTTTTGATCCTATAATTTTTTAAACTGACCCTTAAAAATAATAACATGGCATTTAAATATCAGTGTATTTATGGTTTGAACATGTACCTTTCTCTCCAGCTCTGCTTAATCTTGTCTAGAGACAGATGAAAACAAATATCATCTAGCAACTGGATATTTGTGAGTTACTCTGTCTCTACCTTATTAGCATAAAGGTTGGCAGATTATAGATAAAAGGTCATCATGGCAAAAACATGTCAGACTATTTCATAACTTAGATGACAGAGGAGGACATCAGAGCTAGTTTTGGCTTCTCTGAAAGAGAAGGAGCCTATGAGTGTTGTACTTTGCCTGTTTCTGATTTGATGTAATTCTACAAATATTTAATAAAGATCTACTGTGGATCATTGTGCTCTTGCAGTCACTACAGAGATGGGAATGAATCAGCTTCTGCCTTCAAAAAGCTTATATTCATGTGTTCTGAAGGAAATCCTTTCTGTAGTTTTCTTGTTCAGATGGCTAGCCCAAAAGCAGATTTAGGTGAAAAGAGAATGTGGTAATCGAATTTTCCTTCTTTATTTCTCCAAGGAATTGTCCTGGGAAACAATGTAGTTAATCATACCTTTACCTACAGATGCTCTCAAAAGGATTTTTTTTTCTTTTTTTGTACCTTTGAACCTTTCCAAGATATCTTGGGGTTTACTGGCTAGATTTCTTTCTTAAAGATCTTGCCTTAAACTAAAACCAATCTGATTCCCATTGGCCATCAGTAGGTCCTAGCTTGATTGAGACTGAATGTAAATATTTGTCATTTTTTCTTTGGTCAGAAACCTTGAGGGTCTTCCCTTCCCAGATGTATTTATTGGTTTAGATTTGGGGGAGATGGTGAAAGAGGCCATTCTTTGCCTCAATTGCTATTCAGTCTTGATCACTGAATGGATGTTGCCTCAATCAACTTAAGCTTAGCTTAAGCCAAGGTCTCCCATTTCATCCCAAGCCATCGGCAGTGATCCTGATCTATATCTGGCCACTGGACCCAAATGACTCTGGAGGGGAAAGTGAGACTGGTGATTTTACACAGCTCCCCGCCTCTCACTTAAATCCAGTTTCTGTGAAATTCCTCCCATGGCGTCACCTCCCTGATGTCATGGGCTTCTTCTTCGAGATTAAAGGGCAGACAACAATCGATAGACCTTTGTGAGTCTTCAGGGTAGTGTGACCCTGGGGAAGTCTCCTGATGTCTGGGTTTAAGGTGCTTTTTCTGCAAAATGCCTATCATTATATCTGTGGTCTGTATCTCACAGGTTTATAGAGTAGCTCAAATGAGATAATGTAGGGAAAGTAATTTAAAAATGTTAAAGTTCTGTTTAAATGCCAGTTTCATTATTGTGCTTTCCAAATGGGGATTGTTAGTTATTGTCAGGTTCCTTTTTTGTTTGTTTGTTTGTTTGAATTGGCTTGAAAAAAAACCTCCTTTCTTTCCAATACTTCAATCCTTGTCCAGCCTCTCTGAAACATCTTTTTAAAAGGATAGGAAAACCTTTTTTTTTTTTTAAATGTGAAAGTGAAGTCAAATCATTCTGTGAGTCTGTGGTACATGGTGATGAAAGCATCTTACAGACAGTCCATCCCCATGAATAATTAAAGAGAAACGGAGCATGTTCGGCATGATTTATAAAAGTGGTCAGTCAAGGATTGAGGGAGAACAGGGCCCTTCCTCTAACTGATTGCCATCCAGGCTAACGTTCTCTTCAGCATGATCTACGAGGCACTGTAGCATGTTGGTGCAGAGGGGGAGTAAGTAAATGGCTCCTCTTAATGAATAGCATCCAACCAACGTTCTCTGAGCTTGGAGCTTTGGTGCGTCAGATAGTCTCTTCATGGAGGCTGGGAATTTGTAGCCCTATTTGGTTGCTTTGCAACACATCCTTCATCTGCCCTGTGAGCACAATGGAAAAAAAGTAGGATTTCTTCTTCATTCTGTTGGGGTACCTGGAACACATATAACTCTTCCTCTTGTCTTAAGCTAATAAGATTTGCCTAAATTGTTTTGCTAGTTATCAGCCCAAACATATAGCTAATTTTCCTTTCCTTTGTACTGTGGGCTTTTTATTAAAGCCTGGAAAATAGCTACTTGCCAAGGGCTGCTAATGAGAGAAAATGAATTCTTTGTATCCTGTGGTTCCATACAGCGCCAGGCACATAGTAGGTGCTTAGGAAACATTTGTTGGCTGACTAATCAGTAGTAAAAAAAAAATGCCCATTAAATCTCCCCACACACAAATAAATTCTCTTTAGTGAAATAATATAGCACAGTAGAATATTGTCTGGCTTTGGAATCAAGAAAACCTGAATTGAAGTGTTGCTTCTGACAAATACTAGCTGTGTGACATTTAACCTTTCAGTGTCCCTGGGCAATTCACTAAGACTGTAAGTTATAGTTGAATTGCTGTTCTGCATTATTGCAGGGAATTTCCAAATGGGGTGTTCCATACATAGAGAAACCACAAGTCTGGGCGGGCAATAAATAAATAATTTTATTTTTATATGATAGTCTTTTCCCAATAGTAACTCCAACCAACCTACCAACCACCACCCTCCATTGTAACAGAGAAAAACAGTTTAGCAAATAAAAGCAAACAAAAACCAATCTGTAGACTTGCTGCCGTGTAACATCCAATCTCAATAATTCACATCTTGGCTAAGTAGAGATACCATTCATTGTCTATTCTCCTGAACTCAGAATTACTGAGTCCAAATTTCTTTTAATATTTTTTCATTTGCATTATTTTGGTCAGACCCATTTAATTTCCTTTACTCTTTTTGTGATGCAGGAGAGTCACTGTCTCCTAAGGTTTCCCCCTTCACTCTGCTTGCCGAATGGCTTTCTGTGAAATTCCTCCCAACCCTTTGTCTAACCTTTGCCACCATAGTGTAATCTCCGTTTTTTCTTCCTTCTGAGACAAATAACACTTCCTATTCCCTTCCCCACAAAAAATAACTAAACTAAAATCCAAGAAAAACCTAAAGAAAATCATCAACATTTGAGGAGTTAACCTGATAGCCTGACAATCACCTCAGCATAAGCCGATCATTTTGCCACACATGGCTGGAATGGTAAGGAAATGGGACACTTGGTCACTGACTGGGTGCTCTGTGCAGTTCCCATTCCTGAAATCTGAGTTGGCTGCTGACATAACTTGGCCAAAAAACCCATTTTCACTTCCATGTTGAGCTTCGTTAGCTAAATCGTGGATTTTTGGCTGGCTCGCCGGGACCAACCTTATAAGAAGAAGTAGATCCAATTTCCTGCTCGTGGTAATTTTAATATTTCCTGAAATAGCAGGAAACATTAATTTTGCATTGGGCCCAGGAGTCTCGGGAAGAAGGAATTGTAGGCACAAACCTTGTTTAAAAAAAAAAATTAAATAAAACTAATGGCAGAATAAGCCCACTGAGAGACATGGGGACAGAGCTGGTGTCCTAGGAGAGAAAAGGGTCTTGGTTTCAGAAGGACAAATACCTTCTCTCAGGTTTTTCTTTCCTATAGCACCATAGCTGGTTATTAATATGTATGATGGGTATTTTGTTCAAACATTATAAATCTAGGCTGAGGTCTAGTGTTGGGGTTTTCCTTTATAGCTCTCATTCTTCTGCCCAGAATTATCTCATTTTGATCAGGAAACTTTGCATAAAAATCATACACAGAGCTCCAATTTCCATTCTATAAATATTAAAAGGGGGTTAAGTATTACAGTTTCTCTTTCAGGTCCCGGTGGGAGGAGGAAAGTTAGCCTTCTAATCAGGGCCCTATAATAATGTTCTTTTCATTCACAAGCCAAAAGGTAAACAAAACATTGTCCTTTCCCCTTAATATGGTAATACTTAGTGAAGTAAACCAAATATAATGGAACAAAAGAAAATTCATAGAGCACTTGGTTGTTTTATGAAGTATATACTAAAATGAGCCATTCTACCTGTTATCTGGATTGTTATGGATGACTTGGGGGGATTATTTTTATAATCTTTTTTATGTCTGTCTTATTTTTGTATCTCCATTTCAAATGGAATCAACAAGTATTAATTAAAAATTTACCATATGCAAATACTGTACCATTTCCAAATATATCTCTTTATTCTTCTGTGTTAGGAACCATCCTTTGTAATAAATTATCTTAAAAAGAGAGAATTTTGATGTGGTGATGAATTTTGTTGATTTTTTTCCCTTCTTACTCCTTAAAAATGTCTTTGTTATAAGGAATGACTCGTTGGGAGGAGGACAGAAAAGGATGGGGATGGGATGAGAAATACAGATGATATAAAAAACAAAAATATGAATAAAAAATGTATAAATAAAGAAAAAAATGAAAGTGAAAAATAATTGTTCATTAAAACTAGTCAACATTTCATCCATGTCTGGCTTTAGCTGTTATCCTTTAACTCTTCAAAGAAAAGAAGGAAGTACTTTTTTCTCAATTTTTATTCCCCAGGAGACACATTTGACATGATATTTACAAAGAAGTCAGTTTCAGTTTTTTTTCTTTTCCATTAATATTATTGCCCTTGTATATATTTTTCCTTGGTTTTGCTTATTTTACATTGCATTAGTTCATATACTCCTTTATGGGGCTTATTTTTAAAGAAACAGTCCCCCACCTCACTTTTACCATAGAGAAGACTACTACTAAATGATCTAAAAAGTCCATGCTGAGACCATCAGTCTTTCATCAGACAGTGGATAGGGAAAATCCTTTTTTTTCTCTTTCTCCTCCCTCCCGCCAATAGTATTTTATTTTTTTAAATACATGCAAAGATAGTTTTCAACATTCACCTTTGCAAAACCATGTGTTGCAAATTTTTCTCCCTCTCCTCTCCTGTCCCCTCCTAAGAAAGCAAGCAATCTGATATATTAAATATATGCGATTCTTCTGAACATATTTTCACGTTTGCCATGCTGCACAAGAAAAAAAATCAGATTAAAAGGAAAAAATACAAGAAGGGAATAAACCAAGCAAACAACCCTAAAAAAAAAAAAAAAAAAGTGAAAATACTATGCTTTGATCCACATTCAGTCAGTCTCCATAGTTGTGTCTCTGGATGAGATGACATTTTCCATTGCAAAGCTCTTTGGAATTGCCTTGAATCATCTCCTTGTTGAAAAGAGATCCTCTTTTTCAACTGCTTCTTTTTACAGAGAAGGAAACTGAGGTCCAGAAAAGGCAAGTAATTGAACCAAAGTCACTCTGCTAGTTGAATGGAAGAAAGAATTCTAGCCCAGCTCCCTCAACTTAAAGTACTCTTTTCCACCAGGTGTACTCCTTCATTTAAAAACTATTTTTTTTTTTTTAATGATCAGAAAAAGAGACGAGAATTAAAAACAAAACCAAACCAAACCCAAACCACCAGTTTTTCAGTTGCTATTGTTGGGTCTCCATTTTGTTAGAGATAAATTTGAATTCCCCTGGAAAGGTAGATTAGCGTGTGCATTTCATTCTTTCAGCTGGAGCTGTTTGCTGATTGCCCCCAGCTCTACTATTGTATGTCTTGATGGCCGGCAAATGTGCTAATTAAGTGCTCTTTTTTTCCCCCTCTCTCTCGGATTTCAGGAAGCCTGCCATATGAATATAAAATAGTGATTGCTGGGAATCATGAACTGACATTTGACAAGGAATTCATGGCTGACCTTGTTAAACAAGACTACTACCGTTTTCCTTCAGTGTCCAAATTGAAACCAGAGGACTTTGACAATGTTCAGTCGCTCCTGACAAACAGTATTTACTTGCAAGATTCGGAGGTAACAGTGAAAGGGTTCAGAATATACGGGGCTCCATGGTAAGTGTTAATTTGAACATATTTTCCCTTCCCCCACTCCACCCTCCATTAGCTCGGCTAGGAGAAGCTTGAATCCCAGACTGGTATTTTGGACGAGCCCAGGCTTTCGTTTATAGGGCAAAGAGGAACTGTAGTTAATACCATATCTTTTAATAAAATATACGGTGCTGCTGCCGGAGAACACCGAAGCCTTTGTTTTAATTTGGGAAGGAAAAGATTTTATGTGGCAAGATCCGAAGATTGGGGGCCCCGTCTGGGTGAGTTGGTTTTAGGCTTTGATGAGTGGAAGAGGCAGATGGGCCTCCAGTAAGATGGAGGTGATAGACGCTCCTCCTAGTTTGTTGAATGATTTGGTGAAAGGTCCGTGACTTTCCTTTCTTACAGTAGCTACCGTTCTAAAGCTTTCACGCAATTTATTTGGCTGCATCTTTTTTTTTTTAATGAAGATTGTTCTTGAAGGTCTGAACCAGTTGCCCTTTCTCTTTTTGAGATTTATGAAATGTAAACAGAAAATCTCAACTCAAGACCAGAAAGGCACCGTGGTGAACTTTCCGAGGCTCACCTAACCCTTCCTAGATCCAGAGATATGGGGCTCAATTTAGACATTTAGGCTGTCCATGGGTACCTCCAGTTTTGAGGGACCTTGAAGGTTTGAAAGGGGCTCAAAAGGTTTGGTGTTTTTTAGGTCACATTCCAGAATTTTATTTTGCCCTTTGACCCTAAAGGAAGCTGGGTAGGAATAGTATTGATCACAGGGTTGGAGCTGGAAAAGTGAGCACCATCCTAGATTGTTTTTGGCAGAACTGAACTAACTTCATTTACTAAGAGTATCATAATTACATATACAGCGAATGAATGAATGATATTTTCCCCTAAATGAAAGGTTTGTAACTGATTTGTACCCCTGGCACCTAGTTGGTTCTTAATAAATGCTTATTTATTGATTGAATTTATTTTACATGAAAAATGTCAGGAAGGAAATAGATGCTATTATTATTCTCAGTGTAGTTATTAGAACCAGAAGCAACAGCTAGTCCTACTTGTCTCGGTCTTGCTCTCCTTCCATTTATGTTTGTACAAGAATGGAGTACCATGGAGCGTCAAGGACAAGAGACTAGGTAGCAAAAATGACTGCACTGAAGGATCATGCCGGGATGGTCTTTGCAGAAAAGTTCCTGTGGATTCTTCATGAATTGTGAATGTCACCAACCTTTACATTCTGCAAAATCTCTTGCTGGACTGAGGTTTTTTTACAGACTTTGATGGCAACTTATGAGAATTCTGGTGTATTTTTTCATTTGACCAAGAACATAGTTGTTGAGAAAAAAAAATAGTTTGCTGTTACTAAAAGACACTTAGGAGGGAACCTGGAAATTTAGGTTGTAGTCCTGACTGCTACTAAGCCTTTGTTGGATTAAGTCAGTTCATTTTTCAGAGTCTAGATTTTCTTCTTCTATATAATGAAGACATGGGAACAGATGGTTTCTAAGTGCAGTGCATCAAAGGGTGTGTTAATAAATGTTTAACAACTGACTCCTCGCGCTCCCCCCAAAAAAAATTTAGGGAGGACATACTTTTAAGTTTAATCTCCCTGTTACACTTTCTTAAGTTTAGAAAAACAACCCCTGTTGTGTAGTTTGTCATTTTCTAAAATATAAATACTCTCAATATTTTAACCAGCTCTCATTTAAGAACCCTTCTCTCAAAGTGGGTGGGCAGTCATTGGAGATGGTTGGGTTCATATAAAAGCTGGATAACCCTTTGATTTGAGTTGGCTCCAGCAAACCCGTGCATGTATCTTAAGAATTTTATAATTAAAACTTCTGTTGGGCTTATGGTTGAAGAACAGAAGACGTTGGGGGCAAAAAAGAAATCATGAAGTATTTGAAAGATTGTCATTGGGAATTGGGCTTTTTTTTTTTTTTCACTTGACCTTCTCTAAGACCATGGAGCAATAAGGCAGAGGGCAAGATGCAGAGAGGTAGCTTTAAGCTTGTTGCAAGGAAACACTTGTGATAATTAGAGGATAATTGGCAGCTATGAGAAATGTTGGGTTACATTGAGAGGTCCAGGTTGGACTAGGTAGCCACTGGGCTGCCTTCTCCCTCTGGGATTCTCTGAAACAGGACTTTGGGTTTCCCTGGGATCACAGATGCCACTGGCTTTGCAACTTTAGATAAATCACTTATGTTCTCTGTGTCTCCTGGATATAATAATCCATATTCTCTGCAAATTCCAAAGATCGTGTGAGGATTGAAATCAGAGATGTATATGCTCAAAAGCTTTGAAAAGGATCCTAGCTCCATAATTGATCTATTATCTTCAAACTCAAATACATAGTCTTCTATTTGGATGGCTAGGTGACACAATGGTTGCAGCACTTGCTCTGGAGTCAGGAGGACCTAACTTCAAATTCAGTCTCAGACACTTACTAGCTGTGTGATTCTGAACAAGTCACTTAACCTTGACTGTCTCCAAAAAAAGAGAAATAGTAAGAAAGAAAGGAAGGAAGGGAGAGAAAAAGAAAGAAAAAGGAGAGCAGAACAAAGGAAGGGGGAGAGAGGAAGAGAGAAAGAGAGAGAGAGAAAGAGAGACAGAGAGAGAGAGAGAGACAGAGAGAGAGAGAAAGGAAGGATGGAGCTCACTACAAATATTGTTATCTGAAAACAAATGTGTTGGGGATGAAAACAGAAGCAGAGTTACAGAATTATAAAATGTTAGTGTTCAAAGTGACATGGATTTAAATCCAACTTGGTCAACTACTTTCTGTGTGACTATGGCAAGACACAATAACAGCTGCCTTTGGTGAGGGGTTGTGAAGACCTAGAAAGATGTCATCTGGAAAGCTCTTTGAGGACCTTCAAGTAAAATCAATATCAGTTTCATTTGTTAATAAAAAAAATTAAATTCTATTGTCTCTGACTGATTGCAGTTTTCCTTTCTGCAAACTTCCCCAGGTTGGCTCCTTTTCTCAGATTGGATTCTAACCCTTCCCCCTCTTCAGATCACTGAAATTCACTTCTGGGCAAATAAAAACAACAGTAATAACAGCTGTCATTTATATAGCACTTTAAGGCTTGCAAAGCATGCAAAAAAATTAATTCTCACATCTCTGAGCAGCAGGTTCTAGTATAATCCTCATTTTACAGATGAGGAAACTGAGGCAGTCAGAAGCTAAAGGATTTGCCCAGGGTCCCTCAGCTAGTAAATATCTGAGTTTTCCTGGATGTCATCATCATCCCCTTAAGATATGCCATTCTTAAGATGAATGAGACTGATTTACACATATTTCTGATAGTCTTTCCAGAGAAAAAGTTCTCATTCGCTGATCCAGCAAGTGGTTTTAATTTAAAAAGTGAGATCGAGCTCTGAATAACAGCTGTGATGTTGAGAGTTTCTAGCCTGTCAGAGGTTTCTTAGAAATAATTGTCATCAGACTGGGGAAATAGTTTTAACTCGTGTGTTTAAAAAATGTAAATTGTCATTTGGTATATAGGTAAAGGAAAGAAGGATCAGCCCATATACGTTACATGTGTATGACTTGTGGTGGATCTGAAAGCTTTCTAAAGACCGGGGAGAATTCCAGGAGTGCCATCTAACTTGCTATTTAGCAAAAATTTTATGGAGAAAATAACTTCGAACACACAGGAGCAGGCCGGGTTGCGTACAATCAGAGCGTGTCATGGGGCATAGCGACTATGTCTGAGATCCAAAGAATTTGGATTAGCCTGGTGGATCTAGAAGGAGCCCATGGGATTGATTTGGATGCTCTGAGAGGGACGCCTGGCTCCTCAAGGTGACCAGAGCTACCTTCTGAAATCATGGCTCGAGTGCTCCCACCATAGGCTCTACAGGCTGATTCTGTGGCAATCCTGGGCATCCCTTTTCCTTATTGCCCTTCGAAGATCCTTGAAAAAAGACACAATGGCAAGTGGTCTGGAACTTATTCCAGTAGAGTGCAAGGTCCTTGAGGGTAATGAATGATTTGGGTTATTTTTTTCTCATGATTCTTCTTGTTTCCCTTATACATAACAGAACCAGAAGGAAACTTAGCACATAAAATGTCAGAACTAAGAACAAGGAATATCAGAGCTGAAAGGATCCTTAGAACATAAAATATCAGAGTTAGAAGGGATTCTAGAACACACACATGTCAGCAATGGAAGGGATCTTAGAACTGGGAATACCAGACATGGAAGGTATCCTAGAATGGCAGAGCTAGAAAGAATCCTAGGATATAAAATGTGACCCAAAACAGAGAATGTCAGAGCTAGCAGGGACCCTAGAACATAGACTGTCAAGAGTTGGAAGGGACTTTAAAGCACAAGAATATCAAAACACGTGAAGATGATAGAATTTAGAGCTAGCTAAGGAACACGGAGCACAATTACTCCAGATCCTTTATTTTACAGAAAGAAAGTCCTAAGGAAAATGACTGCTCTAAGCTCTTAAAGGTATCTAATAGGCAAACTGGAAATCAAATCCAAACTAATCCGATAACCATTTATTAAATGCCCACTGTATGTGCCAGTTCTTCTGCTCCCAAACCACTTTTCTTTTACTACATTGTCCTGCCACCCAGACCTTTAAGAGTTTAGTCATTTAACCTAAGCCCAATCTAAACCCCCATTCAATCTAAACCTCTTATTTTATTTTTTCAAAAATTTTATTGATATTTTTGTTTTATTTCCAAATATATTTCTCCCCTTCCAGTGAGCCATCCCTTATAACAAAGAATTTTTAAAAGGAAGAAAAAAACCAATCTCTAAAACTGACCAACATACGTCTCACAGCATAATTAAAGTCATATCCTCTTATGTGCTCCTATATCTACAAGGCAGGAAGGGAAGTCTATTTTCTCATCTGCTCTATGGACTGAGACTTGGTCATAAAAATTACAATGTTTAGGGGTTTTTTTGGGTGGAGGGGGACAGGGAGGAGTGATTGTTCTATTTGCATCTATCCACACTTATAATGTTTGACCCAGCATTTCTTCAGACACCCAAAATGGAACTAAACGCTTCCTTATTTCATGTCTGTCTGTTTACTGTACCTCTTAAGCGCCAACATAGCAAATGGCAGACCTGGAACACAGTCCCAGATCTTCCCGATACAAGTCCAAGATCTTTCCTACTGTGACATGCTGTAATCGGTCGTATGCTTCTGAGCTACAATTAAAATAAATTAAAAAAAGAAACTCACTCCCCTAGCAGAAATAAGAATATTTTTTGGCGGGATCCTGCCCCTTTTCCCTTTTCAAACAGAAACACAAAATGACCTTCCGTAGCTTTTAATGAACACTAGTGGGGTTTTCCAATCCCTAGGCATTTGATCTATAGGGTGATAGAGAGATTCGGGAACAAGCAGCTTACTTTCGCATGTATCCGAGTGGCCCTGGGTTTAATTTGTTTGATTTAGTGACCCTGGAAAGAAGGGTCTTTGCTTCTGCAGCAAGAAATACAGCCTGGCAATAGTGAGGGAGCCCAATTCTGAAATGACCAAAAAGCTGCCACAGAATGACTGGTGGCTTTCATTGGCGAAAGAGGCAAAAGCTGGGTTCCCTCTCTTTGTCCCCCTCCACCCCTAGCTCTGTATTCTGAAAAATCCCCGGTCATTCCATCTCTTGATATCATTTTGTATGCATTTATTTTCATCGTAGGAGCCGAAACTGTGACTGCCAGCCAGCTCCTTGGTGGCGTTCATAATTATGTTTGCCTACAAATAGCTCTAAGGTTGTTAGTGTCTACCCATTCTGATCAGCGCGTACATTCGGTCTTGGTGTCTATCCTGTCACAAAAGCATCCGGCATTTTTATTTCCAATTATAAGTTCTGTAATGCATCATAGATTTTGCTGACAGTCTTCAAGCTCTCGAAATCGCAAGCAAATTAACAGCCGATATCGAGTGTGGGAATAGGAAAACCAATTGACAGCTCCCAGAATGGGATGGAGATGGGGTTCCCAGCCGAGGAGGCTCATTTATTTTATTTTCATACTTTTACTTTGTAATTAACTGGGCCTTTAGAACAAGAAACAGTCTCAACGGCAGCAGCAGCAGCAGTAGCAGCGACATCTCCACATTCAGCAAAACCCCCAAAGTTCTCGGTCTCCGTGCGCACCCGAGGAGCCTGGAAAAAACAATATTGGTTCTGTACCAGGCTCTCAGGAATTCCGGCATTTATTCAGTAGGAGAAGTCAGCAGTTCAGAAAGGGACTGGCAGAGAAAGGTCTTCTGTCTCTGTGTTAAGCAAATAGGTCCTGGTCTTTTTACATGGTCCCGCTTAAAAGGTGCAGGCTCCCATTTCATTTTCCTTGGCACTGGGCCTTAGCCTCTCCCATTATGAAGCCCATGCCCAGTTTCCTCATCTCTCGAATTCTGGGGTTTGTTTACATTTTTTACCTCTTTCGGAATGCCTCCACTGCTGGCGGCTCTGAAACCCACAGGGAGTCAGATTCCCTTTTTGATTTTGAACAGCCCCCTGTTTATTGGGGGTAGGAGGGGAGGGGAAGCAAAAAAGCAAGACTGATCGGTTTCCCTCTCCCCTGCTCCTATTGATGTCTGGATTGGTAAATCCCCTTTCTCGATGCATATTTAGGCAGAAATGGAGCCGTTGTGGTTACAGAAACCACCTTCGTCCTGTAGCCAATTCGTGATTGAAAGAAGAGTCCAGATGTAGCCTTGATTTTATTCGAAGGTCATGCCTGTGGTGAACAAGAATCCAGGGTCCGTTTCTCATCTTGACCACCCAGAATTGTTAGAACTTGTGGAAGGACAGATTTCAGTTCAGTGTGTACACACACACACACACACACACACACACACACACACACACAAGCTGGGGGCGGGGAGAGAGAGAGAGAGAAAGAGAAAGAGGAAGAGAGAGAGAGAAACAGAGAGAGAGAGGAAGAGAAGGGGGGAGAAAGAGAGAGAGGAAGAAAGAGAGAGAGAGAGAGAGAAAAAGAGTAAGAGAGAGAGAGAGAGAAGAGAGAGAGAGAGGAAGAAAGAGAGAGAAAGAGAGGAAGAGAGAGAGAGAGAAGAGAGAGAGTAAGAGAGAGAGAGAGAGGGAAAGAGAGAGAGAGAGAGAAAAAGAGAGAGAGAGAGAGAGAGAAGAGAGAGAGAATAAGAGAGAGAGAGAGGAAAAGAGAGAGAGAGAGAGAGAGAGAGAGAGAGAGAGAGAGAGAGAGGAGAAGAAGAATTGTGATATTTTCCACTCTAGGCATTTACTAGTTGTGGGACCCATAGTCCTTATCATATCAGAGTCTCAGTTTCCTAAACTAAAAAATGAGTGTGTTAGACTTCATGACCTTAACGGTGTTTTCAGTTCCAATCCTATGAATCTATGACTTTCCCAATGGTTGGAGCTCTCTTGAAATGAATGAATTGTCCTGGAGAGAAAGGATCTCCCTTTATTAGAGAATCTAAAGAAATAGGGACGGTGGTATAGGGTGGACTATTGGTTATAGTGAGCTATTCAGATATCTAGACAGCCACAGTGGTCCTTTCCAATTGTGAGAGTCTTTGATCCAGAGAAAGGACATAAAGATGTACATGGTTTCTTGAGATAGTATCATTTAGTGAGTTTCAGATCTAAGTCATGAAGTGAGAAAATTTTGTAGTGAATGATAGTAACAAAGATAGGAAAAAGGTTTAATTTGGCTGTTGGTGAATAAAATATTTTACTGCAGAGACAGAGTTTTCTCTCTCTTCTCTGTCTTTCTCCTTTTCAAATCCCTCTTTTTCTCTCATCTTTTTCCTTCTCCTTCCTCTCTTTCTTTTTTTCTCTTTCTCCATTTCTCTTCTGTCTTTCTTATCTCTCTGCCTCCCTTCTCTTCTTTCTCTCTCCTTTTTCTCCTATTTTCTTTCTCTCCCCCTCTCTCTCCCACGCCCTCCCATTAATACATTTTGCTCCAACACAGTAGACATTTACCAACCAATGTTCAAGCGATTCCCCTCTGTTCCCCCCACAAAAATGCTTACCTTATCACTTATTGACAGAAAGGAAGGATACGTCCTTTTGCTTAGACAGAACAGCACTAACTTTGGAGAGAATATTTTTCATGGTGAAAGTTTTGCTTATCAACGTGCCCCCAAAGTGAGGTCATTGCTTCTCTCCCGGTTGGCCCTAGTCCAAAGTGGCAAATGCTTTGCCAGTCTAGATGCACTTGGTTCCATGTGGTTTCCCTTCACTGAAGCACAATGAGCAAATCAGATCGCAGCTCCTGGGCACCAGCACCCAGAAGGAAGTGCAGGCAGTGTGTGCTGCTGAAGGCAGGGCCTGGCACTCTCCCAGCAGGCTTAGGCATGAAGAAGGCTTGGAGCTATGTACAGTTCTCCTTCCCCTATGCCGGAGCTCCAGTAGTTTTCCTTTTGTCTTTTATTCCACGGGAAACTTGGAGGGCATTTTCCATTGTATAAAAACCTGCTGCTTGCTGGAGACAGAAGGAAGAATGCCAAAGACAATGTGGTTGATAAAGTTAGATTAGACATGATTTAAGCACCTGGTCACCCCCTCAAAATTATTTCTATTTGGAGGTCAAATATGGAAATGGAATAGCAGAATTGAGGGACCAGCTGGTGGGGCTATGGGTAGAATGCTGGACCCAGAGTCCCAAGGACCCTTGGTCAGTTGTTTATAAGCTGTGGGATCCTGGGCAAGTTATTTACCTTCTCCCTGACTCATTTTTCTCATCTGTAAAATAGGGGTCATAATAGCACCAAGGATGCTGTGAGGATCAAATAATATTTGATGTAAAATAATATAAATAATATTTGAGATTCAAATAACATTCATTAAGCACTTAGCACATCCCCGACATATAGGAAATACTTAATAAAGATCAGCTACGTACATACACACTCACACAGTGAATAAAAGGAATATTGGGGACAGGGTCTATATATTTGATGTGAAATGTTCAAGATAAAACATTGACCAGGAAATTACTTATAAATTCTAGGAACTTAGAGTGAGTAGAGTAAATCTAATTAGAAGAAAGGATGGTGGGAGCCATTGGGGAGCAGAGAAAGCAAGCCAGAGAGCTAAATGACTCATCAAGAATCCTGAGAGTATCCATTGGACCCTGAATTCTAAAAACATGGATCTGGTATCCATCTTAGGGTAGATAGCAAATAGCAAAAATAATTTGCATGATTTGTTAATATTGGGTAATAAGGTGTGGAGGAAACAGGCAAGGTAAGGGAAATGGGACTGGGAAACCAATCCACCAGTAAGTAAGGCCAGATCAGAGGAAGTGGTTAAGAACAAGTCTAAATAAGTATCTGTTTGGAATAAGATTACCCAAGAGAGCCTATGAAAATATTGGCAGGATTAATTGGTTGGGCCAGACTGTCTCAGACCTGACGCTTTTGCAAAAGTGTGTCGAGTATGGATCTCATTAAATAAGGAGTAGGGTAGGAATTATTGATGAATCAACAATAAATCAACAGCGAAGAAAAACTAAGGAAGACCAAAACTGGGTTTGCCAGGGAGAAGAAAGACCAGAGGTGCAGTATTACTTTTCCATTTTTCTGAGTAATGGGGTGATCAGTACTCTTCTGTATGATGAACCCCTTCTATATGAAAAAAAAAAAACCTAAGTGATTGCAATGTCTGAGTGGCTAGCTAAATGCAGACAATTACTTTCATCTCTGTAGCTAGACTTAGATATTGAAATTCTGGGATGTCACAGCTTTCCTGCTGAATCTGATCAGGTGGGTCTGCTTTTTGAGCCACACAGAAGCCTTGCCATCACCAATTTTCAGAGGGCAAAGTGCTATGGATAAAAGAAGCTAGCTCTGCCACGTACATCCCTCTGTGAATTTTAATTTGGCCCTTCTGGACCTCAGTTTCTTCATCTGTAAAATAAACAGTAAGTTAACTCTTAAATCCCTTTTGGTTCTAAACTTATCGTCTTATAATTGCCCCTATCAGAAATGGCATGTACTTTTTAGTTGAATTAATTTGAAAAGGAACAGATAAAATCCCAATTTGGGATATCTGAACCTCTGGGATCACAGATGGATAGCTGAAAGTGAACTCAGAAGCTATCTAGTGTTCCTCAGTATATTTTTGGGTTTTTATTTTCATTTTAAATTTTTTGCACTTAATAATTATTTATTTTCTCTCCATTTAAAAGGGAAAAAGAGGAGAAAAAAAACAATTCTTATAAATGATCATTGTTTTTAAGAAAAAAAAAGTCTGATTTTTGCCTCTTGAAGGTATCCTCTCTGTGTTAGAAAGTAGATAGCAACTTAATCATTTTACAGATGAGAATTGCCTAATATTATATAGGAAATAAACTTCAGAGACAGCATTTGAACCCATCCATTTTTATTTGGATTTAACACTACCAATATTGGTTAATACTTATGGTCCAGTGTCAAGACTCTCATATATTAGGGACAGAATTTGAATTGAGGCCTTCCTGATTCTAAGCCCAATCTACTTCTCTTCACTGTAACCATGTTGCCTCTCTCTTAAAGCTTGGGTGTCTCTGGGGAATCTAAGACTTCTTTTCTCTGAGGACTAAATCAGTACGATAATAATTCAGGTTTTTAGCGGGAGCAAACACAACCATAACAAAAGAAATAAAGTCTTTCTTTCCCATCCTAAAACTATCAAACCAGATACCTTTGTTCCCTCGACTGCATTAGACATAAACAAAGTCTGTGCCTTTTTCTGAGCTTCCCCAACCAGAAGCCAACAAGAATGAAAAAGAGTTGGTCCTGGGAATTGGCTGGGGTAGAACAGAGCAAAGCTAGACATGCAGGATTTTGCCTCCCAAGCTGTGTAAACTTTCCTTGGTTAAATAAATACTCACAGAGATGGAGATATTACATTTCCAATAAAACATCTTCACATTCACCCATTTCTCTCTGCCCTAGAAATTTAGGTCAGCGGTGTCTGGGACAAATGAACTCCCAATTGCTTTATTACTTCTTGGATAAACAAGTGTACATTAAGAGCCTACTATGCGCCAGCCGTTGTATTAAGAGCTGGGCATATATATAAAATCATAAAAATTTTAAGGGGACAAAAGTGATTAGGGAGGGCATTCCAGGCATGAAGAATAGCCTAAACAAAGATATAGAGATGAGAAAGGAGTTCTGAGATATAGAGAAAGATAGGTAGATGAGTGTAAGTCTATTTTGGAACTTCTATTCCATCATAAATGTATTCATTATGTTTTGTTTGATTCTACATGTTTGTATGTAATTTTAAAGCAAAAGTTTTAGGCAACCAGGTGACACTGTAGCGTACAAAGTTCTGGACCCAGAGTCCGAGAGAGCTGAGTTCAAATGTGATCTGAGAGCTTCAGTAGCTGTGGGACCACAAACAAGTCACTTCACTTCTATTTAATCTCAGTTTTTCCATCTATAAAATGGGAATAATTATAATACTTATCTCCCAGGATCATTGTGAGGGTCAGATTTGATATTTGTGAAGCACTTGGCCTAGTGGCCCACAGTAGGTACTTAATAAATGCTTGTTTCTTTTCTTGCTGTTTCTTACAAAGGAAGACCTCTGTGGGACTGGGGAGGGAAAGTGAGGTGATGGGTAGTGACAGATACCAAAACTGAACTTCAATAAACATTTTAAATTTACATAAGAGAAAACAAAGAAGCAAACAAAAAAAACAGAAGAGAGAAAGAGTAATATTGTTAGTTGTTAACAGTGTTAAACACAAAAGTCTCAGTTTCTTATATACATGTCTTGTTTTTTTGCACATTTTACTTTTGTATTTGTTGACAGTTATTGTTAATAATCAAAATTAATTTAAAATAAAGAATAATCAAATCACAGTGAAACAAAAGAGAAGTGGAGCTAGTTATGCATGGGTGACTCTTAAATGTCAGTCTGAGTAGTCTATCCAAGAGGCAGTAGGGAACTTGTAAACAGGTTTTTTTTTTGTTTTTTTTTTTTTTGGGGGGGGGGGAGGATGTGAAAGTGACAGTCACTTTTGCAGCATAACCTTTTTTTTTTTAATTAAAGCCATGGTACCCATGTTCAAAAAATGGATTTCAGTAAACAAACTAAAATGGGGAGTTTGAGAAGTTATTCTTATTCCTCCTTGGAACTATGATGTTAGAGCTGGAAGTTACTCCTTGAGATCATCTCATTCAGCTTCTCCTTTTTACAGATGAGGAAATTGAGACTCAGAACTATCCAAATAGGACTAGGGTGATGATGTGATAGAGTGGTAGATTTGGAGGAAGAAGGTCTGACTTTGGATCCCAAACCCATACTCACCACCCATTAATTCTTGGACAAAGGGCTCAATTTCTTTGGTCTTCTGGTTTTTTTTTTTAATCAGCATCAGAGATGCTTGAACCTCTGAAATCATCAGAGATGATTTAAAGGTCCCATTAGAAAAATAAATTTTATAAACCCAAGCGTCCTGTCTCTCATGTTCTCATGCTGCTTTTTATTTGTGGCCCGATCAGATACAGTCCCTATTCTTGCTCAGTTGTTTTTCAGTTCAGTTCAGTTTTGACTCTTTGTGACCTCATTGGGTTTTTTTTTTTAAAGACACTGGAATCTCCACCTCATTTTACAGTTTAGGAAACTGAGGCAAGCAGGATGAAGCAACTTGCTCCGGATCACATAGCCACATCTAAGGCCATATTTGAATTCAAGTCTTTTGACTCCAGGCCCACGATTCTGGGCACTATGGCCACTTAGCTGATTCTAATAATCCATATGCATAATTACATCTATCCATATACATGTATCTACTATATAAAATCATAAAATGTTAGAGGAAACTTGAGTCATCAAAAGAATAAGATTTACCCAATTAGAGAGCTATTCAGATCAGATCAGTAGACATTATTAAGCACTTATAATACACAAGACAAAAATGGAAGCAGACCCTCTCTTAGATCAAGAACTGGAAGCAAACTTAGAGGCCATCTAGTTCACCCCTCTCCCATTTTTCATGTAAGGAAAGTGTGGACTTACCCACAGTCACCAAGACAAGAAAAATCAGAGAGAAGATTTGAATCCATAGTGTCCCACATTCTGTAGGAACACAAAGCATGAATACAGTTAAGCAAGTATAAAACATACACTCAATAGTTTCTGGGGATCAGAAGAGATCCTAATAATAAGGGAAGAACTCCAGTGAGAGGCATCCTAAGCTGAGCCTGGAAGGGAGACAAGGATTTCAGGGGGTGGAATAAGAAGAGAATCTTCCAGCCACTGGGGACAGCCTCGGCAAAGACATGGAGGCAGTAGAGAAGATAACGTCCACTTTGGTTGGGAGCAATGTGGGGAGAAATGTGGACCCTCATTTTGATGGACTTTATATTCCTATGAAATGTATCTTGGGGGCAACAGAGAGCCAATGATGCTTCTCGAGCAAGGAAGTGGTAATGTGGATGCCTTAGGAATATCAATTAGGCGGCAAAACAGGGACCGGTCCTTTCAACTGAAACGTGCCAATTCCTCCTTTGCCTATGGATATAGCCATAGCTATCAACAGCTCGAACCTCAGGAATGTTGATTTTAATAAATACACGGGGATTTGCCTATTATGAGCTGAAATAGAATGGAGATCAGAAATCTATTCCCAGCTCTCTGAATTAGTTCTGTGATTTTGAGGCAGACGCTTCCCCTTTCTAAGATTCATTTTTTTTCTCTTTAAAATGGGAGTTGGGACTCTGGGCAAGTCCCTTAACCCCAACTGCCTCAGCCAAAAAAAAAAAATTAAAAAGGGGCAGTTAGATGGTGCAGTAGATAGAGCAGCAACCCTGAAGTCAGGAGGACCTGAGTTCAAATCTGTTCTCAGATACTTCATACTTCTTAGCTGTGTGATCCTGGGCAAATCACTTAACCCCAATTGCCTCAACAAAAAAAGAAAAAAGGGAGTTGGAAGGTGGCTAAGAACAGAGCATCTCTAAGACCCCTTCTGATACTGACATTCGATGTCCTGAGGTTAAAGTCCTTTATAGTCTGATACTCCGTGTTTCTATGATTCCTAGGGCTTACCTAGATTCCCTTCTCATCCTGTTGGAAAGATTTTTCTCTCCATTTGGGAACAGGATGCACATGGAGGTAGAACACAGACGGACTACTTTGAGCGGGGCTGTTTGAGAAGCTGGGATCTCTTCCTGAGCCAAAATCTGGCTCATCCTTGGATATGATGCCCCAAGGTTCAGGTGACATGACCTGGTATTGGGCGGTGATGACTCGCGGCCAAGTGAAGCTCAGTGTCTACCTTTGCTTATTTGTATTCCGGTGCTGTAACCTCCCCTGCTCTCATGTGTCTTTGTTCTATTAATCTGCAAAACAGGGCTCGACTTGTGATGAGTCCTCTGAGCTTGTTTCTATTAATCAGTCTGCAGAACAGGTCTACTTGGATGCTTTTGTTGTAAGAGTCTAATGTACTCTTCTTGGCAGCCTGTGGCACCGGGCTGCTGGCTGGCGCCTCCAAGGGGACCTGCAGAGGACACTAGGTTTTTATATGCTGGCTGCATTGCTGGGAGGGAAGCCGTTGTTTGAAGAGCCCCCAGAAAAAGGGCTTTGATGATTTTTACAAAAGCTGCACTGGAAGAAAAGTTTACTAGGAATAGAACTGGAGGCATCTTTTAGGGGCTAGAGGTAGAGCTCCCCAGGTACAGAGAGCAGGAAGGTACACTTCAGAGGGTATAAGCCTGGCTTGCTTCATGTTAAGGAACAATGCTGGCTTTGTTTTTGGTGTTATATAGTGCTATATTAAAGCTGTACTTGAAACAATGTGTTAGGATGCTTATGCCCCCCCCAACACTCTCCCACTAAATATCCAATATTAATGACAACTAATCACTGGGCTAAGTAATTATGGATCTTACTAGTCTAGCTTTCCTTTTGAATACTCATGAGACTATAGAGAATTTTATAAATTAATTCCCTTGCCTATTCTTTTCTTCCCAGGTCTTCCCTTCCCTTCTCTCTCAGTTCTTCCTTTCCCTTTCCAGTCCTTCTTTCTTTCCCTTCCTAGCACTTCCCTTCCCTTACTTTCCAGTCCTTCCCTTCCCTTTCCTCTCCTCCACTATTTTCTCCTTCCTTTTCTTTTTCCCTTTCCCTCTCTCCTTCTTTTCTCCCCTTCACAAAGGGAAAAAAAACAAAACAAAGCAAAACACAACAAGAAAAAAAAAATAAAACCTAAAAGCCTCTCCCTAAGGTAAGGTTAGAAAAAAACCCTGTA
The DNA here is from genome assembly GCF_016432865.1 of Antechinus flavipes. Lineage (NCBI taxonomy): Eukaryota > Metazoa > Chordata > Mammalia > Dasyuromorphia > Dasyuridae > Antechinus > Antechinus flavipes. The sequence goes on along the minus strand of NC_067403.1, from coordinate 224,961,393 downwards.
GTTTAGTTTTCTTATCTTCATTATCAAGGGACAAGGACAGACCTCCCCTGTGGAGATGCTGTATAGGTTAACTGAATGATGACTACAAATTGCTTTGTAAAATGCTCATTATCATCATTAAAAAAAAAAAAAGTCCTGCATTCTCCAAAGTATGAGAGAACATACAGTAAGAAAATTATGTTAAGACACAAATTTTCCTCATAGTCATGACTCTTAAAGAAAACTATGTTCCCCTGGAACAAAACCTTTGGTTCCAACCAAACATCACATTCCCTTCTTGGGAGATCACCCCCACCAAAAAAAATAAAATAAATGTAAGCAAGGAGCAAGCTGTCAGAACCCCAAATTCAATTTGTCATCAATGATAAATTCAGTTTTGTAAAATACTTTAATCCATTCTTCAGCATGATTTATTGGTTTCCTTAGTTAGCAGGGGTATATTACATCTTACACAGAATTTAGTGAATAGAATTTCTGCCTGGATTTGAGGATCTCAGTTTTTGACCAAGGATCCACAATACATCATCCCTCATGAATGTATATGTTAACCTTCCTATTCCACAGTGAAAAAGGGAGCCCCTGTACATCTTGAGGCAGCTCAGGCCACATTGGGCCAACTTAAAGTATCAGGACATTTTTGCTGACCTCAAGTCTAGCTTTAGGTCTTTGCAACTTCTACACTAATTCTGCCCTTGGCGGCCAACATAAGTCCTTCAGATGAAACAAAAATTTCAGGAAACTACATAGAAGCAAAGATTAAGGTTTTTTTTTTTAATTTTAATAGTATTTTTTTTCAATTACATGTAAAGATAGTTATATGCATTTATTTAAAAAAATTTAAATTCCAATATTTTTTTCTCCTTCCTTTCCTTATCTCCCTTTCCTCAAGTTAGCACAAAGATTAAGTTCTAAGCAGGCTGGACAGAGAGTTACTTTTTAAAAATAATGACAGTTACTAGATCTCCTGGGCACTGATGGCTGTTGAAATGTCAGGAAGGAAGCAACAAAGGAAGGAAGGGAGAGAGAAAGAAAGAGAGAGAGGAGAGAAAGGAGAAAGGGAGGAAGAAAGGCAAGGAGGAAGAGAAGAAGGAAAAAAGTAGGGAGAAAAGTAGGAAGAAAGAAGAGAGGAAAGAAAGGAGTAAGGGAGGGAAGAAGTAGGCAAAGAGGGATGAAGGAAAGGAGAGAGGGAGGAAGAAAAGCAGGGAAGAAGAGAGGAAGGAAGGAAGGGAAAGAGGGAGAGAAAATGGAGAAAAAGAAGGAAAGAAGAGGAGGAAGAAAAGAAGGAAGGAAGGAAAGAAAGAAAAGAGGAATAAGGAAGGAAAAGTGGGAGGGGGGGGGAGAAAGGATTTCCACTGCATAGGCCTATATTTATTTTAACTAACCAGTCCTTCTAGAGGCTATTTCTCCCTTCAGCTTTATTTCTCTTTTCCTCCTCTCCTTTGTGTGTGCAGAAGACCTACACTAGTTTCCCAGCTCCTGGAGCTTCTGGTGTAGTCCTTGCTTGTGTATTGACTATTCTGCCCCCAATTTGCCACATTCAGTCTTCCCCTCTCACCCCCAGTGCTCCCAGCTTCATTAGCTGTTGTCTGGTCCTCTCGATCTTTCCCAGCCTCCACTTTACTCAAATACCAGCATCACGCCAGCGCCCTACCCAGTTGAAATAATCCAGACCCATTTCACTTCTTCATATCTTATCAGAATCTGCTACTGACCCAGGCTCGGCTCCCCCTCTCCAGTTCCCCCCCATCCCAGGCCTGTCTTTAGCATCAACTGGCCTGACGTCTCCCACTGCCGTCTGCTTCTGGTCCCTCTGGATTTGAGAGGTAGAGTCTGTGTTCTGGAGCAGTATTTAGCGCGTTTCCCTGTTGGCACAGAGCTTAAAGTGGATTATCACTCCTGTGACTGTGGGAGAAATAGTTAACCTCCTAGAAGACGGTTTTTTCCTGACTTCAGAGAATAAATCGGATTCATTATTAATGACCACAAATAAGAAAAAAATGAAAAGGCATTTACTATTTTGACTCCCATCCTGGCCTGCCTTCTTGGGAAAGCCCTCACCTTAAAGCACAGTTTAGCAAGCAGGTGGTGGAGAGTTTTCCATTTGTTGTGTTTATTGGAGAGCAGTAGCCCACCCTTTGTCGCACTCTCCCCTATGTGATTTTTCAGCTTTTCATGTTGGACTTTGGGTTTTCCAGCAGGATTAATTGTGTCAGGCAATCAACAAGCATTTTTCAGATACCTTTCGTGTGTCAGATATTGTACAAGGTACTGCAAGGGTCACAAATACAAAGTCTAGAACAATTTCTGCTTTTAAGAGTCTTGGAGATGCTCTTTTCATTCATCTCCTAATTTGCAGAGAAACAGCCCTAATCATCTAGATTATTTTATTTAGCTGCCTACATCTGTTCCCCAGTAGATTATAAACTCCCTGAGGGCAAGAACCTTTTAATTTTATTTTATATATGTGTGTGTGTGTGTGTGTGTGTGTGTGTGTGTGTGTGTGTATGTATGTATATGTCTAAAACAGAACCTGGCACATAGTAGATACTGATTGATGGATTAATTATTGCATTGGTACAATGTAGAAATTCATTATTACTCATATAATGGCAAAACAGAAAGGAAATCTGACTTTTTCGTTGTTGTTGGGCTTTTTAAAATCTCCTCTCAGGCCAATTTTTCTGATGATCTTAGTTTGAAAGTTTAGTTGAAAATGCTGAAAGTCTTCCTTCTTTTCTGGAGAAGCATAAAATTGGGGATGCTAAAGGTCTCTGACTGCATCATTTTTTCCATCCCGTTGGCCAGTACAATCTCGATCCCTTCTGGTATTATTCCCCAGTGTTTATGGGAGCAGGAAAGCTTTTGACTTTTTCCCTTTGGGAAAATGGCCCACTATCTTTACTTCTCAGACATATTTTTTTGGCTTTGGGTTAACAGCTCTTCCAGCTCCATTTTGTTCTCATTGTTAGCTTCATCTTGCCTTTCTTGGTGCCCATTGTATCAGAGCACGTGGATCCTTATTTGTCTTTTCTCAATTAGCTTGTTTCAATAGAGGGAAAAAAAATCCATGTATACATAGATCTTTTTCTAAGTTGAAATAATCAGCTTGACAGCATGACTTCTGAGTCATTTTCTCTCTCTCTCTCTTTTTTTTTCCTTCAAAATATCTGATTATTGGGAGATGAAAGGGAGTGGAAGAGAGTCATGATTTCCTCAGTATTGGGAATTCCCAGTGGACATTCCCTTCACCAGTGTACATTTGTAACTCATAACATACTCCAATAGAGTTGCCTGGATCACCGAAAGGTTAAAACCTGCCTGACATCACAGCCAATATGTGTCAGAGACCAGACTTGAATCTTTGTCTTCTCGATTCTCAAGAGTGGCCCACCATATGCAACAGTACCCTCCCTATCTGGTTTTATGTGGCCCATAAATGAATGTGATCAATTCCATAAATAATTATTTTCCTCTCCTGTGACTTAAGTTCTTCATCATTGTTCTGCTCGTTGATGTCACTGATTTCTTAGAGAGTCTTGGATACTATTTTCCCAGTAAGTCATCTTGGTGACTTACTTATTGCCCAAGAGAAAAAAAGAAAAGAGAAGCAAAAAAACCCAAAATATCCTCAAAGATGGGAACGATAAAAAGAGCTCACATTCATGTATGTATGTTTGTTCGTCATCACCTCTCGGTGTAGTATACAATAAATGCATTATTAGCTCCATTTTACAGATGAGAAAACTAAAGTGTACAGAGCTGTCATGCAGTTAGTAATCAATCATTTAAGTGCCTGCCATGGGCTAGACACTAGGAATGCAAGTCCAATCAGAAGTCCAAGGTGAAGTCAAATCTCTCCAAACTCCATCCCCCAAACTTTTCTTACTGGATGCTAGATATGGATATGACATAATTAGATCTACATTTTCAATGTAGCTTGCTAAGATAAGATAGTATTTATTCAATCATTCAACAGACACTCATTGAGTACCATTTGTTTGCAGACTGGGTCAAATTTATAATCTAGCAGAAACAGTTGTTTGATATTTTGCAATAAATATCATATAGAATAAAATATGATAAGAATATAACAAAATGCAGGGCAATTAGGGTAGAGTGCCAGACCTGGAGTCAGGAAGATTCTCTTTGTGAGTTTATATCTAATGGAACACTAACTCTGGAGTCAGCAGGAGCCAGGTTCACAGTGCCTACCCTTGCCAAACCCTTGTTATGGGACCGAGGATGAGTTACCACTCTGAGTGATAAAGAGATTCTCCAAGACCTTAAGTTCTCACTCTACATTGGTGGAGGAAGTTTCCACATAGGAAGTTTCTTACTTTGATCCAATGTCATGGACTTGCACTACTCCCTTCCCCCTCTCATGCAAATGGGTGGCTGTTTATTCTCTTTGGATCATTTCACATGCAATTCGGAGCTTCTTTATTTAGGAACAGGGTGTGGTTTTGAAAGTTCATGGATCACAGTTCTAGCATCTCAGAGCCTATCTAATTCAACCCTTTCCCTTTAAAAATGAGGAGACAGGAGTCTAAAGTTACATGGGTAGTGAGGGACAGACTGGATAAAAACTCAGGTCTTTAGTCTCTCAAATTAGTTAGGGCTTTTCCCCTAGCCTCAAGAACTTTAACAGAAAAGTTTAAAAAAAAAATGATAAGGCTGTTAGGCTTATAGATAAGCACCACAGATAAAGGAATAATCCCAAGTAACCTGAGGGAGAGCTTGTTAGGTTCTACTCTCTGCTTTCAGACCCTCATTTCTGATAATATTTTTCATACTTTACTGCACTTTAAATCAGACTCTGAGTCCATTTTGGGAAGGGAAATGATAGGGAAAATGTCTTCCCTTCATTAGAGGAAGAGGTAGCATTTCTAAAAGGTAATTCTTTGAGACCACTTGTAAAGTCCATCTTCCTTCCTCCTAGGCATTAGAAAGAGCTAAGACACATTCCCAGGAATCCCAGGCAACTGAAGCTGCTTCACTCTGTAACCAAGATTAAATTGGCTACAATTAGAGCAAGGAGTAGAGGAGAAAGTCAGGTGAACTTGGGATAGATAGATAGATGGAAGGGTGCATAGGTAAGTAGATAGATGATGGATACAGATAGATGGATGGATGAATAGAGACAGATAGATAAATAGGTAGATAGAAGGGTACGTAGATAAGTAGATAGATAATAGAGATAGATGGATAGAGAGAGAGAGAGATAAATGGAAGATAGATGATGGATAGAAATAAATAGATGGATAGAGACAGATAAATAGGTAGACAGAAGGGTACATAGATAAGTAGATAGACAGATGTTAGAGATAAATAGATAGATAGATAGATAGAAGGGTACCTAGATAAGTAAATAGATGGATGGTATATAGATAGAAAGACAGAGAGATAGAAGCATATATAGATAAGTAGAGATATATAGATGGATGGATAGAGACAGGTAGATAAATAGAAGAGTACATAAATAAGTAGATAGATAATAGAGATGGATGGAGGGATGGATGAATAGATTGATGAATGGAAGGGTACATGGATAAGTAGATAGATGGGATGATACATAGAGATAGGTAGATAGATAATTTAAAAGTAGCTGAAAGCGTAATGGACTTGGTTTTAAAGGATAGAGAAAGCCAAAGAGGCATTTTGGCTTGGGGATTTTATTTAAGAGGCTGGAAAAATATACATATTGGCAAATTTTTAATAGGCCTTCAATTAGATCATAGTGTTACATTTTATACAACATTGAAAAGAAATGTATAGTTATTATTTGTTATTCTTTGGATTTTTTTGAGGTAACTAGATGACACAATGGATATATTGTTTTTGGAACTGGAGTCTGAAAGATTTGAGTTCAACTTTTGTCTCAGATTCAAAAAACTGTGATCCTGAGCAAGTCACATAAGTTTTTTGAACTTCAATTTCCTCATTTGTAAAAGAGGAATAAAAATGATACCTATTTCATAGGGCTGTTTTGAGAACCAGAAGAAATAATACATGGAAAGCACTTTGCAAAGCTTATGCTAGTTATTGTTATTATTGTTATTGTCATCATCATCATCAGGCTGGTCTTATCATGTCACCAGCTTCGTGTAATAAAATTCTCTCTATTAAAATAGATTTAAACCTTTTTTTTAGCTTAGTTTTCAAAAAGAAATCAATCAGTAATCAAAATCTCCTTAGTCTTAGTTTCCTGGGACAATGGGATTATCAAAATGTGTCAGAGGCAGAATTTGAATCGAGGTCACTTACTTTCCATAACCAGCTCTCAGACTTCTTGCTTGATGTTAGTCATTCCTATGTTTGTTACCCTATCAGGCTTAAAAATATATCTGTTTGATAGTTTCATATTTATTTTGTCCCTCATCTGTGATTTCCTTGGTCTAGGGCAGGGGTCCTCAAACTACAGCCCACGGGCCAGATGTGGCAGCTGAGGATGATTATCCCCCTCACCTAAGGATATGAAATTTCTTTATTTAAAGGCCCACAAAACAAAGTTTTTGTTTTTACTAGAGTCCGGCCTTCCAACAGTCTGAGGGACAGTGAACTGGCCCCCTATTTAAAAAGTTTGAGGACCCCTAGTAGGGAATACATAGTGTAGCTATCTCTGCAAATCATATGTCTACACCATAACATCTTCAATAATTTCTTGGGAACACTGAGAAGTAAATATTTTGCCCACTATCACTCAGCTAGTATATTGAGGACATGAAGTCCAGGTTAACAGATTGAACCCAAGTCTTCTAGACACCAAAGACAGCCCATTAGCGACAATGCAACATTATCTCTCAATGATGTAATTATCTATAAATGTCCTTTGGAAGCTGAGCTTACAAATTTTTCCTCTGCTTCTTGGAATCCTTTTTTCCCCTCATTTAGCTCAAATGTCACCTACTTAAGGTCTTTTCTGATCATGTCCCCTTTTAGTGCCTTTCATCTAAATTTTGTTATATTCACGTTGAATATAAAATTTGCATTTGTTTTCCTACAAAATGTATATAGCTATATGCTCCCTCTTTCTCTCTGCTGTTGAATTTATGCTTCCTGAGGAAAGGGACCATTTGTTGATCTCTTTGTGTTGCATCATCTAGGATATAAATAAAGAATAATAAAACAAAAAATGTTAAAAAAAAAAAATAAAATAAATAAAAAAAGACTCTGCTCTCCAGGTGCTTATGCTCTAGCGAGGGGAAGTTTGTAGACTACAGCCTCAGTCACTCCACTGGACCATAATCTCTAGAGAAAAACTAATAATGATCAAGTAAAAGGCATTTATTAAATTTATTTATATCCCTAGCACAAATCCTGGTACATATCAGGCATTTAATAAACACTCGTTAAATGAATACTCACTCACTAAAAATTCAGGGTCGGAGCGAAGGCACTGTGCCCTCAAAATGAGTGGATAAGAGAGGAAGTGCCCAACATATATACAGACAGACAAAAAACGTATCCTTTTCAGGAAAACCTGTGGGAAGAGACAGATGACTGTATACACACAAGTGTATAGGCTGTGGGGAAGGCAATATAGGGAATCACCCTCCCCCCTTTTCCTTTTCTCTCAAAAGCTGTTAAAATGTAGGACCTGCTTGTCTATTTAACCATCAATCACTGTCGAGACCTTTGCCAGTCTGTCTGTTGGGGCATTGTAGTCCTATTTTTATCAGTTCCTTCCTGTACACCAGACATTCAAAATAGCCCCAGCAGAGGTCAGAAATATCTTAATGGACTTGGTTCCCAGAGATATCGGTGACCAGAGGAAGAGTTTTGTTGAAATTTCTTCCTGAGTTGATTAAGAAGGTGAACTGGGGCAAGGTGAAGAGAGATGGGGAACTGGGGCTTTCAGAGTCCCAGGGTAGCGTTGAACAGGAGTGTGTGTGTGTGTGTGTGTGTGTGTGTGTGTGTGTGTGTGTGTGCACATACATGTGTGCCCTGATGCACCTGTGATGAGGATGGTACAAGGGTGATTCTCTCCCTGGAAAACCTGCTGTGTGCTGGAGCAAAAATCACTTCCCTTTTGCAGGTTAATGCTCATGAATGACATTGTGTAATTGTTTGTAGCAACAAGGCCTCTCCGTGCTGTAACCATGTTTTTCATAAACAAACTTCCTGGAGAGATCACATTACTCATGCACATCTATATACAAAGTCCCTAAGCCTTTTCAAAAAATCTCTTTTGTGCCTCTTATATGCATTTTCTTCCTCCTCCCCCTACCGTATCCTCCATTCTTCTCTGGCACCAAAAATCAGTCCTTACAACCATTCTGAACCGAGGGGCTTTCATTCCCACAGTTGGGGTCATTGTGCTCAAAGTGCTTTTCAATCTGCAGCAGTTCATAGGATTATTCAGAGTTAGAAAGAACTTTAGGTGAGACAGAGTCCAGTCCCCTCATTTCACAAATGAGAAAACTAAGATCATAAGTGACTTATCCAGAGTCGAACAATTAAGTGCCAGATTCAGAATCTGAACCTCAGATCCTCCGATTCTAAATTTGGTGATTTCCTTGTATGTCTCATTTCTAAGAGTGGGATACGGGGTATTGATTCTGGCATTCCCAATCAATTGACAATCCCAAATCAACCTACTTTGGATCTATATTCTCATTCCTATCACAAACAACCCTGCCCCCCAAATTTGTTATATATTGACTATCTATCGAACCACCTTGGGCTATATACCTAGCAATTGAATTTTGGGGTCAAAGGCTATGAACAATTCGCAATCATCTAGCATCATTCCAAATTGTTTTGTAGAATGGCCAGATCAACCAATGGTTCCAAATGTTTTTAGTTTGCCTGTCTTTCCGCCATCACGCCAACAGTAACTATTTCCAGGTTTTGTCATCTTTGCCAGTTTTGCCGGCTGTGTAGAAGAACGTCACTTACTCAAATTTGAATTGTTCTTATAAGTGATTTGGAACATTCTTGTATTTGATTGGAATGTGCACAGAGTTCTTTTTTTCATTTTTTTGCTGAGGCAGTTGCAGTTAAGTGATTTGCCCAGGGTCACACAGCTAGGAAGTATTAGGTGTCTGAATTCAGATTTGAACTCAGGTCCTCCTGATTTCAGGACTCTATCCACTGAGCCACCTAACTGCCCCCACACAGAGTTCTTAAAAGAAGTTCAAACTTCTCCATATTTTGGCTACCTGGGTCACAAAATGAATCTAGTGGGACCTTTTTGTATTAATTAAAATGCTACATGAAATTGGTTCTGGAGAGACAAAGAGTCTGCTTCACATGATCCAACTTCCAGCTCCTTCCAGATCTGACTCAGGAAAATAGATCATGAACAAAATAATCAGGACTTTTATTTTAATTGGAGGTGGCTCTCTTTAGGGTAAAAAAGAGACAAATCTTTTTTTTTTTTATGTCTCCTTTTAAAAGAAAAACCAAGAATGTGATGTTTTCTACCATGCTTTTCTTAACTCAGGTATCGGTTCTTTTTTTAATTTCTTGCAATGAATTTATGACACATATAAGTATGTTCTTTTCTGCTCAAATTAAAATTTTCAGGCTATAATCTAGTTTAGTTTAAAGGGCATCAGGGCTCATGAATTTTGCTTCCTTCCTGGATGAATCAAACAAAGATATAAATAGTTTGGTGGGGTGAATGAGACTTTTCTCCATCTCTTCCAGCTCACCCGCTTTGGCTTTTTTTTGTGTCTCTCTGTGTATATATGTACACATCAATACACTATAAATCTACATATACATAGGCAAATACATTGCCTACACACAATATATACATAGACAAATAAGCACAGATATACATGTCCACACACATATCTAGGTATACATGTGTATGTGTGTGTGTATACATACATGTATCACACATGTCTGTATGCAATAGCCATCTCACAGTTAACCATGTGTGTGCATGCATTTGCACTATATTACACAATATATGTGTGTCTATACCTATGTATGCACACATATACATACATTATATATCTCTCCATACAATATATACATATACAAATAAACCCCTATATACACACATACATATGTTCACACATACATACAAATTTTTAGAATTGAAAAAATGGAAAGGCAACATTGAGTGAGATCTATAGAATGATAAATGTCAGCAAGATCTGGAATTAAGTCCTTCTTCTACCCATTACCATTTATGTGAGCCTGGATGGGTCCCTTTGCCTTTCTGTCTGTTTCTTCATCTGCCAAATGAGACGAGTCAGACGAGGTCCTTCTAACTGTACATCGATGGTCATAGGACTATAATCCTATGAGGCTTTTGGAATGAGGGAACCTGGGTTCTAGCCTGTTTCTGCTATTTGGCTGTATAATAATCTTAGGCTAATCTCTTTATCCTTCTGGGCCTCAGTTATTTCATCTAAAAAAAAGAGTAGTTTGAAGTAAATGATCCCTAAGATTTCTTCTACTTTCATCTTTTTGTTTATGTATGAATGTCCTGGGTCCCGGGTAATATTTACAAAGCATTCATTTTTAACCTTCTTTAAAAAGAAAGAGCAAGAATGTGAGGTTTTCTACCATGCTTTTGTTAACTCGCGTATCAATTCTTTTTATAGAAAATAACATTAAAAAAAAAAACAAGCTTGGAAAGATGATTTTAAAAAGTCAACTATCTTTGATTGAAATATGAAATAGGGGAAGTCTGAAGCAACCTGATTCCTGTTGATTTTAAGTACATGCCCAGGTCTTTTGTGCATGAAAATCAGAAAGAATGATGGTGCTGTGGGAAGATGTTACTTTCTAATGAGATTGATCAAGTAACCAAGAGAACCAGAAGCCTGCTGGGCAGCCCAGTTAAAAATCCAAACCTTTCTCCTTCTCCGTTGGACACTTTAAATTGTGTCCTTGTCTTTCTGGAAGAGTAGTGAGTTGCCATCTCTTTTGGCCTCCTCAAAACAACGGGCCACTTCTGGGCAGGACTAATTAACCAATGTAACCCACTATCTTCCGCCCATTTCCCCCAAAAAAGGAAGTACCATCGTTCTGCCTAATCAGATCACACTTCGGAATGGGACAAGGGACAAAAAGGGACACGATTTCTGACCTCTCAGAGTCGGTTTGCTAACCGTGGGCACACCATGGAAGACCCTGAAAACCAGAGAGCTTTTATGTTCAACTTTGTGGGTTTCAGAGCTGCCGGACTGAATATTTTATGAACTTCATAAGAAGGGCTTTTGCTCATAATGTGACCTAAAAGCACATTGGTGGCTCCCTCCTCAGGAAGGCTTTAGCACATTTCCTGTAGCAGAAAAAACTCTCAAGAGACTCCTTTCTTGGGAAGAACAAAAAACTCTGTACTGAGAATCAGAAGAAATCTGGTAAAAATCCTTCATCTAGTTAATGTATGCTTCTGGGAAAGTACCTGTGTCCTCATCTGTGAAATGGGTATAATAATACTCATACAACTTTACTCATAAGGGATGCTTTGAGAAAAATACCTAGAAATCTTAAAGTGCAACATAAAAAAATGAGTCATTATGATTATTTTGCCTGTCAGGGTATTTTGAATTTTTTTTCTTTCATTAAATTATAGTCATCATTGTGACTATTTCAGGTCCTATATCTTTGGATTCACAGATCTGTAAAAGATCTGAATTCATGAACTGGAGAATATTAGAGGCAGGAAGGCAACATCATGAAGGGCTCTAGACTCTTACCCTGGTTTCCATGTATTTTAAATACATATACACACACATGTACACTTACATATATATATATTGTATATATAGGTGAGTGGGAGAAGGAAAGAGAGAGTGCAATATTTCAAAATAATTGACTTTATTTGTAATCCTATTTATTTTATTTGATGCATCTAAAACTATTTTTTGAGAAAAGATCCATAGCTTTTATTAGGCTGCTAAACACACACACACATACACACACACACACACACACACACACACACACACACGTTAAGAAACTCTTCTACATGGACATCAGTTGAAGACTTAGTAGGGAAATGATAGTAGCTGTCAAATGGAAGATTTCTTTTTCTTGGTCCTAGAACACAAAACTAGAAATAAATGGAATTTACCATGAGTCCAATTTAATTTAATATCAGGAACAAAACTTCCTACCCATTAGCATTGCCTCAAAGTGGATTGGGCTGCCTCAAGGGGTAGTAAATTGACCCTCACCAGAGCTCTTGAAGCAAAAGCTGAATGACCACTTAGTGGGGATATTATATCAGGTACAGCTTGAACAAGATGGTCTCCAAAACCCCTTCCAAAGCTGAAATTATGTGTTACTCTGAATAAATAGATAATTGAATTTACTGATAAGTAGACTAACGCATACATCATGATTCTAAGTGGGGGGAAAGACTAAAATGGGGAGATTGAGTTTATGTGTAATTTTCTTTTTGAGACATAAGCAATAAAGTTTTTTTTTAGTATGTATTTGAAAATGATGTTTTCATGTATGACTCCCAGTGCAAAGAGGTCACATTGAACATCATCAGTTCTCCTCACGGTAGGAGGTGAAGAAGATTGGATTGAATGAGTGCTGACCCCTGGAATTAATTCGCCTCTCATAACTATTAGCTTGTTTTCTTTCTCTTCAAAGTAAAACAATTAAAATTCATTTCACAGAACCTTTGAATTGAAAGAAACTTTAGATATATTCTGATCTAACCTGTACCTAAATAAGTATTCCCTCTGTAACAATACTGACAAATGGTCATCCAGCTTTTGCTGAAAGATCTCAAGTGTGCAAGAAAATAGAATTTCCTGGCACCTACCTTTCTACTTTTGCTTAAAGACCTCAAGTGTGCAAGAAAATAGAATTTCCTGGCACCTACCTTTCTACTTTTGCTTAAAGATCTCAAGTGTGCAAGAACCTACAACTTCCTGACCCATACCATTCCACTTTTGCTTAAAGACCTCAAGTGGGTAAATGCCTAAAATCTTCTCATTCCACTTTGGGACAGTTCTAATTGTTAGGATATCATTTCCTTACAATGATCCTAAATTTGTCTCTTTGAGACTCACTGACAGAGTTTTGGTTTAGTTTTTATTACATATATATGTATGTGAGTGTGTGTTTATATATAAATATATATACACATATGTGTACACATATACATATAATATATGCATATTATATTTTTATTTTTTGGTATTTTTAATTTATTGTCTGTTATTATTTTATGACAACCTTTTGTCTCTGATGCAGCATCTCATTCATAAAATCATGCAGGTTTAAAGATTTATTACTTATTGATTTTTTAAAAAGATTTATTTTAATATAATCTGAAAATTCCTTAGAATTTTGCTTTTTCAAGTTTTCTGGGTTTGGAACTTTGTACATATAATTGGCAATGACATCTACTTCAAATGCTATGTCTTTCACCCCCATATTCTAAGTTTTTAGATGATTGGAGCTGTTTATATTTAAATGTGTAGTTCTGGAAAGCAAACAAACAAAAGAACAAAAAGAAAAGTTACTGAAAGAATCAGCAAAGAAAAATTTTATTCATGATTACTGGAAAAGTTTGAGTCTGGCCTTGAATTCCATTTAAATTGGTTTCTGATTTTGGATGAAGTGCCTTCATTCTCCAGATCCCTGTGATTTCATGTGTAAAATATAGGAGTCAGAATAAGCAATTTCTAACACAATTAACCATTCCAGTTTAAAACTTCCAATCTTTGGATTATCTCGCAAAATTTTAAGCTTTCTTAACTTGGATTTCAATGATCTCATAGTCTATTCTCTAGAGGATAAAATATACAGCTCAGAATTGATTTGGAAGAGGATTTGGATTGGGAAAGTAAGGTTCTAGAAAATTTAATTCTTCCCCATTTCTTTGAATCCTCTGAAGTTTCTTACTAGTTCATAAGGACAAATTTTCTTCTTAGTTTTATTAATTTTTTGTTTTTATGGTAGTCAGTTCTTCATAATCTTCCTATAACTGAATTCTTCCTGCTACTGCTCCCTTTACCCCAAACCCCTAAGTATAAAGCCAATGTAGTGATAGTGGCTGACAGGATAAACTGAATTATGTATAGTAGTCAGGATCTCTCCACTGAAAAAAATAAATATATTATGCGTGTGTTTTTATATTTTATATATATTTGATGTGATCTATTTATATTATACCTAATATTTATATGTATATGTATATATATATATATATGTATAGCTGTGTATATAAATATGTATATTTGTTCCCCAATGTTCTATCTCTACCTCCCTTTTTTTTTTCTCACAGAAAGGAACACACACACACACATACACACACACACACACACACACACACACACACACACACACACACACACACTTTTCCAAATCAGTTCACCAAGACTGAAATGACTGATACTATTTATCAGAGTTTGAGTGCTTTTTAAGGTTATCCTTTCTCTTATTGCAACAATTGTGTAGAGGTAGATGACTGCAGATGAGAAGCACCATAGTTGAGTGAGAAGGGTATGGGATTTGGAGGAAGAAGACTTGAATTTGAATCTCAGCTTTGCCACCTACTACCTGCATGACATTGGGAAAAATTTTTTTTTTCCTGTCTCAGTCTCAGATTATTAGCTAAAAAAGAGGAGTTTGCATCAGTCCTGAAGTCAGGAGAACCTGAGTTCAAATCTAGTCTCAGATACTTAACACTTCCTAACTATGTGACCCTGGACAAGTCACTTAACCCCAATTGCCTCAGCAAAAAAAAAAAAAAAAAAAAAAAAAAAAAAAAAAAAAAAAAAAAAGTTTATAACTTCCAGGATTCTGTTTACTTCTAAATTTCAAAATCTTGTCATGGTCCCCTGATCTCATCATTGGTTTTTTTCTTGTGGCACAACAGTATTCCATGACAGTGTCATAATTACAATTTCTTCCTATGTTCCTCAATTGGAATAGTAACCATTTTTGTTTCTGGATTTAGTTTTTGTTTTGTTTTGCTGCAAAAAGTTTTGTAGCTGGAGCTGTGATACGTGTGTGTTCTTTCTGCCATTGACTTCCTTGGCATATATAGTGGTGGTGATGATGATGATGATGATGATGATGATGATGATGATGATGATGATATTATCATCATTATCAGTTTTGCTACTTACCAGTAGTAAGATCATTGGGATACAGGGTTATGATCAACCTATCAGCTTCATTCTTAAGCATGAAATTTCAGTTTATCCTTAAATGTGGATTAGTCTCTTTCACATAAGAATTGGAGCCATATGAATGCCAGTAAAATCAGATTTCTTGGCTAGAGAGTCAGCTTTGGTGCCAAAAAAACCTGAGTTTAAATTCTGCCTCTGACACATCTTGGCTGTGTGACCCAGGGTGTCTCAAGTAAGTAACTCTCTAAAATTATAAATTACAGATGAGTTGCCAGTCTACATTGGTGAAGGCAATTTGCACACTGGGAGGTACTACATCAACAAAATCACAGGTCCAGACAGAAGCAAACAAATAGACCTCAAACTCATCAAAACATCGGCCTCTGCAAGCATCCAGAACCCCCCTTTTCTTCAGCTTCTTTGCCATCCACATTAAAATCAGCATGGATTCTTTTGATCCCATGGGTGCTCATTCTGATTGTGATATATTTTGCCATACCATCCCTTGCTCCTATTTTCAGTGATTTGCTGCATTAGTGATTATCATCCTTCCTGCACTTTAAAGGGCTGATCCTCCTGGGAACAAACTACTCCCTTTTCCAAGGCCTTCTAGCTGAGAGCACAAATATAGCACTTAGCCTATGAGAATGATCCCTCACTGAGTGGAAGGAAGTCTTTCCAATGGGTATAGCTTGGCCCCCACCGAATGTGTTCTGCGTGCTTTTTCCATCTCTCTTTCATGATTGTAAAATATTTTATTAGTAGGGATAGCCAATAAAAGTAGAGGAGAGGACTGAAATATTTTCACTGGTTATTCTTACTAACAGATTTTCCAAGAAAAAAAGAACCAATCATTTACATATTTATTAAGTGCCTGCTATATGCTAGGTTTTGTGCTCAGGGCTGGGGATACAGAGATAGAAATTACATGGCCCTTGTCTTCATGACGTTTACATTCTATCGAGAATGTGAGAATGGGCTGAGAGATCCTGTCTGAGGAGTGTTTTTAAATGGTTAGATTCTCACCCTTAAACTTAAATCCAATTCAATTTTCAGTAGTGTGTGCCAGATACAGGTTGAGAGGTCAAAACAAAACCAAAAAAAAAAAGTTTCATCACTAAAGGAGTTTAATTTACATTCAAAAGGGGGAAGAAACAATATTGACAAAAAAAATAAAAATTATTCATAGATACACACACACACACACACACACACATGCAACAAAGAGAGAGGGACAGAGTCAGAGACAGAGATGGAGTAACGGTCATTGAGAGCCAGCAAGAACAATTAGAAAATGAGGAAAAGATCTCTTATAGGAAGTAGCAATTGTTCCAGGCTTTGAAGAGAATTAAGGATTATAAGAGAGAGAAATGAGGAGGAATAGTGTTCCAGCCACAGGAGACAAACTAAAAAGGTGGCATAATGAATAGAGTGCCAGGTCTGAGGGGCAGAAAGATTCATTATCCTGAGTTCAAATTCAGCCTCAGATACTTACTATCTATTTGACTCTAGGCACTTGCCCAGAAAACTTAAACTTGGAAACTTGTTTGCCTCAGTTTCCTCATCTGTAAAATAAGCTGAAGAAGGAAATGGAAGACCACTCTGATATATTTGTCAGGAAAACTACATAACTCAACAACAACAACATCAAATCCAAGAAGCTTAATTTTTCAACAGCAGGTATTCTCTACTGTTATCAATGTGGATAAACTGAATCAGTCTTCCAGGTATAGCTTGGATGTAGTCAACCTTCCTAAACTACAGAAACGGAGAAGTACCTTGGAAAACTAAATTCTAGAGTGAGAGAGAGAATTGGCAAGTCTCTCTACAGACCAAAGCAGAGACCTCACCTCTGAGGAGGCTGTTTGTGGCTGTGGGAGCTTCTCTGCACTTCTCATAAGGAATGTATCATTAAAGGGCAAAGTCTGAAAAATGGGTCCTGTTGACATGTGCCTTGAGGCTATTGCTTGGGATCCTTCCCTTCATGATTAGGAAACTCCCCAATCTCATCACATTAAGTCAGGCTGATCTGCAAAGTGATAGGTTTCTCTGGGGGGCTGGCAGAGCTTAATTGATTTACCCTGTTCATGGAGTACACTGAGGCACCTCGCTCCTCATTACCTATCTACACCGGGGAGGAAGTGGGGCTGGAAACTCCATTTTTCCTCTTTAAAAATGAGGAAAAGAGGCAGGAGGATAGCCCTAAGAGAAATGGTGTTATACAGGAGGGAAAAAAAATCTACTTCTGTGCCTTTGGTAAAATTTTAGCCTCAATGGACCTTAGTTTTCTTCACTTTAAAATAAGCAGGTTAGATTGGATGGTCTTTTCATGGACTGAAGGACCTTTCTAGCCGTATTTCTATGTTAAGCCAATTTTTTTTATGTTTTAAATTTTATTTAATAGCATTTGATTTTTATTACATGTAAAGACAATTTTCAATATTCATCTTTTGAAAAATTTTGAGTTCCAAAGTTTTCTCCCTCCCGTTCTCCCTTTCCCACTCCCCAGGATGGCAAGCAATCTAATCTAAAGGAGGACCATGATATCAGGAAGGTAAAATCATAACTTGCAAGGGAATTGGATTTAAGTGAGAGAGAGCTGTGCAAAGCCACCAGCCTCACTTTCTTTTCCAGAGCCATCTGTGTCCAGTGGCAAGATATAGATCAGGATGACTGGAGATGGCTTCTACTCTAAAACCTAATGGTTTTTAAAAACGAAAAATACTGAAGTACAAATACAATACTCAAACATACAACTATTAATTTAAAAAATTAAAAAAAAAACTTTGAAGGAAAAATTTCTTTTATCTCTCTTCCCTAATTATTGTTGTGGTTAGTCAAGACATAGATTCATCAGTGAATTCCTGGTGTGGAAATTCCCTCTATCAATACAGATAAGCAATTCATCCATAAAAGTGCTCAGGGCAGTTAGAGATTAAATAATTTGACCTGGATCATCTAGCCAGTGTTTGTCGGGAGGCTTTCCTGAGGCAGTCGTGTGGTGCAATGGATAGATCTCTGAGCCTGAAGTCACAAAGATATGAATTCAAATTTAGCCTCAATCATTTAACAGCTATATGATCCTGGAAAAGTCATTTAACCTTTGCCTTAATTTCCCACACAGTTAAATGGGGATGTATGCCATCTATCTCCCAGAGTTATTGTGACATTCAGATGAAATGATATTTATAAAGCTCTTAACACAATGCCTGGCATATGACACTTAATGAATATGTATTCCCTTCTCTTCCGTTTCCTTGCTTAATTCTAAACCTAGGCCTCCATCCCATGCTACTTATTCCAAATATATATAAGAAAATAGATAAGATCCTTCCTGATTTCCCTTCTAGTGCTTCCCTTCCAATACATTCCCTCATTTATTTTATATAAACTTCTGTAAATACATAGCGGCTCTCTGTCCTTTCCACCTTCCAACAGAATATAAACTCCTTGAAGTCAAGGATTGTCTTACTTTTAGTCTTTGTAGTTCTGGTACCCGGCCTGTAGTAAGAGTAAAGCAAGTGCTTGTGACTTTTGATGTTCTCTATTTGATAGAATAGGTCTTTCAGGTTCATTTTTTGACTCTATATCCCTATCATAGTGTGTCTGACATACTGTTATTATTCAGTCATTCAGTCGTATCCGACTCTTTGTGATCCAATTTGGGGTTTTCTGGGCAAAGTTATTGGAGTGGTTTGTCATTTCCTTCTCTAGAGTGAAGTGACTTGTCCAGGGTCACACAGCTAGGAAGTGTCTGAGGTCACATTTGAAGTCAGATCTGACTCCGGGCAGGGTACTTTATCCACACTGCATTACCTAGCACTCTAGCGTATAATAGATATTTAATAAATGTTTATTGATCGATCATTATCACAAAATTGGAGGAGAAATGTAGAGATGGCCCTTTCCCTGCCTACAAAATCCATAACTTCATCATTTTTAGGAAAAATGGCGGGGGAGACAATCAGTCACTAGATGATATCAATCATCCTGTTTGTTTCTTTTAAATGAGCTTTTTCCGTGGTATCTCTTCATCCGCTATTCCAGAGAGTCACCTCCACAGCTACTGGAGGTCTCTACTGGGGGCAAGATCGAGCGTATTTCTAGATGAGATGGGGCCGAAGGACGATTCCCCTTTCTCAGGACTTGTTTGCCTGTAGAGACAGGGAAGTGCCTTTTTTTTTTCCCCTTTTCTTTTCATCTGTCACCACGGCAATATGTAGTGACATTTCAAACTGCTCGAGTGGAAACAAGATAAAAACTGCTCGGGACGACTGGGAAATTTCATTTAGACAGGATGTCAGACCTCAGTCTCCAGTGTAAATACTGGAGGCTTGGCCATGTCCAGCTATGTTCCAGTATTTTGTATGAAATTAAATCAGAGGTCAGTTAGAAAACTGAGCAGCCTCCAAAAGGATGGGGAGGGGTGATAAATAAACTGGAATTGGCCTGTTCAGAGAGGGACCTCCTTGATGGTGATGAAGTCTTATATGATTCTCCTGGGAAACAGCAAACCTACAGAAAGTTTGGTCACTCTCTTCTCCACTCCCCCTCCCCCCAATTATTAGGAGGAACTGCTGATAAAGGGGATTTGGGAATGGCCAGCTTAGAGTCTTGTGTGGGTGAGGGGCGGGAATTCTTGGGCCAGCCTGTTCATATCTCTAATATGGGGGTTGGGGGGCAAGGAGTGAGAGAAAAGAGCCACTTTCAGCCTGCTGCTGGCTCTTTTATCTTTTAAGGAATCCAATTTCAAGAAACCTTTCCACTACCCCACCCCACTCCCCCTTTAAGAAAAATCTGGGTCAGGATTTCAAAGGCCCTGTCTGTTCTTCTACACAGAAACAACTTTTTTTTTCAACTTCTTAATTCTCATAATTCCAACCTCTTCTTCCTGTGACTTTTTCCCTCTCTCCCAAGTACAGAACAGCCCAGGGAAAAAATGTATGTCTTCATTGTGACTTCACTTCCTGCTATTCAGCATGGGGCATTGTTCTAACTAATGCCCTGTTTATCCACATTGTGGTTATGGCCATAGCCGGGGCCCATTGTTGAAGGATGTTAGACTGTCATTCATCACTGTATGTCAGTAAACCCATTGTAAAAATGTCCTACTAGTTAAATGAGGCTTAGATTTAATGAGGCCATAAGAATGAAATGGTTTTTTATCATACTGTAAATAAGGTTCCTATGGCAATGTCATTGGGCTTAAGGTGCCAGATCCCTTTTGTTTCTAGGCTAGCGCCGTCTCCTTGCCCAAGGTAAGGAGGCGGTTTTGTTTTCCTCAGGGATCTCTGGAAGAAGCTGTTGCTTCCGTAGCCTGTAACTTGGAGGAATGCTGGCCACACAGAGGGAGGGGTGTGTGTGTGTGTGTGTGTGTGTGTGTGTGTGTGTGTGTGTGTGTGCAATGACAAGATCAGGACTGATGTCTAGGGGAGACAAATGGCTCGCCCTTGACCTTTTAAGTTTACCACAGCTCTCCAAGTACAGAAACCTTCCTGGGAGACTTCAGCCGCATAAAACGCATTCCTCCCTGCTTGTCTCTTCCCTTCTTCCAGGGGAGACTGGGAGAATGATGGGGAGCCCGGCCTTTTGATGTGGAGGTGAAAAAGGAAGAGAGAATGCAAGAATCAAGAGCGGCTGGTGATACTGGGCAAGATAGTCCTAGTCTGGAAGCCTTTCAATAATAAAACTGGTAGTAGCAGCTGCAGCAGCAATAGTATTAATAGCAGCAACAGTAGCAATAATACTAATAGCGGTAGTAATAGTACTAATAGTAGCAGCAGCAGTAGCAGTAACAGTAGCAGCAGAGCAACAGCAGCAGCAATAGTACTAATAGCAGCAGCAGTAGGAGCAACAGCAGCAGGAATCGTACTAATAGCAGCAGTAGTAGCAACAGCAGCAAGAATAGTACTAATAGTAGCAGCAGGAGCAACAGCAGCAATAGTACTAACAGTAGCAAAGGAGCAACAGCAGCAGCAGCAATAATACTAATAGTAGCAGCAAAAGCAGCAGCAACAGCAGGAGTAGCAACAGCAGCAGGAATAGTACTAATAGTAGCAGAGGAGCAACAGTAGCAGCAGCAGTAGCAACAGCAGCAGGAATAGTACTAATAGTAGCAGCAGCAATAATACTAATAGTAGCAGCAGCAGCAGCAGCAGTAATAGTATTAGTAGTAGTAATAGTAGTAGAAGTAGAGTTGTACTAGTATTGAAATGGGGAGCTAGATGGTACAGTAAACTTAAAGTCAGAAAGACTCATTTTCCTGAGTTCAAGTTTGGCTTCAGCCATTTCCTAGCTGTTTGACCCTGGGCAAGTCACTTTACTCATTTTGCTTCAGTTTCCTCATCTGGAAAATGAACTGGAGAAGGAAATGGCAAACCACTATAATATCTTTGCCAAGAAAACCCTAAATAAGTCACAAAGAGTCCTACACAATGGAACAAAAGAGTCAAATCCTGTCTCAGATAGTTACTGATTGTATGAGCTTGGGTAAGGTATTGGCCCTTTTTATGCCTTAGTTTCCTCATTTGTAAAACTAGGGAATGGGACTAGATGATTGTTAAGGCCATATTCTTATTCACAATCTGTCAGCATGGCTTTGCCATTTATCCCCTGTGGAACTTTGCAACAGTTTCATAACATCTCTAGACCATAAGAGCTCAAAATAAAGACTTGAATCAGTTTAAAAAAGAAGTAGGATATTGAGATAAATGAACTTCCAGTTCTAAACCTGTGATTATGAAAAAGGGTGGGATGGAAACTAAAGTTTGTGACTGAAATTGTCCTAGCAAAGTAAGTGGAAGATTGGGAGATTTAAATGGGATTTTGTGGGCTTGTGTTTTTTTTTGGGGGGGCTTTATGAAAGCCCCCATCATTCTCTTTCGGAAGCAATGCCTTAAAATAAATGTTTTTTGGATGCCCTTTTGTCTTTATACCACAATCATTTCCATATATACCCAGCCCCAAATGAGCCTTCCCTTGTAGCAAAGAAAAACAATTGCTCCTAAGAATATTTATGTAGCACATCAAAATTTGCCAAACTTTCCAAATATTTTTAAATTTCATTTTCACAACGATCTTGGGAAAATTGGTATTATTATCATTCCCATTTTAGAGATGAGGAAACCAAAGCAGACACACAGTTAAAGTGACTTGATTGATCATACAATTAATAAGTTCTATTTGAACTCACGTCTTCATAACACTAGGTCAGTATCTAAGAGATCTGAGATGCTATCAAATCTAACTTTCTCATAGTTCAGGTAGAGAGAGGTGAAATTCTATATACCCAGAGTCATAGCATCTCAGATCTCTTCAGGTCTTGATCTGTGATTCTATGATTAAAAAACAGCTGAGACTGTAAAAGATGCTCCACACTGTGCTTGCATTGTTACTCGCCTTTTTACCAAAATGGTACTCGGTGCGTCTTCTCTTTGGCCAAGATCTATCTTTCTGATGAAATTCCCTTTCATTTTTGTCTTCCCGTGTTGTTGTGGTTATTGTGTTGTCACTTCCTTGGTGGTTCTCCTCAATGTCTGACAAAGATGTTTCCCGTTTCAAAAGCAGAGGGTAATCATGGAGGAAACAAATATGAATTTTTCTATATGCAATTTACCCTTTTCCTCTTCTTTCCTTCCCTTCTCCGGGAAAGAGATGGGCTATTTTCCCAATGGATTAAAAAACTAGTTCAGGAAGAATGTCACTGGACACAGCTGGAGTGGATGAGACCACACTAGCCAATCTGGGGATTGTCCTGTTGGAAGGAAATTTGATTGTTCCAGAAATAATAGTAAATAGGGTACCATCTTCCAACTCGGCTTGGGTACCTGAGAAACAGGCAGAGATAGAAAGAAACCCCTGCTGGCTGGAGGGCAGAAAGAGAACATGGTAGCTGCTGGAAATTAATCTTCTTAGGGTATTGCTGTGATTGTATCATCCCATTGCTCCCAAACCATCAATGGCTATCCATTGGTTTCTGAGTAAAGCCAAGACTCATTAACAGACATTTTAGGCCCTCTGAAATTTGGCTCCAATGAATCTTTTTGCTCACATCATCTGCATGCTACAGCCAAACCAGGACTATGTTTTGAATCTACTAACAAGCCCTGCGCCATTCCATCTCTGCATTTTTGTTCATTGCTTTGTCCTGAGCTGGAAATGTATGACTGGTTCACCTTGGGATCTTAGCTTCTTCCAATCGGGTCAGTGTTACCTCTTTCATGAAATCTGTCCTCTTCTAGGCTCCCGTTTGATTTCACATCACTCTTCTGTACTTGTCCTCTCCTTATCTGGATCATATTCCTATTTGCAAATAGTTGGTATAGTGTGCTAAACTGAAAATTATCTTAGAATTAAGAGAACTTGGGCTCCCAGTGCTACCTCTTGATACTTCCTACCTATAAGACTGGGGACACTTACTTATGGTGCCCAGACTTCAGTTTATTCATTCATTAAATGAGAGAATTGGATGAGATGTCTACCTCTAGACCTGGGTATGATCTTTTGTAAAGTCTGCAGTCCAGGCTAAACTTAACCCTGCCCTTTGGTGGCATTGGAATGCCAAATAGGGTCCTTGGGTTAGTGATGGTCACCTACTAGTCCAAACCCAACAGGAGAACCCAACAACCCAAACCCAACAGACAACCCAACAATGTAAACCCAACAGGGGAACTGTTCATGCTCATGGCTGAGAATTTCACCACTACATAGTAACCAGACCTTCATCAAGAAAAGGTGAGAGGTTTCCTGGATCCTGAATTACCCCCTCATCCCCCCTGCTTAATCCTTGATTTCTATTTAAGATATTCACCAGAAGCTTAATTTCAACTCTTAGTCTATTTATTTAATGTTCTGAAGAAGGAAAACAGGTGCAAAAGATAGTATTTTCCTTCCTCATCTATAGCACATCATTTGATTACATATATATGCATGCCTAGGACTCCTACTGACTTCATTAGGGACCTGCATATGGGAAAGTTTCTAGCTTCCAGAAGTTAGAAGGACCAGTAAGGAAGTGTCTTCATCTTTGTTTGCAAGAGTTGGGAAAGGACTTCTCTCCTCTCCATCCTTTTCCCTTCCTCCAGCCTTCTTCCAGGACTGTCTGTAGTCACTCAGTTTAAAGGAGAATAGTCTTTTTTTTTTTCATGCAGACTCATATAGTGTCCTGGATCATTTGAGCAGTCTGGTGAAACCTATGAACCTCTTCTTAGAATAGTGTTTTTAAATTCACAAAATTTAATTCATAAAATTTCAGGATTTATCTAATCCAACTCTCATTTTACAAATTAGGAAACAAGTGAAAGGAGGCAAGTGAAAGTCCTTGTGCCAGGTCATCCAGATAGAAAATAGCAGACAAGGGCCATAGGTGCCCTGATTCTGGGGCATCTATCTATCTATCTATCTATCTATCTATCTATCTATCTATCTATCTATCATCCTGTCTATTCTATCTATACAAAAAGGCAGCAAGGTGGCATAGTGCATATAGAATGAAAGCCCTGGCATCAGGAAGACTTGAGTTCAAATTCTGTTTCAGAGACAAGTCATTTAACTTGTTTGCCTCAGTTTCCTCATATGTAAAGTGAGCTGAAGAAAGAAATGACAAACCACTCCAGCATTTTAGCCAAGAAAACCCCAAAGAGGGTCACAGAGAGAAGGATACAATTGAAATGACTGAACAACAACAGCAACACAGTTCTCAAAATATGAAAACAAAAACAAAATCATAGACCAAAATTAGAACCTCTCTAGTCCATTCCTTTATATGCATTATCTCTTTCTATTGGATTATAAGCTTCTTGAAGCCAAGGACTCTCCCTCTTTTTTTTTTAACTGTCCCTCTTTTATATAGTTGTATCCCCAGCACTTTGTGAAGTTTCTGGCACAAAACAAGCTCTTACTAAATGCTTTTTCATTCATTCATTCAGTTACTCCTTCATACATTCCTGATTCCAAGCCCATCACTCTTTCTAGTGTGGGACATTCCCTCTGTGAGATTAAATTACTTTCCTAAATTGCCTAACTCTTAATCCAGTTCAGTTGGTTTTTTTTTAATCAGATAATAATATACTTTGACTAAAGGAATAAGAAAAAAAAAGAGAAAATCTCAGTTTCTGATTTGAGCATCCCTTGCCTGTTCTATTAAGTTCCATGATAAATATTATCAATGAGTAGACAGAGCAGCATTCATTTGGAGGATCCTTTGGGAACTGGAGCTTAGAGAGGAGGAACTTCGAACTTTGGTATTATTGGCTACTTTCTTGTACCAGAAAACGTTACCTCCTTTTAAGGAGTCAGCAGAGAAGGCTCACTTGTCAGATTAGGTTCCACACAAGCCCCAAATCTATACTCCCCAAAGTAATAACTCCTAAGGATCATGGTCTATTAATCACCCAGGGTTGAATGATAAAGTAATGGGACTCTGAGTAGTTGGAATCTCCATTATTCATCATAAAAAATGTTTCCTGCCCTGCAAGCCCAGTCTCACTCACTCAGAGCTACATGTGTTACCTGCACACCAGGAGGCAGTGGGGACTCTGTACCTCAGCTCAGCAGCTACAATCATTCATCACGGAGAAACGCCAGACTTGTCATAGTCAACCCAGAGCATTCACGTGCAGGGGACAAAGAAAGGAAGCCAAAAGCAAACAGAAAAAAAAATCTTGATAAAGTTTCAGGGGGCAGCTGAATGTGGAAAGTTCCTTGAATGAAAACTCCTTCCAACAAGGCAGATAGCAGCAAGTTGGTGTCTGAATTCATAATTCCCCAGAGAGTGTGTGTAGTGCACAGAGATCACACACTTTGATTAGTGTCACACTGGACTAGAACCTCGGTCCTCCTGATTCTAAGCCCAGAATTCTATCTACTTTGGAACTTACTTGTTGTGGGAGCTCAGGCAAGGTAATTTCCTTCCCTCTCTGAACTTTAGTTTCCTCCGATGAGAAATGGGTATAATAATTTTTATGCTTTTGGTCTCATTGACTGGGTTGTTACAAGGAATGCATTTCATGAGAATGAATAGTATAGTGAGGACATCTGCCCCAGAATCAGGGCACCTATGGTCCTTGTCTGCTATTTTCTATCTGGGTGACCTGGCACAAGGACTTTCACTTGCCTAGGTCTTTGTTTCCTCATTTGTAAAATGAGAGAGTTGGATTAGATGAATCCTGAAAACCTGCCCAGGTCTAGATTTGGGAATCCTATTTCTGGATTCTAGGATCTTCTATCCTAGTTTTGGCCTTCAACCAGCTAGATTAGGAACAGAAATATTCTGGTGACAAAGTAGGTTTCCAAATTACCAATTTTGGAGTGCTATGCAAATAGGAAACTAATACTGCTAACTACTACTGTGAGTTTGTTTGTTTGTTGAATTATTATCGGATGTGTCCAATTCTTTGTGACCCCATTTAGAGTTTTCTTGGCAAGGATATTGGAGTGGTTTACCATTTCCCACTCCAGCTCATTTTAAAGATGGGGAAACTGAGGCAAGCAGAGTTAAATAACTTTCCCAAAGTCACACAGCTAGTAAGCATATGAGACCAGACTGAACTCAGAAATATGAATTTGATTCCAACCTCACTGTACTATCTAGCTCCTCACTGCTACTAATATGACTGACTACTACTACTACTACTACTACTACTACCACCACTATTATTTTATCATTATCAAAACATTGAGTGAGAGAGAGAGAGAGAGAGAGAGAGAGATGAAATCAAACAGAACCTAAGGATCAATCTTGGCTTTGATACAAACTGATTGAGAGACTCTGACTAAATCACTTAACCTTTAAGTGTCCTGGACAATTCTAAGACTACAAGGTGCAGTATCTCACCAGGAATTTCTGGCATCAGTAAAATCTTCACCAAAGGAAATGTATATATAAATAGATAGATAAATAGATAAATGACAGATAAATTGATAAATGAATAGATAAATAGAAAATGGATGGATAGACAGGATAGTAAATAGATGATAGATAGACAAGATGATAGATAGCTAGATAGAAGGATAGATGGATGGATGGATAGATAGGATGGTAAATAGATAGATTATAAATAGACAGGATGATAGAAAGAAAGATAGATAGATAGATATTTTATTAAAA
This sequence comes from Antechinus flavipes, assembly GCF_016432865.1. Taxonomy (NCBI): domain Eukaryota; kingdom Metazoa; phylum Chordata; class Mammalia; order Dasyuromorphia; family Dasyuridae; genus Antechinus; species Antechinus flavipes. The sequence continues at coordinate 224,934,222 of NC_067403.1, read as the reverse complement.
TAATCTTTGAGCTGCAAGGGACCTGAGTGATTATCTCATCTATTTCCTTTATTAAAAATGGAAAGGTACCTAGAAAAACAAAGTCATATGCCCAAGGTCATAAAGCTTCTCAGTAACAGAACCAAGGTTTAGATCTAAGTCTCCTGATTCTTGTTCATACTTTTGCATTCTTTTTAACTGTAGCATGCTGCATACCACGCTATTATAGAAAATGATGTTTTCCACAAATTCATTTTCGAAGCACGGGTCATGAAGAAATCACGTTTGGAAAATGTTGAAGGAATGTACAGAAAGACTTAAGCAAATTTAGGCCAATCAATAAAGGACGCTCAGATGACCTCTGATTGTTTCCCTGTAGAGTAAGACCAAGGCACTTGACTTTTCTACAGTCAGTTTTAGAGTTGTGAAAGGAATACTACAACCTTGGATTTAAACCAAAAAAAAAAAAGGTTTAAATGATGTCCTTCCCCTCTCCTTTTTCTTTCTGTCCTTCCCTCTCTGTCTTCTAGTCTCTTCCTCTCTTTCTCTCACTCTCTATATCTTGCTCTCAGATCAGTGAGAGATCTAAGCAGAAGTGCTTTAGTCTCATTTTTATGGATGGGGAACCTGAAGACCAGAGACCTTAAAGAATAGTTCTCAAATCATACCTCAGTCATAGGACCTAGATTGAAGTCCTGGCTCTACTTCTTACTGATTCTGAGTTCTTTCCAAAATCTTTCTTAGACCTCAATCCTTCTGTCAAATATCTCACCCATACTCCTGCCCTCCTTTACTTGTAACCTCACTTTTCTCTGTTTTAGCTCATATTTCCACTCCATCTCCAAGTCCTGTCCATTTCTCCCTGCTGTGCCTCTCATTTCCTATTTTTTCTTTCCCCATGGCTGCTATCTTGGTATAGATCCTCATTAAGACTCACCTGGATTATTACAGTTGCTTTTGTATGGGTAGTCTCACCTATATTCTCTGCCCTTCCAATTCACTCTCCTTATCTCTGCTGGGATAATCTTTCTTATAATATATATCAATCATCATGCAAATGTCAGCTTATATTTTTTATTGAAAGGCAGTATGGGGTAGTAGAGAAGAGAGCCAGGCTCAAGTCAGCAAGAACTGCATTCAAATCTTGTCCTTTTGACATTTAAGGGCTCCAAATATCACTTAATTACCTAATGCCCCAAGCAGTTCTCTTCAGATGCTCCAAATTGTGAAGTATTTGCTGATCTGTGGCAGGAGAGAGTTTCCTCTCTGGGCATTCCCCATACCAATGAAATTACAGGTCTGATTCCAAATTATCTTCATGCATAAACTTAATCACATCACATGTCTGAAGAGCATCTTCCTTGGACAACCAGGAAATTTTCAAACCTCTTGGGAGCATTTTAGGCTCTCTGAGGTCTGAGGTCCAGGAGCTCCTTGTAAATATGGACTATCTTTTACTTTTCTTTCTATCTCCAGCACTTAACACATAAGAGGAAGCTCAGGAAATGTTTATTGACTCATTCACTGTTACTCACTTTTATAAACCCTCCTCTTCAGCCTCATTGAACTATTTTCTACCCCCTCAATAAGCACTATCTTCTTCCACCTCCATTTTCTTGCACAAACTGATTCCTGTGCTTGGAATGCCCTTTTCTCATTTTTTAATGGAAGTCCTACATTTGCATAAATGAAAAGCTAAAACATCTATTATCTGCTTTCTACAAATGGAGAATTGTGGATACAGATACAAAAATGAGACATTCCCTTTCCTGGGAGAGCTTACATTCTAATAGGGGGAATGAAGCCTTTCTTTATCTTCTCACCTGCTAGTACATGCTTGTAAAACTAATTTAGATTCAGCTACTACATTATATTTATGTGTGTGCACATATGTTTTATATGTACATCTGTGTATGTTTATACATATACACATCCATGAATACACTGTGTAGATACATAATATATACACATTTGTGTATACATCTAAATGTACTTATACATTGCATGTATGCACATATATGCATTATTATACATGTGTACATGTATTCTGTTTTTACATTTTATATATATTTTATATTATATATTTTATATATCCATAATGTATTTATTAATTTAATATTAAAATAAACATATTTATATTATATATTTAATTAATTCAATATAAGTATATTTATATATAATTTTATATATTTGCATATGTGCATTGTAGGTACAGTGCATGTACATATGCATATGTTTACCTATGTATATGTGTTACCTATGAGGATGTATGTCTATACATATGTGTGTATCTATATGTATCTATGTATATGTGTGTATGTCACTGGTTCTACATGTGTACACACATCTATATTCTTCCACCTTGGGTCAGTATGGACTCTGGACCACAATTCCAAGGGTGGTCTTCAAGATAGGGCAGAGGGAAGCAGCCCCAGGAGAGAGAGCAAGTGCAGTTTTCCTGGTGGACTCCTCAATTTGAACCAAGCTTTGCAGGCCAGCTCTCTGTCCCCAGGTCACCTCTTCATACCTGGTCAGCAGAATGGCCGGCGTTGGACGTTCCCCTGGTTACACGTAGCTGCCGAGGGAGAGGAGACCAAAAAAAGCCCCCTGTGCAAGAGAACACTCCCCCCTGCCCATGGCTGCTCCGCCTGCCTCCCCGTGCTTATGCATCTCGCCTTCCCTGCCACGGCCTCCCATTTATCAGCGATCAATATTCAGAGAGTCTTGGCTCTTGTCAGTCTAATTTCTAGTTGCCGTTGCTTCTTGACATGCGGCACTTCATCAAACGCACCCTGCTTGGCTCCTATTACCACTGATCTCAGCATTACTAATAAACAGCAACACCAAAGCCATATTTCCCGGGTCCTGTCAGATTGCTGCTTTCCTGGGTGAAATAAAAGTCCTATTAACATGCTCCTCCTCATTGGCTCTGACAGCTTGATTAATTAGGCCCCCTCTTTAGATGACCTCTGCACTGACACGACAAGGAGGTGAATATAAAATGAATAGTTTGCCCACATAATAGGCTACTGCGGGTTTGGGGATTTTTATCCAATCAGACTGTCAGAAGTTAGGCACTTGGCTTAGCGCGGTGGCAGCCTGGAAGTCATGGGCTGATGAGCCAGTGAGGGCTGCCACGGTGGGGTTAAAGACCCCAGGGGGAGACCTTCCTGGCAAATAACAGCTTCTCTTCTCCGATGGGCTCTTTGCCCAAAAATCCCAAGATCCAAAGCCTACGATTTCCCTTTGTTTCATCCAATCAAGTAACTTTTGGTTTGCAAAATTTCTTTATGATGGCTTGAAAATCATGGGACGGTACTACAGAGCTAGAAGGGGATGTATTTAGTCTACTAGCTCTTGTTTTACACTTGGGGAAATTGAGGCTCCCAGAGCGTTTCATAACAGACCACAGGCTTGCAGACCACAACGACGATGCTCTTTCCCTCGTATTATCCTTGCTGACTATTCTGCCCCTCCTCAAACATGAATGCAGGACCATTACCATATAGACTCATGAGTTAAATGTCTATCCACATTTCCATTATAAGGCCCAGCTTTTGCACATTTCTATAACACGGTCATAAAAAGTCACTCAAGATGGAAACTTCCCCTGGAAAGGCTCGTCTGGCCTCCGTAAACAAATCTGCTTGCGTGTTTCAGATTGCGGGAGGGCGGAATCAAAACGGGTGTTTATCGGCTTCTTCTGCTTTTATGCCCCCTTGTCTTTGGAGGCGGAATGGCTTGGGAAGCCATTAGCCAGATTGAAATATACAAGGGGCCCTCTAATTGCTTTAGTGAGCAGGATTGTGTATATTTCAAATCTTGCCTGCGAGCAAGAGCGGAGAAGGTTGGCAGAGCCCCCAGAAAGTCTGCAGTGAGTGTGCAAATATGAACAAAGCTGCCAGGAGCCTGAGAGACGCTTGTTTCTTACTCTTACCTAGACTGGTGTGTGTGTGTGTGTGTGTGTGTGTGTGTGTGTGTGTGTGTGTGTGAGAGAGAGAGAGAGGGAGAGAGAGACAGACAGAGAGACAGAGAGATACACACACAAAGAGATAAAGACAGAGGGAGACAGAAAGAGAGAGACAGAGAGAAACAAAGACAAACAAATGAAAAGACATAGAGAAAAAGAGACAGACAGATGAAAGAGACAAAGAGAGACAGAGGAGAGAGACAAAGAGAGACAGAGGAGAGAGGTGGAAGAGGAAGAGAGAGAGAGAGAAGGAAAGAGAGAGAAAAAGAAGAGAGAGAAAGACAGAGAGATTCACATGATAGAAGGGTATAAAAATTCCTGAGTTAGCTCTTATACTTGCTTCCACTACACCATTTATTTCACAACTCAGGTGCTCACTTGCTTCTCTGTAGAATAGAGGGATTGACAAAGATAGCCTCTAAGTTCCTTCTAGCTATAAAATCTAACAAGTCTGTTGTCATACATCTGCCTTCTCCCAGATGAAGGGGTTAAACTCTCTGACTTTTACTAAGCTAAGCCTGAGCAAGGGCAAGTCAAGAGCTTCTGCCATCCAATGGGAACCATGTGCAGTGAGAATGGATGATGAATAGTTCAGAGAACCTCTGAAATGAAGAGCTAGACTGACCTCAGAGCTTCTTAATTCCAATTTCCTTATTTGAAAAATATGGAAAACAAGGTCCCCAAAGATCCTCTTACCCAAGGTCACACAGTCAATACTTGACCTTGCAACTGGACCCTACATATCTTTAAATGTCACTTTCATGCCTTTTCCACTTGTCCCAACTTGACTCTCTGCCCTGTGTGGGTTCCAGGGCTTGTTCTGAGAATTTCTCTTAGTGAAACGTTTAGAAACAACGAACCAAGAAAATGTTATGTAATTATGACAGATCTTCACCTTGCAGAAGAGTTGAAAAAAAAAATGCACATCCCTCCCATTACTACAAGAGTGGGAAAATATGGGTGTGCAATATGGTGCACAAAGTCAGGCCATCTTTTTGTTGAATAGTTTTGCTAATTGCTTTGTTTTTATTATTTTTTCATCTTGGTTACAAGGGTTATCCCTGAATATGTGAGCAGGGAGGGATATATTTGGGAATGGATTTTTTAAAAAAGAGACAGACAGACAGGGATGGGGGGAGGGGGAGGGAGAGAGAGAGAGAGAGAGAGAGAGAGAGAGAGAGAGGTATATATGAATGTATATGTATATATGTATACCTATGTATATGTGTGCATATATGTGATATAGTCAAATTAGTGAATGCTAAATGCCTAGCAGTCATAGGCTTGATTTTTTAAAATCATATTATTACAGTCAATCCATCATTTAATTTGAGAACCATCTAGAATTGCTATTATAAAGATTCCTCTAGAATAACTTCTTCAGCATTTCTGAAGAGCCATGATTTCATTCCTTGACACAGATCAATGTCCAGCTATTTCTAATCCTCTAGGACCTCCCTCCTGTCCTCTCTGAAACAATCTTTGTTCCATTTTTCTGGTGATGAGCCTTCTTAAGAAATTATAGTCTCACAAATTTTTTTCTCAATTTAAAGCAATCAGTGATAACCCGAATTTATGGGAAATCAGTCCCATTTGGCAGCATGTGAGTGAGCATGGCGACCACCACAAATCCTAGGTAGGAGAGCTAATTTTCAGGCAGACAGCCAGCATGGCATAGTGAAAGTCAGGAACACTTGTGTTCAAATCCTGTCTCTGATATATAACCACCATTCACTATACATCATCTGAAAAGTGAGGCTGTTGGACTCAATAGCTTCCTAAAGTTCTTTCCACCATCAGATCCCTGATGGGACCTTTAATCATAGAATGCCCATCACACACACTCGTGGGAATTAGAGGAATAATTAAGATAGAATAACTAAAATCATGTATTGTTCTAGCTCATTCCTAAATGAGCAAAATACATTGTGACAAAATAATTAAATAATTAAAGCAAAAAGTAAAAAGAAAGGAAACAAAATAACCAAGCATCAAAGCAGAAGACCCAGAAGAAAAGGAGAACAGAAAGTTTCCCTTCCTTTCAGGCATTCATGTGGAACCCTGAGCTCCTCCTCCTTTCAGTCTTGAGGGGAGCTATTTTTGAGTATGTGTGTATATATATACACATATACATATGTATGTATGTATATGTGTGTGTTTATTTACATATATACATATGTGTGTGTGTCCACATACACATACATACATATATGGTTTGAGCCAATTGGAGTTAGGTCAGTCTGGAAAATATGCATCCCTTTGGGAAAAAAACATCAGATGCCTTCTTTTTTTTTTCCTTTTTGGTTCAGAATAACCCAGAAACTGCTTTCTGATTTCTGCCTTGCTGTGGGCATCGTCCTCTGAGAGGAGACCATCTTTGACGCATTTGAAGCCATTTGTGAGACAAACAAAACAATTCTGAGCAATTGAAAATGACGCCGCCAAGCTCCCTGTTACTTCATTTTCATTACTGGTTTTCAGTGAGCAGAGAATGCAGATCACAGGCCAAATGTGGCCTCTCTGGAGAGCTGGGCTCATTATGCGGGCGGTCTAGTCCACCTTTCTCATTTTTAAGGGCAAACTTCAGCTCATTCCAGCCTTCTAGGAAGACTGCCCAATCATGTTTAACCTTTCCGAGGGATAGCCATTTATTTGGGTTTTAAACGAGTTTCAATAAGCCTTAATTAATCAAATTTCTTTCTAAAGAAATCATTCTGTTCCAGATCTCGAGAGTCAGAAATAGCACTAGGAGTTTAAAAGAAAGAAAAAAAAAAAAAGATTTATTCTTTAGCCTCGGAACTAGCTCATTTCCAGAAATATCAGGTCTTCTCCAGTGTTTTTTCATTCATTTAACATATGCTTACTGAGTATTTTTTGAGGTGATTCAATGTACTCATTTTACAAATAGGGAAACTGAGATTCTGGGTCATTATAGAACTGGATCCAAGTTATACAAATGGTAAAGCATCAGAGGTGGAGTTTAAACTGAGCTCTTCTGATTCCAAGTCAGTGTTTTTCTGCTGTACCAATGCTGATTAACCTTATTGTAAGTACTCAGACAAGATTATATTGACATATAGGCACAAACCCCTATACATATAAAAATAAATTGTATCTGTATACATATTCATTGATGTACAGATTATATAATTTGTGTGTATTACATATACATACTTTTATATATTCATGCATGTATTTTATATTGTTTGTATTTCATATACAAATTCATATACGTTTATATTCATGCATGTTTTGTATTATGTTTGTGCTATTATACATACATATACATTCATGCATATATTATATCTTATGTTTGTGTGTATCACATATACGTACTTTTATACATGCATGTAGTTTATTTTGTGTGTTTCACATATACATTCATATATATTTATATTATGTTTATATTGTTACATATACATATTTATGTACTATGCATTGATGTACACATTATTTATTATTATGTTTGTGTGTATTATATACATATATACTTTTACATATTCATGCATGTATTTTATATTATGTTTGTATTTCATATACATATTTATACACATATATTCATGCATGCTTATATTAAGGTTGTGTTTTTACATATACACATTTACATACATATACATTTTTATATTTTATGTTATATTTGTGTGTATTACATCTGCATATTTATTTGTGTAAATATTACATATGTTTGTATATATGTATTTTTTTGTTGTTCAGTTGTTTTCAGTTGTGGCTGATTCTTCATGATCTTTTTTGGATTTTTTTGGCAGAGATAATCAATTGGCTTATCATTTCCTCCCCCAGATTATTTTACAGATGAGGAAACTAGGATAAACGGGGTGGAGGGACTTGCCCAGGGTCATCTAGCTAGTGTGTGAGACTAGGTTTTAACTGGGGAAGATGAGTCCTTCTGACTCTAGGCCTAGTAATTCTCCCACTACATCAGCTAGTTGTCCCAAATATGTGTGTATACATATGCATACATACACAAATATATGTATTTATAAACATATACATTAATGCATACATGTCCTGTTTGATTTTATGCATAATGCTGGCAAAAATATTGCATGTATATATACATGTAAATATGTGTGTGTAAATATATGCATGTGTATAAATATATATACACACAAATAAACACTATATAATAAAAGCAGGAATATACATATAAATGTATACATATGCATGCATGTATGTATTATATTAACATGAATATGTATGTACCTGTGAAATACATACAGGTGCACATGGACATGTACTTGTGGAGGAATTTACAAATGGTCCAGCAATCTTGCTTCTCTAGTGAAGAAAGCTCTTTTTAGTAAAGCTCTCTAGTCACAGGGATATTTGTGGAAATTTTTGTGAAGGGAAGAAAACTTCTCTTTGCTACCCCTTTCTTTTGGAAGCTCTCAGTCTCATTTTCCTTGCCCCTGGGATGATGAAAATGATAGTGAATATCTTAATGAATTTTAATAATATTAATCATAACTAGCATTTTATAGAGAGCTTTAAGGTTTGCAAAGTATTTTATACATAGTATTGCATTTAATTCTTACAACAGCTCTAGAAGGTAGGTGTTATTATCCCCATTTTATGGAGGAGAGAGTGGAGACAGACACATTAAATGACTTACATTGGATCACACAGCTAACAGATATCGGTGGCTGGATTAGAATACGGGACTTCTTAATTCCAAGACCAGCATTCTATCCACTGAGCCACCTAGAAGCCAATATGTTTACCTAATTTTCCTATTCAGAAAATGGATCTAACTGTGATGGAGTTAGCTCTGCAGGTCATGTGTGTGCACATAAGTGTATTGTGGGGAGTTAGGATCAAGTGCTGGTTGCTACATTCCTTGATTCTGTTTGGATATAGCAAATAATGATGTTTTATTTAAAGAATTACTCAACTTTTGGCTCATGTGCTAAACACCAAACAAGTCAGCTTGGAGGCTTAGTAGTGATAAATATTGAAAAGGGTTCCAGTGTAGACTTCACAACTAATGCTTTTCCTAGGAGGAAGGTGTTCACCAAAAGTCCAAACAGATCTAATCTAAACCAGAAAGCAGTTATTAAGTGCCTACAATATACCAGACATTGTGTTAGCTGCTGCAACTGCCAAGAAAAGAGTTAAAATAGCCTCTGCCTTCAAAAGATCTTTCTTTTGGATGAGGGAGATAACTTTTCTAGGAGGTTCAGATAAGAAGGCATTAGCAGTTGGACTAACAAGAAAGCATAGAATAGTGCTTGAACTAAGTCTTGAAGAAAATCTATGATTCCAAGAGATAGAAGGGAGGAAGGAATTCATTCCAGACAAGGACCACAGCCACTGTAATACACAGAGTGCTGAACCTGGAGTCAGGAAACCATGAGTTCAAATGTGACTTCAAAATATTAACTGTGGACATATCACTTACCTGCTGGCTGCCTCAGTTTCCTTATCTATAAAATAGCCTCTGATGAGTTATTGTGAGATTTAGGTGAAATAATATTTGTAAAGACCAAAGCAGAGTGCCTGGCATATAGATATTGCCAAAAAAATCTTCTGGCATTATTATTAATTAATAATAGTGGTGGTGGTGATGGTGGTAGTAGTAGTAGTAGTAATAGTAGTAGTGTGGTATAGTGGTAATAGAAGTAGAAGTAGTAGTAATAATGGAAATAATAACAGTTGTGTGGTAGAGTATCAGTAGTAATGTTAGTAATAATAGTATTAGGATTAGGATTAGTAGTAGTAGTAGTAGTAGTAGTGTGGTATAGTAATAATAGAAGTAGAAATAGTAGTAATAATGGTAATAATAACAGTTGTGTGGTAGAATATTAGTAGTAGTGTTAGTAGTAATAGTATTAGTAGTGGTAGTCATAAAAGTAGTAGTAATAGTAATAATAGTAGTCATAATAGTAGTAGTAATAGTATAGTAGTAGTAGTAATAGTGGGGTAGTAGTAGTAGTAAGGCAGGTAAGGTGGATAGAGTACCAGACCTGGAGTCAGGAAGACTCATTTTCATGAATTAAAATCTAGCCTTACACACTTATAAACCTGGACAAATCACTTTACCTTGTTTTCCTCAGTTTCTTCATCTGTTAAATGAGCTAGAGAAGGAAATGACAAACCACTCCATTATCTTGGCCAATTCCCAATGGGGTCACAAAGAATAGAATATGACTGAAAAAAGCACAAAAAGGAGGAGGAAGAGAAAGAAGAAGAGGAGTAGCAACAGCAACAGCAGCAGTAGAAGTATTATTATTAATAGCAATAGCAGCAGCAATAATCATAGCAGCACCTACTATGTGTCAGCCATTATGCAAGTCCATGAGATTTAAAAAAAAAAAAAAAGGCAAAAGACAGTTCCTTTTTTCAAGGAGCTCACAATCTAATGAGGAAGACACAATATCAATGGCTATACATCAGATAAATTGGAAATAATCAACAGAGAGAAGATCCTACAATTAGGAAAGCATTCCTATAGAAGCAAAATGATGGAGGACCTAGGTTCAAGTCCCAGATGTCACCTTTTGACTCAGACCAAGTTGCTTCATTTCTCTAGGTCTCATTTTCTTCCTCTGTAAAAGGAGGGGGATAGACCTCCACGGTTCCTTTGCAGCACAAGTCTATGATCCTGTGATTCGTGAAGGAATAATTAAGTCATTTCTTCAAGTTACTCAAGCTGCATATTTCACATTTTTCCCAGGAAAATAGCTGGTTATCTATCCGTGGTCCCTACTTACTGTTCTGTAAAAATTCAAATCCAGAACTGGCTTCCTTTGTGACCTCCATTGCAAAACCAAGAGATTCCTCTGTTTCATGGTAAACATAGAATTCAAAGAGACTGAGGAGATTAGGAGAGGAATAAACCATTTTTTAAAATCTTTTAGAGAGCTTCTGTTTCTAGTAGAAATTTCTCTGAATGATTTGATTAGTAAATGGTTTAGCAGTAATTAAAAAAGCATTGCCAATTTCCTTGGCTTTAACTTATTTTTTATTTTTCTTAAAAACATACACACAAAGTATCCAAAGTATGCCTGCATTCCAATCTTAGCAGTGAGATTAATGATTTCTAAGACTGTAGAGTTCAGCTTCCTGTATATCATAAGGATGTGTCTGTGTGCTGGTTCTAATGTGACACAGACCCGTGTGCTTACCCCTTACAGGACACAGGAAGGCTTCTATGTAGGAATGATGCTTTCCAAGCACTGAATATGAAAAGCTTTCTCATATGTGGGAAAAATTCTCTTTTATTCAGAAGATAGTAACAGTGAAATGAAAAATAAAAATAAAAAACTTATTGGGATCCATTGTCCCGTGTTATATATGTCAGAGTATGCGTGTCTACTGTGTGCTGAAATTTATTGTCATAGGATGAATGAATGAAATACATGTATTACTATGTGTCAGGCATTAGGGATAGGGACAGAACATGTAATTTCATTGGTAGATGGAACTCCCAGGTGAGAAACTCCTTCTATGAAAGCAGGTCAGAATTATGTTTACCACTTTATTTTTCATTTTTACATTCATTCTTTCTTTTCCTTTCTTCCTTCCTCCTTCCCTCCCTTTCTTTTTTTCTCCCTCTTCCTCCTTCTCTCCCTTTCTCGCTCCTCCTCTTCTTCTCTCCTGCCCTCCATCCCTCTCTCTCTTCCTTCCTTCCTTCCTTCCCTCCCTCTTTCCTTCCTTCCTTCTTTCTTTCTTTCTTTCTTTTTTCTTTCTTTCTTTCTTTCTTTTTTCTTCCTTCCTTCCTTCCTTTCTCTCCTTCCTTCCTTTCTTTCTTTCTCTCCTTCATTCCTTCTTTCTTTCTCTCCTTCATTCCTTTTTTCTTTCTCTCCTTCATTCCTTCTTTCTTTCTTTCCCTTACTGAACAAGAATTGGGATTTGTAGGCCAATAACATCAAAAGAAACTTCCCTCTATAACCCTCTGTAAATGGAATGTCCAAAACCATCTTAGGTTTATGCTGTTAATGCACGTTGTAACTATAGTCATAAATATGGAAGTATTATAAGACCCTGGGTGTACAAATAACAAAAGTCTGATGCAGATTGTTTCTTAATAAAAAATAACCCCGTGTACATGCATTTATGTTTTTCCTCTTAAGTGGAGTAAAATTAGCCCTAGAGTCAAGTTTGAAATTATTTTCATAATTTTGGGTAATTAAGACACTTCCCAGATCTCATTAGCAGAGGCCTAAAATAGCATAATTGCAATATAATTAGTGATTGGCAAACCTTTGGAGGGTTGGAGGTTTTATCCTTTTCAGAATATGGGAACTCATGCTCTACCCCAAGAGTCCTTAAACCGTTGAAGCTTGTCAGGGCCCCTCAACATTCCCTTTCTGCTCACCTTGGCCTTGACCTTCTCATTCCATTGCCCTCTGTCCCTCAGAGCTCTTCTTGTTCTCCAGATAGTCAGTTGTGTTTATTAGGTGTATCCTTTGGGTTCAGTTTAGTGTTGGGTGTCATGCTACGGATGAGGCTAAGGTCAGGGAACCTGCAGTCAGATAATATAGATAATGTCTTTCCTGAGTTCACAAAGTAACTAGCAGAGCCTAGACTTAAAGCTCTAGAAAGGAAAGATATTTGCCCATGAAATAATATGAAAAAATATCAATCCTACAAACCCATGAGGAATTCTGGAGTTGTTTGGGTCACTGAAAATTTAAAAGTGATTTTGGATCTTTTACAATACCTACATTTTGAGATCTCATGCAAGTGCAAGCTCCTTGAGAGGAGGGACAGTTTTTGTCATTCTTTGTTTTCCCAGCATTTAGTACAGTGCCTAGCACATAGCAAGTATTTAATAAATGCTCATTGACTGACTTATGTAAGATTTTAAAGAAGAGGTATCACCCTGCATTAATTAGAGTCAGAAAGAATTGGATTATCAGTATCCGGCCTCAGATACAAGATGAATGATCCTAGGTAAGTGATGAACTTCTTTGGGCCTCAACTTCCCTAACTGTAAAATGAGGATATTGGATTCAATGATTTTGAAGGTCCTTTCTGCCTCTAAATTTATGATCCTAATACCTATCATTTCACAGATATCTTGCGTATTATTGTAGAGAAGCAGAACTTATGATTTATAATATTAAACATGTCTCTGAAACCTTCTGGGTCTCACAGAATCTATGGATTGATGGGGCCCTCAGAGACTATCTAGTTCAATGCATACCTGACCAAGAGACCCTTTTATGATGTATTTCTCAATCCTTGAATCTTTGATTGATGACATAAAATGTGGGAGGCCCTACTATTTCCAACTGAGACAGTCAGCCTCGGTTTTCTCTGTAACATAAGGGGTTTGGACAGATGATCACTAAGCCTTTATGCCTTTAAATCCCATTGTCCCATGATCAAGACAGCACTTTTTGCCCATTCTATTTATGAACTGTTCTAATTACTGGTACTTTTTCTTGATATTAAATTTATATTTGCCTCCTAACAATCTCCCCTCATTATTTTTCCTCTTTCCATCTAAGACCAAGCAAATCCAGTGTAATCCCTCATTCATTGACAGCTCTTCAAAGTCCTGATTTCAACTGGGTTTGTCAAGTCTTTTTGGTTTCTTCATCTCTACAATGCCTGAGTCAATTTAAATGATATTTTCGGCTCTTTCTGGGTTAAGTATTCTATGATTCTAGGAACAATTAGCCTCATTTCACTGATGACAAGCAGTCCATTTAGCGTCCAAAGTGGGACTCAAATCTTTTTTATTGAATTCTTAATTCAACTTCTTTATATTGGACTTGGTTTCCCAGCATCCTTCTCAGTATCTCCCCAGAGCAAAGTTGGCAGTTATCAATATTGCATTTAAATTGAATTTTATCATGCCTATAGACAATTTGGAGTCTCCTATGTTTTTTAAGGAAAGGATAGATTTCTTTATGACTCAAGTGATTTTTTTTTTATGGTGGTTTTCTATCGGAAGTGGCTCATCCATTTTTGCAGCAAGAGGCGTGACTTTCATTTCTGAGTCCTGAGAGAATCCCAGACCAAAGTATCAGCTCTTACTAAGAATTTAGTATCAGACATTCTTTTAAATGCTGGAGGATCTTGGCCCCAAAAATTAGAGGTGAAGATAGGAATGACTTCAGAGGCTATCCAATCAAATTTCTCCATTTTGTAGTTGAAAATATTGTAGCCCTATACCCCAAAGAGATACTAAAAAAAAGGAAAGGGACCTGTATGTGCCAAAATGTTGGTAGCAGCCCTGTTTGTAGTGGCTAGAAACTGGAAAATGAATGGATGCCCATCAATTGGAGAATGGCTGGGTAAATTGTGGTATATGAATGTTATGGAATATTATTGCTCTGTAAGGAATGACCAGCAGGATGAATACAGAGAGGCTTGGAGAGACCTACATGGACTGATGCTAAGTGAGATGAGCAGAACCAGGAGATCATTATACACTTCGACAATGATATTGTATGAGGATGTATTCTGATGGAAGTGGATTTCTATGACAAAGAGACCTAACTGAGTTTCAATGGATAAATGATGGACAGAAAGAGCTACACCCAAAGAAGGAACACTGGGAAACGAATGTGACCTATTTGCATTTTTGATTTTCTTCCCGAGTTGTTTTTGCCTTCTGAATCCAGTTCTCCCTGTGCAACGGGAGAGCTGTTTGGTTCTGCAGATATGTATTGTATCTAGGATATACTGCAACATATTTAACGTGTATGGGACTGCTTGCCATCTTGGGGGGGGGTGGAGGGAGGGAGGGGAAAAAGCGAGGCATAGGCGAATGCAGGGGGTAATGTTGTAGAAAATTACCCTGGCATGGATTCTGTCAATACAAAGTTATTATTAAATAAAATAAAATTAAAAAAAAAGAAAATATTGTAGCCCAAGGAATTTGAGTGACCTGTCCCAGATCACACAGCTACAAAGAAATGGGATTTTAACCTCGTATAGAAGAGTGTAGAAGTAAGATTTGAACACAGGTTTTGTGTTTTCAAAGCCTGGGCTTTTTCTAATGTATGATGCTTTGAAATTTGCAAAGAATTTTAATTTTGGGTACATACATGTAATTCCAAGTAAGGAAACGCTCTTCCCTAAAGTAGGAAGTTGGAAAGAGTATTGGTTATAGTCAGAGAATCTAGATCCTAATTTTTCTGCCAGTTACTTCTAATGCAACCACATGCTTCGGTTTCCTCATTTGTACATTGAAGAGATTAGAATAGGTGGCCCGCATTGTCCATTCTAGCTCAATATCAGTGACTCTCATGATCCTAATGCAGATTAATAGCTGATCTGTAATTTGCCAGCTGAGAGAGTTCCTGAGTTCACTGAGTATTTAAATGATTAATCCAGGGTTACCTGGAAAAGTAGTACTTGGACCTAGGTCTTCCTAAGTCTAAGTCCAGGCTACAACATGGGGCTTTTTATAAAGCTCTCATCACATATTATGCCAGCAGGTTTTCAAAACACCCCATCAAGATAAGTGGTTAACTTTTCATTATCATCATTCTACAGATGAGGGAGCTGAAGCTCAAACGGAAAGTTAACAGACAAGCAATTTCAATCCTGGGTCTTCTGACCTTCTGTTGTAACATGCTGCTTCAATTATACATACATATACATATATACACACATAAGTGCCAGGAAAGACAAACCACTGCAACCTCCTTGACCGCCATCTTCCCCTAACGGAGACAGTTCAGTACCCTGAACCCAAGAGCCCTGGGGATAGCAACGCCTCCAGATCAGCGCCCTCACACATCATCCTATATGGAAAGGCAGCCTGACAACTGCTTCTGCAGGTGTTACAGCTTTAGTTACTGAAGAGGCAGAAAAGAAAGACCTTGCCCTCGAAGTCTTCAGCAGTGTCAAACAGTTCAGCAACAGAAACTGAAAGGATGCTCAGATGTTGTGACCGCCTGTTTTGTTGCTGTTCCCCAAGGACCATGGGGCATTTCCATTTTTCTTGTGGCTGAAACCTTCCACATTGTGGTTTTCCCCAATATAATATGAACTTTTTCAGAGCAGGGATTGTCTTTCCTATTTGTATCTCCAGCACTTTGCACAAAGCATTAACAAGGGTTTTTTTTTTCATTATTTCATTCACCCTCTGTGTGTGTATTTGTACACACATATCTAGTCAATTTCTGCCTTGAGCTTCAGACTCATATTCCCTATTGCCTAAGATATCTCCAACTCAGATGTTCAGAGCTGAACTCATTATCTTTCCCCAGAAGCTCCATTCTTCTAAACCTTTCTATTTCTGTCAAAGAAGCCACAGTCCTGCCGATTTCCCAGGTTTGTAACCTCGGCATTATCCCAGACTCTTCACTTTTCTTCACTCCATTATCATGTCAGTTGCCAGTCTTGCCATTTCCACTATAATATGTCTCACGTCAGATCCCTTTTCTTCACTTACATAAACTACTATCTTATTGTGGGCCCTTGTCGCCTTTTTCTTAGATGACTATGACATTGATCTCCCTGCTTCAAGTCTTTTCCCATTCCAGTCCTTCTTACATAGAGCCATCAAAGTTATTTTCCATAAGTGCATGTCTACTAACGGACTACAGTATCCACCCTATTCTGAAGGCTTCCTGTTGACTTTAGGGTAATAGATGAACTCTTCTGTTTAGCTGTAGAAGCCCTTGACAACCTGGTCACAAACTGTCTTTCTAACCGTATTGGACATTACCTTGCATCCTGTCCTCTGTAGTCCAAATTGGCTTTTTCTTTGTTCCGAACTCACACATGCTGTGCCTTTGCATTAGCCAGCTTACTTTCCTAAAATACACTCTCTCCTAACCTCTGCTACAAGATTTCTTCTCTTTAAGATTCAGATTAAACATATTTATCTTCTGCATGAAATTATTCTTGATTCTCCTTCCTCCAACTGCTCTTCCAAACTGTCTTGTATTTAATTACTTTATATATAATTGCATTTTTACTTGATTATTATGCATTATATACATATGTATGTATATATACACATATCTATTTATATATGTACATATGTATAAGCATACATGCATATATATAGACTACAATACACATATACATGTATATGTATATTTGTATTTAAGTATATGTAACAACATATATAAGTATATGCAAATGTATCGAGAAATATGTTTGCTTATGTATATATTTGCACATATCCTTATTCCCAAGGAAGTTAAATTCTAATTAGAATATAAACACATTTGGATAAGAATTGTTTCATTCTCTGTACTTGTATCCCCACTATTTAATATTCTTGGCTCATAGGTGCTTGATAAATACTGATTAGTTAAATAAGATGCATTTGGGTAAACAGCAGAGGAAAAACAGTCAAGGATAGGTTTAGGAAATTACCAAATACACGAGGGTAAAAAGTTTGGTTGGATTTTTTTCAAAGAGAAAAAGAAATGGCTGAAGGGAAGGATCATTGGAAGGATTTGGGAACAATAGAGCAATGCTCTGCTTAAGTTCTCTGCCATTTGAGGTCTGGTAGCAAACTATAAAGGAAGCTGTGGAAGGGATTCCTGTTTTGGGTAGAGGGAGGAGTAGATGACCTTTAAGGTAACTTCCAGCTCTCAAATTGTATCACTGAAGAGTTTTGAAAATTGATGAATAGCACTTGTCTCAAGAGCAGCTCCAAAGACCCAAGCAATAGCCACTTCTGACCTTGATGGGGAGAAGAATCAAAACCCCCATTGGACTTTCACTGCTGCAGCCTTCTTGGAAGTCATAGAATCAGAATACTGATGATGGAAAAAACCTGAATGGATAACAACTGAATTCAATTCAATATATGAATCTCTTAAAGCTCTTTGGATTCAGTTTCCACTTTTGGAAGATGAGAGACCTGGATCTGATGAGTTCCAAGCCCTTATAGATTATTTAATCCCATGGCCTCCTATCAGAAAACCTTGTCATATATTGGCTCTGATCATTGAAAGCATTTGTTGTCATTTAGTTATTTCAGTCATGGCTGACTCTTCATGACCTTATTTGGGCTTTTCTTGGCAAAAATAACTGTTTGCCATTTCCTTCTCCAGCTTATTTTACAAATGAGGAAACTGAGGCAACAGTAAAGTGAATATTAGTCTGACATCCCATAATAATGAGTGTCTGATAACAATAAATGTCTGAAACCAAATTTGAATTCAGGCTGATGACTCTTCCTTACTTCAGGCCTGACACACTACTCATTGCACCCCCTAGCTGCATCTATCAAGTACCTACTAGTGCCAGGTACTCTACCAGACACTAATATCCTTGAGAAGACAAAACAAACCATATCCTTATGCAACTTATATCCTGCTATGGAGTAAACAAAATGACCATAGATAAATATAAATTATATCTAAAATAAATATGTAATAATTTTTTGGTGAGCTATAGTGTAGAATGTAGAATGTAGAAATCGGAAAAGGCCTCACAAGAGTAGAATATTAAAATGGAGCCAAGGAAGTAAAGATAAAACAAATCCAGAATTGTGACTCAATCCATTTGTTACAGTTTTTGATTGGGTCTCAGCTCTATGAGTCCGGGTCCTCTCAGGGAGGCAATGTGATGACAATATCCATTAAAGTTAATTTCCTGGTAGAGGCCATTTAAAATCTGATTGTTGTTTTAATTTGTTTCACTGCTAATTTCCATCAACTTAAATAGAGGAAACATTCCATACTTTTCATGGAGAACATCCCAGGTGATCTGTGAAGGATGTTCTCAGCACCAGCTCTGATTTTTCAAGACTTCCTAAGATCCTTGCTGATTGAGATCCTCAGGAACTTCGGATCCAACTCCTTCACTTCTCAGATGGGGAAACTGAGGCCCATAGTTCACACTGATTTGAATACAAGTTCTTTATGATGGGAGTATTTAAAAAATTTTTTTGATGGGACTATATTTTAAATATAACAGAAGTGCTTATCTTGAAATTCTATGTGTACCACTGGTTATTAGTATGTAAATCTTCTTTTGTCAAATGCAAAGGTTCAAGTTATGTTTATTGACTTGTATGTGTGAAAATTTAATTATCACAGGTTTTAAATTTGAACGACCATCTAGTTCATATCCTTCAATTTACAGATGAGGAAACTGAAGGTCAGAGAAGTTAAATGACTTGGCTAAATGCACAGCAGAGGCAGAATTTGAATCCTCATTCTTTATCTCCAAATGCAGTATTATTTTTACTATACCATCCTGCTTCAGAATTATGCAGTTGATTACATAAATTAGCTCACGCACATTTACAGAAGTACAACTATCAACCCATCTCTATCATCTAGCTATTTATCTATTAATTATTAATTTATCCATCTCTATTTAACCTATCTCCATTATCTGTCCATTTATCTATTAACTATACCTCTTTATTGTTTCCATCTGTGTTTTTCTATCAACTACCTATCTGGGAAACTAATTGGCACATTGGATCGACTGTTAGGCCTAAAGTTCATCTTTATGAACTTAAATATGGCCTCAGACACTGACTAGTTGAGAAAGAAACAAGTAGTTTTGAACATAGTCAATTGAGAATTTTTTTTTTTTTGCTTAACCATATATATGTATTATAAATTTCCCCCCCTCCTCAATTTTTTGGTGGGAAGAAGAGAAAAGAAATGCTCATTAATCAAAAACTAAAATTAAATAGAAAAGAGAAAGGGTCAGGAGATCAAAGTGCTAAAGATATATAGACTGTATTTTTCAAATCCTGTCACGTCATTGATTTCTCAAGTTTTCTATTTTCTGCTTATGGAAAGTTTGAGGGCCATCTTTTATTTTCCTTCTTGATTTTTTTCTGCTTAGCTGAAGTGTCGAGAAACAACATATGATTTGCATTTTTACCAGGTTTCTATCAAAGGGATCTGATGTGTGTGACTGGATGCCATTGTCAATGGTCTGTTACGAGATTGAGAATATGTGTTGGTGAAAAATAGAAGCTTCTGGGCTCTCTAGCTGCTCAAATATCAGTGAGCTAACTCTTTAATTTTGTTCATGAAAAGAAGATGAAACCAAAGCCTATTTGGAAACTTGGATGATCCTCATAATTTAAAAAAAAGTGACTGGACTAGGATTGAGAAGAGGCAGAAGAGGGCAATTTGAAGTTTCCCATTTATTTGTAAGTTACCCTTCTGGCAGGCTCCTCTCTAACATATGCTATGAAGGGAAAAGTAAGCAAACAGGAGTTCTGGCATGCTAACATAGCTATAAGAGCCCTTTAGCTAAAGCTCAGACAGTTCCATGAAAAATTCTCAAACTCGGGAACTTAACTTTTCTTTAAATTAATCTCCATGATTTCCTTTTCCAAAGAGGTTGTATGGAACAATGCATAGGATATTGGACTCTGAGTCTAGAAAATTTGATTTCAAACCCTAAACCTGAATCTAGCAATGAGACTAAGCTTCCTCTGAGCCTCTGGAGACTCTTCAAGACTAATTCTACTGAATTCTATGTGGCCTGCCATTTGTTATGATAGAGAAAGAAAGCATAGAGCCTCGACACATTGAAAACTTATTTTCCAAGGCCTTAGCAAACTAAAAGAGTTGTTGAAGAGATATGGAAATAGAAAGAGACAAAGCTGAGAGTAGTTTAGTTTTTTTTTAAAACATCTTTATCTATTTATCTACCCACCTATTTACCTATCATCTGATTTTCAGCTATCAATAACCTAGCTATCAACTATCTACTCTCTCTGTATTCTAGTTATGTATCCATCAACTATCTAGCTACTTATTTCTATATTCTAGCTATTTATCTTTATATCAAGTCTATATGTCCATCTATCTCTAAAATCTGTTTATCTATCAACTATCTACTTGTCTGTCATCTATGTTTATCATCTATCTATCTCTACCTTTCTGTATATTTTTATTAATTATTCGCTATTTATCAACTTTCTATCTCGCTTTTATCTATCAGTTCTCCATCCATTTTCCTATCATCTATTTACCAACCTTTCTCATTTATGTTTATCTATCTTCTGTTTATCTATCTATCTATCATCTACCTATCTATCCTTCCATCAATCCATCTATCTACCTACCTACCTCTCTCTCTCTCTCATTTATGTTTATCATCTATCTATCTATCCTTCCATCTATCCATCTAGCTACCTCTCTCTCTCCTCTCTATTTCTCTGTCTCTGTCTCTGTCTCTCTCTCTACTCCACTTTTTATAGTAATCTCTCCCATAATACAAAAATACTATTACTGTATGTATCTTTAGATTTAAATGAAATATTATGGGAAAAGTTACACGTGTAATACATACATATATGCATACACACATGTATATATAAAAAAGAAAGCAAAGCAATCAGAAACCATTTAATGCTGGAACAAGCATTATGATTTAAATCAATCTCCCAACTCCAAAATCCTGAAAGTTGACAGCTCCTTCTCAGGGCCGCAGGTATCTTGGAGTCCTCTGTTCCTGACTTGCCAGAGCTCATTGTTAAATTTTCAGTGTGAGTATTTACATTTCACAAACGGGCAAAGGCTAAAAATTAGGGCTTGATTTATTGTGTTGTCTAGACTTAAGAAAGTGAAAGAGAAAATGTTAATAATTCAAACCAAATTCGTGTGTACATTTTTTTTTCTTCAAAAATTCTATCTCCACATGGCTATTATCCAATTCAAAGAGAACAGTTCCAAAAGGGGAATCCTCGGAAATGTTAGAATCCGTGGGCAGCTTCTGAAGGGGAAAATCCTTGTTTTACTCTTTCAGTTCTGGTACATTTTTAAAACTGTCAACTTACTTTTTAGTCTTACATCCTGTGGCTCTGTGAACTCGGGTTCCTTGGGATAACGGATTTTGAGCTAGGAGGCACCTTAAAGGCCATGTCTAACTCTTATTTTCCAGATGAGGAAATTGAGGATACAAGAGGCTAAATGATAAGTGTTAGAACTAGGCCTCTTATTCCAAAGCTCTTGGCCTTTTTGTTGGGAATAAGTAATGAGGAAAAACCAGCCCTGATACACACTGAAAGAAGAGGCTCCTAATTACCATTACGGTGAGCTCCTTTTATTCAGATTTATTCTTTGGGGGGAAAAAAATGAAAACAATACAGAAACTGGCAAAGCCCTTTTTATTTTTAGCCGACACCTCCAGAAAACAGTGAATAATGTTCTATTTATAAAAAGTGTCTGTTTTCCTGCAAACTCGTCCAGTAATAAGAAAGGAAGAACAGTGTTCAAAAGCAGGAGCTATGTTGGCAAATTAAGTGTTTTTCAAAGATTTCCTGGAGGCATCAATAGCTCTTTAAGAAATAACAACAAAGGAGTGGGTGGGGTTCACTTTTTGTTTCTGTGGAATGGGAAGTTCACCTAGAACTTGATAGACCAGGCCCCAGATTCCACCTCTGTGTGGATTGGAACCAGATGGGGAAAAACCTGCCAAGGAATTGAGATCCGGATTCCTAAGGCTGACTTTGAAAGAGCCAAGGCTAAAGAAGAAGCTGGGCCTTCAGAGTATATCCCAGTTCTTTCCCCCAGCCCCAGTTTCACCTGAGGGGTTTTTAGAAATTCATTGTTCAAGTAAGAATTTTTCTTTGTTATTTCTAATAATAGGGAAAGGGGCCAGACTTGTGGTTTTATTAGTATAGGGAGTTCCTATATGAGCAAAGAGAAGTTGGGGTTATTCAACTTGCAGTCAGTCTCAGACCTGAGGCATTGAGAGTTTAAGTGACTGGCCCAGGATCATGTAGTCAGTATAAATGTCAAAGGCCAGAACGGACATCAGACCATCCCACCTCCCAGGTCAGCTCTCTCGTCACTATAGCTTGATACTTCTTAATTAGTTTTCCAAAGAATAACACTACATTGAATGCATTAATTCAATTTGTGCTAGGATACCTGGAGATTAGAAGTGTGGGCTCTCTTCCTTATTAGGGTTTGATAATAAAAATAATAGCTCACATTACCTACCTTTTGTCATCTGCCTTCTATTATATAATGTACATGTGTATAAAAAGAAAGGGGGAGATAGGGAAAGGTGAAGAGAGAAAAGGAGAGAGGGAGACAGAGCGAGGTGGAAACTTTGAGAAATAGAAAAAGAGAGACAGAGATAGACACAGAGGGGGACAAAGAGACAGAACAGACAGACAGAAACAGAGATAGAGATAGAAAGACCTACAAAGAGAGACAGAGAAAGAGAAAAGACAGAGAGATGCACACACAGAAAGAGACAAAGTCAGCCATATAGAGGAACAGATAGACAGAAAGAAAGAGAAAGACAAACAGATAAAGACAGGGACAGAGATAGATTCACACAGAGACAGGCACAGAAAGAGAATGAGAGAGAAAGACAGAGACAGAGAGAGATAGAGACAGGGATATAGAGAGAGAAAGAGAAAGATAGAGACAGAGATAGAGACAGAAAGAGGGTGGCTTTTAAAAGGAGCACCCTGAGAACTGAGAGGTAAAGTGCCCCAAGAAGCAGCTTCATGTAAGAAGCTGCTTTTGTCATGTAAGACAAAAAAGCAATGAATTTGGAGGCAGAAAACTTGTGTTCTAATCCTGACTGTTAATTATTGCATCTGTGTTGTTTGCAAGTCACTTCTGCTCTATAGGCCTTAGTTCTTTGGATTCATGTTTCATCCCCTTTATTAAATTGTCAGTCCCTTAAAGCAGGACCAATATTGTGTGTGTGTGTGTGTGAGAGAGAGAGAGAGAGAGAGAGAGAGAGAACCATTTCTTTTGGTCTTTATTGTGTTTTATATTTTTTAAAAATTAACTTTTTTATTTCTCTGGTTATTTAATTGAGGTTTTTATTTTATTTTAATTTATTTAGCTGTTTTTATTTTATTAGCTGTTATTATTTATCTGTATATTTGACTAGTTTTAAAATTTTTTACTTATTCCTTTATTTTTTTAATTTGTTAGTTTTTATTTAAATGTTTCCTGTGTCTGCCTTACTTCCCTATTATATTATAAATTCCTTGAGGGTACAAACTATGTCATGTTTTTAAATAGTACTATGGTACCTAGGTTAGTACTGGAACAGAATGAGTCCTCAATTATTATTTATGGATTACAGAATTATGAATTTAGAACACCTTAGAGGCCAGAGAATTCTACCTCTTTATCTTATAGATAAGAAAAACTGGGCTCCAAGGGCCAGACAAGCAGGATTCAATCCTTTGTCATCTGCCTCTGAAGCCAGTGCTTTTTCCCATTAAACCAGAATGAAATTGAAGGCACACAGTATAAGCATATCCAATATTGAGTGAGGAAAAACAAAGAATAAATAATGTGTTTGCTAACTACCAGGTACTATGTTAAGCTGTAGGAATAAAGTATAAAGAATGTCCTGCTCTCAGAGAGCTTATAGTCTAAATATATACTCTTAGAGTAATGATTGATTAAAGATATAGAATGGGACACATTTTTGGACTTGATCAATGTGAAAATTTGTTTTAATTGACTTTGCAAATTTATTATGAGTTTTTTTCTCCTTTTAAATTGATGGAATAAGAGAAAGAAAATAAATGCTTGCTAATTGAAAATAAAAATTTTAAATATTTAATGATAAAATAATAAATATAAAAATAATAGTAATAAAATAAAAAATTATTTAAAATATATTATGTTGACCAACTATGTGAACTTATAGATAAGTTAGTATCTTTAATTTTCTTTTTTATTTTAGATTTAGTATACTGTAGGACTAGACTTGATTAGACCACAAAAGCCCACTTCTGATATTCAGTAGCTGTGTTACTATAGGCAAGTCATTTACCATCACTTTTTTTCAGGCAACTCCCTAGGGTTCATCTAAGACATCATAGACAGGCTGAGATCTCAAATCCCTCATGCTTGTTCTGAAGTACAGAAAACAACTTAAAACAATGTAAAATGTTTATTTTCCCATGTGTATGCATTGTCAGTCACAGATTCCTTTTTCTACTGAAATGGGCTGTACTGAACATAGTCAACTGGAGTTGAAGTTAAGCCAGTGTCAGTCCTTTCATTTTTTTCTCTCCTTGATCCACTTGACCCTCCTTCTGAGGGTCATCCATGAAATCATGTCCAACTTATGCCAGACACAGGATCATAGACTGGTGGAAGGAATTTTTGAAGCTGTATGGTTTAACCATCCAGAAACCCCCTTCACAGCATTACAGTAACTTGAGTAGCACATTTGGCCGAAGAGGGGGATAGTGATCTGGATATTAGATTTCTCAAAATCTGAGCTCTATCATTAGGTTGGAGCATCCAACCCTGGAATGCTTTAAATCAAACTTTGAGGAATCTTTATTCCTCAAACTATAAACTAGGGACCATCCACTATGGTAGCAGAGGGCACTGTGATATAGTGAGGAGCAAGAGAGTCAGGTTCTTATTATCTACAAACATGTCTTCTTATTTCCTTCTGGACTCTATGTCAGGAACCATGTCTTAGATAAACTTTGATTCTCTTTGCATCTAAATTTTGTATTGCGCTGCTCTGCATACAGTAAGGGCTTCATAAATGCTTTTCTAAAGAATTGGAAACTGAATAGATGTCTATTGTTTGAAGCAAGTTGTGCTATAAAAATGTAGAGGAATATTTATGCATTGTAAAAATGATGAATAGGAAGAAAAAAAGAGTAGCAGAGGAAGATTAAATAAAGTGACCAGAATCTGGAAAATAATGTCTATACACAATAATAATAATGTAGATAAGAACAGAGAGAGAGACACACACACACACACACATGGAGAAAGAGAGACAGAGAGAGAGGGGAAGGAGGAAGGAAGGAAGGAAAGAGGGAGGGAAGGAGGCAAGTAAGCTGGCTATGAAATTGTAATTACAAGTTAGGCCCAATAAAGAGATATGAGAAGGTTCCTCCCTTTCTTTGCAGAGGTGGGAGATTATAAGTTTGGAAGACTGCATATAATGTCACACTTGGCTTCTATTGTTGGTTGGTTATACAGAGAATTGTTTCCTTTTTTTTTTTCCTTTATCATAAAGGACGGGTCTTTGGGCAGTGGAGGAAAAAAATACATTGGGAATATAATTAATAATATAAAAATGAAACATGTCAAAATATTTGCTCTGAGGAAAATCTCCCACTACCACCACTAGCAGCTAGCTGCTACCAATAAGTCTTTTCAAATACATTCAACTCTCAATTATCTGCATGTTGATTATTTGCTTTGGTACATAAGGCCATAGATTTCAAATTAGCTTGAAGGTCATCAAAGCCAACTATCTCATTTTACTGAGGAAGACACTTTGGGTCAGAGAGTTTAAGTAATTTTATCCAGTCAAACAGCTAGGAAGAGCCTGACAAACAATATGAACCAGTCTTGCTGATTCCAAGCCTCTCGACTCACTCCAACATGGTGTCTGAGATAGTTAATTTAGACAGTTTTGATGAATTGCAGCATTAATCCAGGATGTCTTTGCCTACTTTCCTGTTGATAAAGACTTTGGAAAAGCAAGATAATTTTAACATTAGCCCAAGAAAACCATAATTAATTATGAAGGAAAATCTACTGCAAAACAAACAAAACCCGCCACAAAAAAAAAAACACCATTCATAAACAAAAGAAAATAAAATTTTGACTTATTCTTTATTTAAAATGAGGATCTCCTTCAATAACATGGATAATTAAGAGTTAGTAGTCTAATAAGTAGCCTTAAGTTTGGAGAATTCAGGTCACCACCTTTCTGCTATCCCTTTATATCCCTTTACAATTTAGCAGGAGACACTGATCTCCTCCTCCTGCCTTTCCAGAGGAACTTGTAAACATGACTATGAGACCAAGGAAAGAACCCCAGGTGCATTTTTACAAGAACCTAGTGGTGCTTCCCTTCCCCTCAGCCTGCTGTGTCTCATAGCCTCTCCAAGCATGTGTTATACCTGCCCTCGGCATCATAGCAAATGTAGGAAATGGTTTTATGACTCCATTATGGCAGAATTCTTTATAAAGTAACAAGAGAGGTTATGAGATCCCCTGAAGTTTCACCAGACATAACATGAAACTGTGTGTTCTGGGGTCCAGTCTCTACTTTGTGATTCTGAATCAATTTTAGGATGTTCTTGATCTTACCAGATCTAACAGGGACTAAGTGGCAAGGAGTCAATGTCTAGACTTAGGTAAAGTAAAAATTATATTATAATGTGATAAAGTATTACATATGTCATATTATAATGTAATACATAATATTATATGTTATGTTGTGTTGTATTATATTATATTATATTATATTATATTAGATTATATTATATTATATTATATTATATTATATTATATTAATAATAGCCAAGGCAAGTCATGTCTTAAACATCTGGCCTTGGCGTTAGAAAGCACTGCACCAAACCCATTTCCCTAGCACCTGCTTCCGTGTTTTAAAAGCCCTATCTTCTCAATCTTCACCTATGCACCTTTGTTTCC
Organism: Antechinus flavipes; assembly: GCF_016432865.1. NCBI lineage: Eukaryota > Metazoa > Chordata > Mammalia > Dasyuromorphia > Dasyuridae > Antechinus > Antechinus flavipes. The sequence continues at coordinate 224,906,940 of NC_067403.1, read as the reverse complement.
TCAGTAACAGCCGTGCTTAATCTCCTATCTTAAAAGGTGTATGGGTGAAATTTTGGGCATTATTCAGAAAAGCATTTTCAAATAGCCTCAACATTTGTTTTCTCTGTTGAAAACTCCTGTGTGTGGTTGCTCTGTATTTACACTATCTCAGGAAGGCATCTTTTGTGGCCCAACCTCTAATTCTCTCAGACTGCAAAGGAAACCACTTCATTTCTAGATACCTAGAAGCTTCCTGTGTTTGCTTAAAGTGCCCACCAACATAGGGGTCTGACCGTTATTATTGCTGGCACATAAATGTTCCTTTTCATGATGGACATGCAGCATTTCCCCCACTGCTACCCTGTGGGAAGGAAATGGATTGAGAAATTTCTGCTTCCTCTTATTTATTTATAGCATTAAAGACAGGTATGAAGTTTAGGAGGGTTAGATAAGATATTGTAATGTTATTTTTAATAATTCAGAACATACTAAGTTCAAAAACAGGCTGTCGTTTGTTTTTCATCTTGGTTCCTGGAATTGCCTGTTACTGTACCTCTTTCCCTCTAATAGCAAGACAGAAAACAATGATCAGAATACCTGATTAAACATACAGTGTTAGAGATTAGGATTTAGATTTTTGAATCATGTCTTAAAATATAGGAATGATGAGTTCTTGGTCAGAGATGGAGTGCCTATATGAACGACTATTAAATGTGTATATTTATATCTATGTATGTGAATGTACATAGGGTATATATGACCTTGAGCAAATCATTGTCCCAGTTGAACCTCAGTTTTCTTCTCTGTAATGTGAAGAGGTTGGACTAAAAGTCAGCTGAGGAGGTCCCTAATGCCTCTAAACCTATGTTCCTGTGACCTATGAACCTAACATAAGCAGGTAAATTAGATTTCATACCCGACACTAACACTTGCTTGGGCTGAGATCACAATTGGACCATATTCGAGAAGAGTATGATTCAATAGAAAAGGAATAAATAGAAATGGAGTGGGATGAAGTAGCACTGAATATTAAGAAGAGGTACTGAAGTGAGAGAATTCAGGAAATAAGGTAAGGGAATAGAATGGAGAGTATTTGGTTACTTTTGCTAGAGTATGCTATAGACCACCTGGACAGAAAGAAGAAATAAATAGATACAGTTTAGGAAATAGATCACAGACATAGACCACCTAGACAGAAAAAAGAAATGAGTGGGATCAAATAGCATTGCATATTAAGCAGAGATACCTAAGTGAAAGAATCCAAGAAATAAGGTAGGGAAACAGAATGGAGAGTATTTGGTTACTTTTGGTAGAGCGTGCTATAGACCACCTAGACAGAAAGAAGAAATAGATACAGTTGAGAAAATAGAATCATAGACATAGATCACCTAGACAGAAAAAAGAAATAGAGACAATTTGGGAAATAGATCATAAACTTGGCAAGGGAGCATGATATGATAAATAATGATAGGAAACTAATTCTTAACAAATTCTTATTTGGCCTTAATAATTTCATCCTTCCAAAGACAGAGGAAAGAAAAGGAATAACTATTTTTCTGGGCCTGATTGACAAAGAAAAATTGATTGCTGAAATTAAAATATGGAAATATTAAGGAAAACAGCCACTCCATCTCAGAATTTATAAAAGGAATAAAAAAATCCAGCATTGTGTGTTACTTGGACTAGATTTCAGGAAAGATTTCAAAGACAAGATTAGATTTAGATTTCAAAGAGTTCAAAGAAAGGATTGGTTGATTCCTATGGCTTCAAATTCTACAAGGGAATTCAGCTCAGAAAAAGTGGAAGATTTAACATAAAGAAGCAACTAGGAGAAGTTGCAAAAGGAAGTGCTGTCTCAAAAGATAGATGTGTATGCAAATAGAATTCCATCAGGCAGCCTGGATTTTAAAAACAAGAACAGGTAACCAAAGATGAATATAATATGCAATAATTTTGTAAGAATAGTGTGACATCAAGAAAAGTCTCTGTGTATAGGCAATGTTCATAGCACCATTGTTTCTGGGAATAAGGGTGTGATTAATAACTGAGGAATGGCTGAACAAAATATGTTTCTTCTCTATAAAATTTGTGTGTGTACATGGAATAATAGAATCTATCTCTCAGGGTTTCTGTGAGGATTAGTTGAGATAATATATATAAAGCATTTCACAAACCTTAAAATGATATATAAATACTAGAACTTATCTCTTGGGGTTGCTGAGAGGTTTAGTTGAGATAATATATATATACAAAGCACTTTGCAAACCTTAAAATGATATATAAATATTTGTTGTTTTCATCACCATTGTTATCATTATTATCATTTCCAATTATGGCACATTTCACAGCAGACTATATTCTTTGTTAAAAACAGCAGTGATTTTCATCACTGTACAGACAAATTAAAAACCTAATGCTATAGAATCATGGAGAAGGGAAGGGGCTGACTGAACAACTGGAGAGAGAGAAACCTACGCTGACCTTTGAAAGCGGGTGGGATTGTAAAGGTGGTTTCGTTGGGTCAGTTTTCCAGGAAGTTTGCAGAGACGGTGTACAGTGTACGGCTTATCCCAAAGATCAGCTCTTCCTTCCTCTTGCTGTTGTGGCACTTGGCATATATGCCATTTGACTGGGCTAGGTATGGATATGCTCTATAGACTAATATAAGACCCCTTTTAATTGCACAGACAAATCCCTTTCAGCTTGCTTTGTCCGGGGATCTGTGGGGACTGTGCTACTATTCCTCCAGCAGCATCAAGAGCTAGGAAACAGAACTAGCGATGGGAAGGGGGGCAGGTGTCTGCCTTTCATCTGAATGCTCCGTATGACACATCTGGAACCTGTGTAACTCTGATTCCTAACTGACAGGGAAGCTTTGCAGCCATGGGAGGGTTGAGCTAGCAGGTGAGGCAGAGATCAAGAATTATTGTGATGTTTTCGTGGCAGGAGAAAGACGCTCTGAAGTGCTGTGTGATTTTAAGCAGTGGTAGTTAAATTAGGTTCTCTTGGACCCGGCATGATCTACAGTATGAGAGAGCCTATGGCTTTGTGTGTGCTTTGCATGAAGGAGATTAAAGCTCAGAATCGGGGCCACCATCTAGGGGAAAATATGCCGTTAAAATGTGTTTCTCTTTCTGTAGTCTATGTCTGTGCTTAGATGCCAGCAGCAGAAATAGCAGTAATTGGTGGTTTAGAGAATTTTTTCTGTGAATCCTTTTAATGCCCCCCTCTCCGTTATAAATATTACAGCACGAAAGTAGCCCGTTGCTCTGGGTACCCAATTTAAGATTTTGTCAAACTCCAACCACCGGCGCTCCTTGGCTAAGCAACCTTGACTAACAGCTTTGACATACTACCGAATTGTCTGTGCAAGATGGATTGCGAGCTTTTTAAAAAAAAAAAAAAATTTTTTTTTAAATTCCAAGCAGTAGAGCACTGAGGAAATTTCTTTTAATAAGTAATCAGTCTAAGTAAAACGTCTACTATGTGTCTGATGGGTTACCATTTTCCTGCACCCTGGGGATTTTTCAAAAGCATAATATTGGCAGGGTCAGAATTGTACAATTCCCTGGGTAGAAAGCTCTGGTAGGAGTGAACTTGAGACCCCATATCTGTGTCATTGACCTCTCCAGGACTAGTCAGGGCTTACCTTTACACAAAGAATTGTGGTTTCCCCTTTATTTAGCACAGCACCCATCTGAAGTTTCATGGGGTGGGGGGCAGGCAGTAGGCAACTATTCACCTGTCCACTCCTTGAATTTATAGTGTCTCTGCTGGGTTCTGCCTGCGCCATAGCACAGTGTACTGCAAACACAGATGACCTTTACCAAGGATTTCATCTAAACCTGCCTCCATATAGAAAACCCGCATTTTTATTAACATTGTTAGGCTCGAGTCCTCTCTAGGCTATTTTTCTTGCCTCTGCATCTGGAATTGGAGGCTGTGAAGACGTTCTAATCACAGTTAGAAGGGCTGAGCATCTCCAGGATTTAACGTTCAGTTTCACTGACTTCTTTAGAAATATTTACTTTTCAGCTCCGAAAACCAGTTTTTCTCAAGGCCATTGGATTTTTCATATTCTTTTCTGAGGCGAAATCTCCCTATGTGTTAGGGGACATGGTTCAGGCAAGTTTGGGCCCACTGGCAACAGGGAAAATCGTGAAACGTTTTCTTCCAAGTTGGTTCCCATGTGGAATTTGTTAGTCACAGCTAATTATTAAAGCTTTGGCAAAAGGCGATGACATTGTTAGCTTTGATTCTACCCCTCCTCCTTCCCACCCTCCCCAACCCCATCCCCCACCTCCTTCTGTTAGAGAACAAAACATATTGTAGATCCGTGGAAGTTGGTTATATTCATGTTCTCCAGTGAACTCCTGGTGAGATCACTATTAGGGTTTCATGTCTCCAGTTGAAATTGTGGTATTGTCCCCATAGTACTCTTGGTATTAGAAACCCAACTGAGTAAAGAATCATTAAATAATGGTGATACATTCCACTTCTCTAGTGCACACACATTCTTCCTCTACCATCCACTGCTTCACGAGCCAGCCCTTCCTTCAGCCTGTACTGCAGAATTTCACTTCCTGAGAACCTGAGTCATTCAGTCTCAGCATTTAGCCAGTAGCACTGGGGCCAGAAAGGGCTAAATAATTGTTTCTTTGAAAAATACCTGGTAGGGGCAGCTAGTTGATGTAGTGGATAGAGTATCAGCCCTGAAGTCAGGAGGACTAGAGTTCAAATCCAGCCTTAGACATTTAGTACTTCCTAACTGTGTGACTCTGGGCAAATCACTTAACCCCAATTGCCTCAGCAAAAAGAAAAAGAAAAAGAAAAATACCTGGTGGTTTTCTTGGATTTAAAGCTTGAGAGAAGTCAACATGTGGATAGCCAAAGAAGTTAGTGTGACTTTAGTCTACATTAATAAAGGTATAATATCCAAGATTTGGGAGGCAAAAGTAGTGATATGCTCCAACTTTCATAGTCAAACTGTTGATTTTCATAGCAATATTTTGGGAAAGACATTGAGAAGCTGGAAAGTATCCTTAAGAAATAAGCAGCATAGTGAAGTAGCTCCATGTCATAGCAAAATTTGGGAAAGACATTGACAAGCTGGAAAGTATCCTTAAGAAGTAATCAGCATGATGAAGTATCTCTAATTTATGTACGAGCAATATTTTGGGAAAGACATTGACAACCTAGAAAGTATCCATAAGAGGTAACTGGCATAGTGAAGTATCTCTAATTTATGTATGAGCAATATTTTGGGAAAGACATTGACAACCTAGAAAGTATCCATAAAAGATAACCAGCAAAGTGAAGTATCTCTGGGTCATAGCAATATTTTGGGAAAGACATTATGACAAGTTGGAAAGTATCCATGAGAGGTAACCAGCATGGTGAAGTATCTTGTGTCATAGCAATATTTTGGGAAAGACATTGACAAGCTGGAAAGTATCCTTAAGAGGTAACCAGCATGGTGAAGTATCTTGTGTCATAGCAATATTTTGGGAAAGACATTGACAAGCTGGAAAGTATCCATGAGAGGTAACCAGCATAGTGAAGTATCTCTATGTCATAGCAATATTTTGGGAAAGACATTGACAAGCTGGAAAATATCCTTAAAAGGTAATCAGTGAAAGGATCTCGAGTTTATGTCATACAAAGATTATCTAAAGGAACTGGGGGTGTTTTACCTTAGAAAAGAGGTTTTAGAGTGCTATTTTTGAATGTGTGAAGGGCTGCTATATGGGAGAAAATAGACATGATCTTTTTGTCCACATTTGATAGACCCGAGTGAGGAAAAACTTGAAAGGAAGGAAATATCAGCCTGATTTGAAAAAAAAATCCTTCCAGATAATTGGATCTATCCAAAGATGACACAGACTGCCCCAGGAAGTGATAGGTTCCCCTTCTCTAAAGTCTCCAAGCAGAGACCAGAAGACCACTTCTCAAATGTGCTATGCAGGGTGGATTGCTCAAGGCAAGAGTACAGATTGGATAGGATGCCTCTTGGACTTCTTCTGTTTCTGCCATCCTGTTCTTCTGTGATGGATAAACTTCATCGAAGCTACTGCTGAAAGAGAACCTCAAGGGCTGATAGTTCAAACCCCTTCTTTTATAGGAGCAACATGTCACAATAAAAACCGCACTGGCTCCAGGTTCAAATCTTGCCTCTTGACACAACCTCTTAAGTTTTATAAAATCGCTTAATCTTCCTGGACTTGTTTCTTCATTGATCAAATAAAGGAATTGGACTTTATTGCTTCTGATATCTCTCTTCAAACTATCAATCAACATTTATTAAGTGCCTACTATATGCTAAGATTTTTTCAACTGTATGTGAGGATGTCAGGTGACTTTTTCACAATCATACAAGCAGAATGTAGCAACGTCACAGCCACAGGTCCTCTGAATTTTGTCCCTTCTTTACCGCTGTCTCAAAATGACCCTTTAATGACCTAAGTCATACCTTAGCTTAGAATTAGTTTTTGGCATCACTGGGATTAGGACCAAAGAAGTATCCTGATCAAAATGTTTTTTTTTTTTTTCCCTCTCCGTGACGATGGCCATTGTCTCCAAAGCAAAGCCCTGCCAGAGAATGCCTGAAGGAACTTCACATCTGTGTTAAGGAAATGAAAAACCACATTAGAAGTACCATGAAAATCATACTAAAAGTAACTTTGTTTTTGTTTCAGATACTTGATATTCGAACATAAGCAAGCCATGAAAATTTGATTCCAGAATACAATTAGAACTAAAAATAAATCCACATCTCCATCTTTTCCTCTCTCATCCTCTTTGGTCTCTGTCTCTCCATCTCTTTCTCTTTCTTCCTCCCTTCCTCCTCTTCTCTTTCTTTTTGCCTACTTTCTATCACAGTTTCTTTCTCTCTTTCTCTCTTTCAATATCTCTCTTTTCTTCCATCTCTCTTCTCTCTGTCTCTTTGTTTCTCTCATCCTCTGTCTCTTTTCTTCCTTTCTCCTCTTCTCTTTCTCTCTTTACTTCTCTTTTCTATCACAGTTTCTCTCTCCTTTCTCTTTTTCAGTACTCTCTTTTCTTCCATTTCTCTTCTTTCTGTTTGTCTCTTTTTCTCTCTCATTCTCTTTATCACTTTCTCCCTTTCTCATCCTCTCTTTCTTCTTCCTTTCTATCACTGTTTTTCTCTCCCTTTCTCTCTTTCAATATCTCTTTTCTTCCATCTCTCTTTTCTTTGTGTGTCTTTGTTTCTGCCTGCCCCTCTCTCCCCCCCTTCTCTCTCTCTCTCACACACACACATACACACACACACACACACACACACACACACACACACACCTTATCACATGTGTTTTGGTGATAATAAAAGCCAGAACCTTCTAAACTCTATCTAACTTGGAAACTTCTGGATTTTGTCACAAGTTTAATATTAGCCAAACGTAATTTGGGTCTCTGCAGACTGATGTCTTATTTGAATCTTTTATGGAAAGCTCATAATGAAGAGTACTCAAGGGAACAGGCCTGCATGTTTCTGGAAGAATCTTTTTTAAACAATAGTGGAAAAATTACATTTGTGTCCCTACTCATCCCTAACAGATACCACAAGGCTGATTTGGCCCTACTGGAATGTTTTAGCTTGTTCATTTGTTTTCCCAGAGCTGGTATTCAATAAGTGGAGGAACTCCTAGTGTGGAAACTATCTCTCCTGATGCAGATTGATCATTCTTCTGTAGTAGATTAGAAACTCTAATCTTAGGAAGTCATCTGGGGCACTGAAAGTTTAAATGATTTGTCCAAATCACAAGCCAGTATGTGTCAGAGCAGAGACTTGAACCCAGTTCTTCATGACAACAGTGTATCATATTATTCTGCCTCCCTGTGGTATATTTATGATAGAAATAATCAGAGAAAGATTTCTCATTCATACTAATTTCTTTTAAACCATCTGTACTTTTTCCAGGCAAAACTTTCTAACACAGAAGGAAAGCATCCCTTAAGTCCTACTACTCTGTGCACTATGCCTTTTTAAAATCACTGATTTTTTTTTCCTTCCAATTTTTTATTTATCCCTCTCTAAAATATGAAATGTTTTTTGTTTGGCTCCTGGACTTGGTTTTTTTTTTCTTAGATCTGAGTCTAGAATCAGGTAATTGAAATGAAGAAAAAGAGAGTGGATCAACTGGGGAGATCCTTGATTTATATTATATGGTGAAAAGATATGTTGATCACTAAAGTAAATAGGCAGTTGACAAAAGGATGATTAAATGAGGCCCTGGATTATAGGAGTACCCACAATTTGATCAGAAGCCATGGCTTTGAAAAAAAACCTATCACTGCATTTTTAAAAAGTGATCTTTTGTGGTAATTTAGTCAAATAGTCATTCTAAGCTTACTGTGACAATTTTTATGGTTTGATCATATCTGAATCTTCATGACCCAATTTGGGGTTTTCTTAGCAAACATAGTGGAGTGCTTTGCCATTTCCTTCTTCAGCTCATTTTACAGATGGGGAAACCGAGGCAAGCAGGGTTAAGTGAATTCCCCAGGGTCATACGGCTAATAAATATCTGTAGCAAAATTTGAACCCAGGAAAATGAGTCCAGCATTTTTTCCACTGCACCAACTTGCTGTCATCTAGCTGCCCTATTTTGTTGATGTATACTGATCTATTCTGTTAAAGTGTTTGCCAAATAGATTTTCCCTGGTGAATTCCCTTCTTGGTTTATCAAACAATGAAAATAACCATCATCTTATTCAATATGAAGGCAATGAGCAAGTGGAATAAGCACTATATTTTTATGTCAGGAAACACAGACTCAACCTCTGTCCCCACACTTGGATCAAAGTAAGCTTCTTGAGGGCAAGATTTGTTTGATTTTGATGATTTTATCCCCAGTATCTGAAACAGAGCAGCCACTGAATAGTTATTTATTGACTGACTGATTGTATGATTGTGGACAATTTATTTCCCTTTCCAAACCTCAGTGTCTTTATCAATAAAATGGAAGAGATAACTCAGATGGTATCTTCCAGCTCTGATTCTTTGAAGAAAAACAAAAGAGCTTCACCTGGTTCTATTTAAAAAGTAGTATATCCTTCTATCTAGGAGACCAAGATGGGATTTTGATTCAGTAAATATTTATCATGTGGTTAAAAGGTCAGTCTCAGCCAGCAGGTAATAACTTGCTTTCAGACCTCTGACTCTAGTCTGGCTTAAAACATTTTGGATCCAATTTGGAAAAAAAAAATAAGAATCTTAAGTATCTCTACAGTAGCTATATTTGTATTGTTGCCATCTTACACCCAATATGGCCATATATTTAAAATAAGAAGTACCACAGACTCATTCTTGCTGGGGGGTTATAAAAAATTCAAGCACTAATATCTAGCTATATAGCCATAGACATAGAGATATCCATTTATATCTATCTGTTTAATGTATTTCATCTGTCTGTCCTTTTTCTATAACTCTGTCTCTTTCCTTCTTTCCTCCCTTCTCTCCCTCCCTTCTTCCTTCTCTTCCTTCCTCCCTTCCTCCCTCCCTCCTTCCTTCTCTTCTTTCCTCCCTCCCTCCTTCCCTCCCTCTTTCTTCCTCCCTCCTTCCTGCCTTCCCGCCTTCCCTCCCTCCCTCCCTCTCTCTCTTTCTTCCTTCCTTCCTTCCTTCCTTCCTTCCTTCCTTCCTTCCTTCCTTCCTTCCTTTCTTTCTTTCTTTCTTTCTTTCTTTCTTTCTTTCTTTCTTTCTTTCTTTCTTTCTTCTTTCTTTCTTTTTTCTTTCTTTCTTTCTTACTTTCTTTCTTTCTTTCTTTCTTTCTTCCTTCCTTTCTTCTTCCTTCCTTTTTTCCTTCCTTCCTTCCTTCTTCCTTCCTTCCTTCCTTCCTTCCTTCCTTCCTTCCTTCCTTCCTTCCTTCCTTCCTTCCTTCCTTCCTTCCTTTCTTTCTCTTCTCTCTCTCTCTCTCCCTCTCTCTCTTTTCATTTCTTTCCAATAATTATCACAAAACTGTGAAAATTAAGCTCTCAGCTAAGACAAATAGATACAACCTAGTGCTCCTGGGCCTTGGATTTCCTGTCTTCTCAGAGGATGTGAGGGGTAATGATGCTTCACCATAAGAATTATTTGGTAAAAAAAAAAGTGTGTTTATGTTTGCTCCTGATGTTGAGAGGATCTGAATATTTCATCAAACACTTTATTTTCCAGCGGAGCTTTCAGAAATGAGCAACTAAATGAATTTACAGTAAAATTAAAAAGATGCTAGCAATTTGGAGCTTGAATTTAAATTTAGAGTCATGGATTGCTAAACATAATGGGCCATATATAGTAATGATGGGATTTTATTCGGCACTACCAGAAACCATGTGTCTCAGAAGTTTCCCCTAGCATTTTAAAAAGATGTGAACTAAGCCCATTAATGTGAGTAATTGGATTCCTTGAGCTTCACCAAAACCTTATATACATATGCCAGTCTCCATGCCTAGTAATGAGAGGAAGGGAACCCTAAAATTTAGTGATTCAGCAAATCAAATAATACTTAAGTGTTTTTTTAAACTGTCTTCTGCAAGCAAACATGATTACCATTGTTCCAAGTATAACAAAGAAACTTTAAAGATGAAAAAAATTAAATACCAAAATAAACTGAAACATTCTAGTTTCTGATCCTTTTCATGGACAATCCTCCCACCTTAGAATATAAACTTCTTGATGAGAGTCTATGTATTCCTAGCATTTAGGATAATGCTTTGCACAGCATTTATAACTTGCTCATAATTAAATGACAATTGAGTTGAAGTGAACTGAATTGCATTAGAATTTGCTTCATCTTTGGCATCGTGGATTTGAATTAAAAATCATCAAATTCTACCAATTCATTTTACAAATGAGGAAACTGAGACTCAGCCTGAATAATGACATGCCCAAGAGCCCATGGGTAGTAAGTTAACAAAGATGGCATTCAAATTTCAGTCCTTTTACTTCAAATAAATCATTTTTTCCATTGCTCCATGTTGCCTATTTTTATAATTAACCTGCCTAAGGAGGGACTTGATGAACTTCAACACAGAGAACATGTGTTCTACTCTTAGCTCGTATAGTACAACAAAATGATGGGAGGGTCACTTCTGGGCTGTACACAGTAGCCATATTATTGTATGTCTCACCCAGCTGGCATTTTCAGTATGTCAGTTTCAATCTCTTCTTGATTAAAAAAAAGATGGTTTTGGCCAATATTTCAAATAAACCTGGTCACATCTTAATCTATGGAATCAGAAAAAAAGAATGGGAAGCTTTTCAAGTTTCTATGCTGAAGCTGGAAAATTTTAGACATCCCCTCATCCAATTTCCTCATTTTAATAATAATCGACAAAAACTGATGCCCAGAGAAAAGGAAGAAAGTAAGTTGCCAAAGGAGAAAGGAAACCATACTTAAGGTTAGGCAACAGACCCCTTCCCTGGTAGCTTTTAGAAGAGTTCATATTAGTTTTTTTGTTGTTGTTTCTTCCCACAACTCCTAACACCTTTGTTTTCTCCTGTGTCTCTTCTTATAGGACCAACTAAGGTGATTTGGGTATCTCCAAATGGATGTCCATAGTAGATTTAATGGAATTTATTCTATTTATTCTAAACCCACCTATTTTTCAGACTTCCCTATTTCTGTTGAAGGAAACAACATTTTCCTAGTCACCAAGGTTTTTACAACTTCAAAATCATCTTCAGTTCAGCCCTCTCCCTCATCTCCCTTCCCCTCCAACATCCATTCAGTTACCAGACTTTATCAGTTCTTCCCCCATAACATCTGACATACCTGTCCCCTTCTCTATATGTCTTATGTCTCTTGCATTAGCTTCCCAGGTTGTTTCTCTGATTTCTGGTCTTTCCTCTCCCTAACCCATCCTTCAGACAGCTGCCAAATAGATATTTCAAGAACATAGAACTGATGAAGTTATTCCCATATTCAAAAATCTTTACTGGTTTTCTATAATCTATAGGATAAAATATATCCTCCTCCTGATAATTTACATTTTTCTGTGATCTGACTTCTTTTCTAGACTTATTTCACATTATTACCCTGCACTCTCTTCTCCAGTCAAAAGTAAGCTATTAGCTTTCCATTGCATGACATCTCTCCTCATGCATCTGTATCATGTCTGGCATGAACTTCCTATTCACCTCTGCCTCTTTGAATCCATAGCTTCCTTCAATATACAATTCAGGTAGAACCTCCTATCTAAGGCCTTTCCTCATGCACTCAGTTTGTTGGTTTTCTGCCCCTTGAACTAGATTGTATTTTTATGTGTATTTTGTATTTAATGACTTGTGATGTACTGACTCCCCCAAATAGAATTTGAACTCCTCGAAGGCAGACACTGTTAGTTTTTGTCTTTGTATTCTGGTACCTAGCACAGGTCTGACATGGTAGAAGCTTTACACTTGTCTATGGAATTGTATTAAGTTGAGTTCTTCTCTTACTCTCATTTTGCTTGAGCTCCATATTGTTCCAAATGTCCTATCTGTTGAATCTCGTTTTTACCAAAACAGTCCTTTTAGTAAAGGCATCTGCCACAAGGGTATTTTCTGGATCACTCTCAGGATTTTGTCAAGAATAATTTCTGGTGAGGAGGTTGAGGGCTTACTTTAGCACTCTTCTTCTAAATTATTGGTGGAACTGTTCCAGAGCTGAGCCAGAAACTCACATAGCTCTGATATCTGGGCATGTCCAAAATAATGTCCCTTTTATATTTATGATGTTCTTTTCTCCAGACAATCATATCCCTTTGCACTGAATGATTCACAGCCCACATGTTCACCTTTAAATGTCTCGGTTGGAAGGTAACCAACAGAAAGAGTCCCTTTCTGAGAGACAACTTTCCAAAAGAGAAGGAAAAAAAATACAAACTGTTAGAGGGAATGTGCAAGTCAAAATTTCTGAAAATATGAAACATTGCTCTGTTGCCCTGATGCCATTTGCATTATTTTTCTCAAAGGACGCCGTGGTTTAATGGATGGGGCTTTAACCTACCCAGAGGTCAGTCTTTGCTGGACAAGTGGAACCTCATCCCAGAGGGAATTGATATACTAATGACACATGGCCCTCCTCTTGGTAAGTGAAGCAAGGGGCATCATTTTTATAGTGGTGAATATTTTCTGTTCAGGCAGAATGAATAATGCTTTCAGGGACATAATCATTTTCCTCTAACCAAAAAGAAAAAAAAAAAGGAATATGGGAGGGAGGTGGAAAGCAATGTCTTCAAAGAAGCCCAGTATGATAATTAAACTTAGCAGTTCTGCTGGGCTTCCAGGTGTTCTTGAAATTAAATTTTTTGATTTATTGGAGTCAAGGAAAATCAAATGAGTATATAGCACCACAGTCTTTTGAGCCAGATAATTTATTTTAAGAACAGTATTCACCTTACAGGAGAGGGAGGGAGAAGCACACTGTATACCCCATCATGGAAGCTTTTGAATGACCATGAAATGACTGAAGCTTTTATTCAGAGTTCATTTCCCTTTTCATCAACTAGTTAGAACAGGGGAGGAGTCTTTAAGTTCAACATTTGAGCTTATTATTTGAAAAGAAAGTGCTTCCTCCCTCTCTAAACCGCACACACTGAAATTAAGTAAAAAGGAAGATGTCCAGCGAGCATTTATAATTTTAATAATATTTTATTTTTCTGAATACATGCAAAGCTCTCAACATTCCCCTTTGGGAAGCCTTTTGTTTCCATTTTTTTTTCTCCCTCTCCTCCCCCTCTCCAAGACAGCAAATAATCCAATATAGGTTCCACATGTGCATTTCTTGTACACATTTCCATATTTGTCATGTAAGCATTATAATTAAAGATGACCTACAGGTGATTATCCTGGAGATTCTGGGTCAGATATGAAGTTTTCATAGCCAGTAGAGTCAGTGATATGATAAGAAACAAAAAATCCCTACGATTTTCAGTTTATGAGTATGAAAAGTATTATTTTACTTCTGTGGTCAATTCTTTTTCCAACCAACACTTTAATAAACACACATATATTAAATGTCTGCTTTGTGCAGGGCACTGTATTAAGTGCTGGTTATACAGAGAAAAGCAAAAAAAAAGTCTCTTCCCTCAAGGAGCTGATCTAAGGGAGAGATGACATCAAGATCAATCATAGCGTACAAGAAAAATAAATAGTAGATGGAATATAGGATAGAGTAGCGGTGACCCTAGGCTCTGAAGGGCTATAACATAATATAAAATATAACATAAGCTCTTGGCACATTCTGCAAAACATGAAAGAATTTGAGTGCAATCCAGGTGGTGTAATGTGAGTCACTCGGGGATCAGATTTCAGACAGCCTCATTACCAGGTTTGAACATGGGCTGGTTAATATTTTGGGTCAGTCACTCTCAAAGACTGTACCAGTTTACAGAGGAAAATGTCCCCCTCAATGAAATCATGGTTCCTCAAAATATCACAATGTAATCGTGGTTCCTTGTCATGATTAATTAATCGTCTATAACTTTATCCTCCATTTGGGATTATACAAGAAAAAAAATTTAATCCAGGACTGACATACTTCATTCCTGGTTTGTGTTTGGGTTACGTATATTAACTTTAATTTTAGTCAAAGTAAACCACAATTAAAGAGACTAATCAGGTCTGGGAGATGATCATAATAGGATCCCAAGAAGAATATCATGGGATCTTAGATTGAGAACTAGAAGGCCATCAAATTTAGGGGTTGTAGCCTCCAATCAACTCATTTTGCAGATGGGGAAACTGTAGCATGGAGTATTTTAAGTGACTTGTCCAAAATTTGAACTGGGTTTTATTGATTCATAAATCAGTGCCCTATCCAATGTACCCTCTGCTATTTTGAGTTATCCATGTCTATGTTATCTTCTATTTGCAAAGAATTTTTAAATGTAGTTTTTGGAGACAATTTCCCTTGAAAGTCATTTGCTACCATTTTTTGATCCTTCTTAAAGAAGAAAAGAAACATTTATTGTATTTCTCAAATGGAAGTTGGGAGGGATTAGGTGGAATCCTAGATTTGCTATTAGGAAGTCCTATTTTCAAATTCTGCTTCAGTTACTAACTGTATTATCTTGGGCTAATGAGTTAATTTCTTGGGAGTTCTATTTCTTCATATATAAGGGGTTGGACAAGGTCTCTAAGGTCCCTTTCATTTGTGACAAGGGTAAGAGTGCCAGCCACAGTGGCAGCTCTTGAAAAATTTGGGCCCAGAATAAGAGCCTAAACTGCTACAAATCTCAACAGTTCCCCCATTGGATTAGGGACTTGCATCAAACATGTGTTTGAGGTTACTTAGGGACTATAACAGTTTCACTGCAAACTTGGACAAATCCTTCAGCCTGGAATGAAAGCAAATTGTGGTGACAGATGTTTAAATTCCAGGCCTCCAAGAAAAACTTTGCAGCTTGGTATTATGAAGCTTCCAAAGAAAAGGATGGGGGGGGGACATAAAATAAAGCATGCAGTTGGTGTTTCAGAATGACTTTGTAGGCACATTTTGCACATGGTACTAATTGCACCCATTGAGGGAGATTGGAAATAACCTTTTGCAAAGCATTTTTAAATTCTCCACTTCTCGTTTCGAGAATGCTAGTGGTCAAATGCATCCTACCCATTCACATATCCAGTGATAAAAGAGCTTTCATTTCCTTTGGCCATTTTCTATGAAAAATGATTCCCCCCCCCCTAAAAAAAAACAATGTAGAAATAAAACAATAAAAGAATATGCTTATAATTTTTGGTGGTGAGTACCTTTCCCCATTTCAAAGAGCTTCTATACTTTCCTTTCAATCAATGCATAATATTGGAATAAATCTCCCCTTTCTCCATCCATATTCCACATATCATTATTTATGGTCTATCTAACCAATTTTGCATAGAGTGGGACTCGATGTTCTTTTTTCCAATTTCACTGAGCTAAGTGGTCAACTTGCTTGCCATTCTCTGTCTAAAACCATGTTGATTTATGCCCCTAATTGTGTTTTTTTTGTTTTTGTTTTTGATAGATAGAAATAATATAATGGTGTCTCAAACAGATTTGTGCCATTTGTTTGTGCCAAAGCTTGCTGGACCCACTGCTCTTCCCAGCCTCCTCCTGTATGCTCAGCCCCACCCCCATCTGATCACTACAGATTCCATTTCAGACTGTAACCATCCTGACAGCTGACTTTTGTGATAATTGATGTCAGTTTTTTATGGATTTTCTGCATTAAGTGTGGAACTAAGTGGCTTTTACTTTAAAAGTAGTCAATTAGCCCCAGCTTGCTGGATACTGTTATGGGTCATGTTGTTACCTATAGCTGGTGATCAGCCTGGGGAGGTAACCTAGCTTTCCCAGGCTCTGGTCACTGGAAATCACTTACAGCCAAGAGTTGAATTGTCTAGAGAAATCCAAGGGTATGGAGGCCAGTGCATAAAGTGGCCTTTCCCAACCCTCCTTAATCTAACTCTCTTGGAAGTAAATCTGTTCTTTGGGTAGATGGAACATTAAGGAGAGTAATAAGGAGAGAGGTACAAAATTGAAAAAGACGAGAAAGAGAGACAAATACAGACCCAGACACATAAGAAAGAGAAAGGGGGGTGGGAGACCACATAACAGTGCCAGGAATAAATGTCACCAAGTTTCAGCTCACAGAGAGGATTTGAAACCTAGTAATTGAATAAATCAAATTCTATACAGGGAAAAATGTTAATTAAGAGGAGGAAAAAAAAAAAACCCTGAAACTAAAAAAAAAAAAAAAAAAAAAAAAGGCTCTAAAGAAGACAAAGTGATGAGTGAAAAGTTTCTTAAAAGGTATTGTAAGCTTTAATGGAGAGGTTAGGATTACAGATAATGTAATAAACCTTCAGTGAGTTATGGCTTCCTGAAAGTCTAAATGAAACCTTACCTGAAGAGGGAAAATTAAGAGTATTGATTTCATTTTGCCCTCAGGTTTTCGAGATTGGGTCCCCAAGGAGCTTCAGCGAGTTGGCTGCGTTGAACTGTTAAACACGGTGCAAAGGCGAGTACGACCCAAACTCCACGTCTTTGGTGGAATCCATGAAGGTATGAAGTGGGAGAAGGGAGAAGTGAAAACCCCGGCTCGGGAAGTAGATCTGGTCTGATCAGGGCGCCTTTGATTATATCATCAGCCATGTACATGATAGACAGGCCTTTTTGCAGATAGATGCTGTAGGACCCATTTAGAGCTTCCCCAAAATGTCAAAGTCTATTAGCTCCAAGTCAGGCTAAGCAGAGTAATCAATTCCTTGCGCAAATGGGAGCCAGATCTGTTGATATTCCCCCTGCCCTTTAAGGTGAGCGTAGGAAAATTCAAAAGGTTTGAACGTCTCACAGAAGTCAGAGGTTCAGGGCAGGTTCAATTGTTTTTTTTTGATCTAGCACCCTTTTTTCAGGTGATGATACTGAGGCTCAGAGAGATTGACATCTTCCTGCTTTCACACACTTGGTAGCAAAGCTGAATCAGGATCAGAGTCTGGGTTTCCAACTATGAATCCTATATTCTGGCAACTGTACCCCCTTTTTTAAAAAAAATTATCCCTCTTTCCTTAAACTGAGGGTAACAACATGTACATGTGCTAACCATCAGAAGCAGGATATGAATCCCAGTCTTTTGGCCCCAAAGCATTGCATTACTCTGCCTCCTATATTAAAAAGCAAGCAAAGAGAGAAGAAAAGGGATGGTAGAGATATAAAACAAATAAAATTATCAGTAAGTTTAAAATGATTTCTCTCCTCTTACTTGCCTATCCAATTTTTACTCCATACAAAGTGAAATAAATGAGAACGTTACTTTTTTTTTTTTTTTAACATCTGACCACTTTTCTTCTGTAATTTATTTGGGGCCAGAGGCTTATGTTTCCTTATGGTTTGTTTGTAGGCCTTTGTAACTCTGTGGAATCAAAAATTCCTGGTTTTTAGTCAACTAATGTTTATTAAACGACTATGGGCCAGATTTTTAAAATGGATCATGAAACTTTTGGCTGCTCCCCTTTGGGGAGATCTGCATTCAAAAGGAGACTATGGGCCAGGCACATACAGTGAAAGGGAAGGGGGCAGTTCTGCTTAGACCTCACCTCAGCTGCTTTTCCCCAGAACCACTTGTGAGTTCTTTATGCACTAACAGTAGAGCAGGGATGTCAGGTCACATGCCAGAAAAACAAGGAAAAAAAAAAAAAAAAAAAGGCCAGAAAGTTTGCTTTGCCAAGCTCAGAGACCCAGAGGCTTCCTGGTTAGGTGGTAATAAAGAGCATATTGAAAATCCCCCCACAGAGCCAAAAGAAAATTCAGATTGCTCTGAGAGCAGGCGCCAGCTGAGCAGGTAGAAGGCAGGGCCGCGGCCCTCCAAGAGAGCGGGGCCTCCAATCTGCCCTGTCTTTGTGGCCGCTCTCTCAGAAAAGGAAAAGGCTTTTTAGGCATGATTAACAAGGGACACCGGAAAGAATTCCATACTTACATTTTTAAACTCATTTCTAAGCAAGGTTTCTAGAGGAAATAGCTATAATTTTGAGGACAGGTTTTAAAAAAACAAACAACCATATATTATGCCTTTTTTCCCCTCACCTTCTTAAATTTTTAAAAAATTGTCTCCAGTTCACTCAGGCAAAGAAGAAGGGATTCCAAACAGTAAAGTTCCTGAAAGGGAAGGAGATCATATTCAAATAAACTTGTCTTTTTATTCCTTTAAGACAGCTGAAGAGGGCAGAAGGAGGGCAAATACCAAACATCTCGATGGAGAGCGATAACGAGACTTTATGACCTCAGAACTAAACACTGCACATGTAAATGCTTTTCCCCACTCCCCCTGGAGATTTTTCCATTGACCCTCATTAAGCCCTCCGTAGGTTCACTAGGTTCATAGACTTGGAGAATTTTCAGCAGGAAAATACACACAGATACACAGACCTCACCTAGCTCTTAAAGGTTTCTCTAAGCCCCACATTAAAACACACACACACACACACACACGCACACACACAGAGCTCATCTAGCTCTTTGAGGTTTCCTCAAACCCTGTCTTCTTCAAGTAAATTTTTTACCAAATAATTTCCCAATGTCCCTAAGTCCCCAAGTCATAATGACATAGCCTAATATCTTATTTTATTAATTTTATTAAAAAGATTAATTGAATCATAGCAGCAGAAGAGCAAACACTTTATAGGAAAGGGAAAAGGGAGTGATGATGTCTAGATCTTGGATCTACCATTATTCAGGATTAAGTGAGCACGAACACACGCACACACACACATTCACAGTCACACACACATACACACACCTCACCTATCTCTTAAAGATTTCCCCAAATGATACATCCACTCATGCTCACACACACACACTCATAGTCACACATCCCTCATTTACATCTTAAAAAATCACATACTCTTCCTCTCTCTCTCTTTCTCCCTCCTTCCCTTCTTTCCTCTCTCTCCTTCCTCCCTCTCTTTTTCCTCCTTTCTCCCTTCCTTCCTCCTTTCCTTCCTCTCTTCCTCCCTCCCTTTCTCTCTCTCTCTCTCTTTTCTTCTCTCTCTCTCTCACATGCACACACACACACACACACACACACACACACACACATACATACACACAGATGCTGAGAGTGATTTCATTAGCCTCTTTCTATAGGTCATAGCAATTACTTAAATAGTACACAGGAAATGCTTTTGTTTGCCTCACGCTGTAGGCAGCCAAAATAACACGCCGAGAAGTCTTTTGGTCTTTTGTTCGTCAATATTCTTAAACAAGCTACAAGTCCACGACACAGCAGAAAGAACATAGATTTGGAATTAGAGTGTCTCTGTCACTTACTAGATATGACGTTGATTAAGTAACTTAGTCCCTCTGCGTCTCAGTTTCCTCCTCTGTAAAACAGATGAACTAAATCACTTCTAGGATCTCTTCAGATTCTAAATCTTAAGTATTGTATTATTTAAAACAAGGAAGAGGGATATTTACATCCCTATCCTAAGTGATAAAGGAACCACAGCCTTTCCCTATGTCCTAACTTTTATGTTAAGTCAAAAATCACAACGACAAAAAATTACTAAAAATCCATTTTATTTGAACTACAATAAAACATACATTTCTTCTTTTCTAAAGAGAAGAAACAGGTAAGTGGCAGCTTTTGGAAGCTGCTAACATCGGGAGCAGCTCAGATGAATTTCAGCCCACCACTTACCAGCAAAGAGATCTTTGACTTGAGTAGCCTTTAGAAGCTACATTGAGGTCACCACCATTTGTGCCCGTAACAGTCAGCATGAACCACTCTCCCCACAGGTTACGGCATCATGACAGACGGTTACACAACGTACATCAACGCCTCAACGTGTACGGTCAGCTTTCAGCCAACCAACCCTCCCATTATATTTGACCTTCCAAACCCTCAAGGATCATGAAGCACTCTAAATGCCCCAATTGGAGCGATGGAAGGAAGGTCGATAAACTGCCATTTTTCTAATTCTAAACTTACATTCTCTTACATGTTTCTTTCCAAATTCTGTGAGGTTTTTGTAAAATTGCTGGTACAAAAATGACGCTAGAGGTTGTGCTTTTTTTTTCCCTTTTCTTTTTCTATTTCTTTCTTTAAAAAAAAAAACTTTTTTTTTTTTGGAAATGCGGCATTTGTTTTAAATCGATAAAGCATTGTGGATTTGTAAAATGACTCCTGTTTTCTCAATGACCATGCCATTGTAAATCATTAGTGTTCTTCAAAGGACAGCCAAGCTTTCTTTTAAGAAATAAGAAATGTTATTTTATATGATATAAGCTGGAAGAAAAAAAAAAAAGACAGAGGCAGTGTTGTTTTTTTTTTTTTTTATAAAAATCATCCAGATTTGCACAACTGTTGAGTACTGTTTGATTTTTATTTTGTGATGTCCTTTGTTTGTAAATGTGGCCCCGATGTATTAGCAGACTTCTGGATAGAAGTTGACTTTGAAGGGTCATCTCTGCACGCACCTCAAGGCATATGCTCTCCTCCCCACGGTTAACACGAGTTACATCAAGGGGATGGAACAAGCCTCAGATCTGGTATTTCTGGCCTCTTTTAAAAGGTGGTTTAGTTAGCAGCATTGGTATTTGTGATGATATGCTTTCTTATTATTTTGGTTAATTTTTTAAATTATTTTAGTTTTAAGAATATGGGGGTGAAATCCAAAAAAAAAAAAAAAATTGTTTCATGCAGAAAAAAAAAAAAGAAAAAGAAAAAAAGAAAAAAAAAAGAAAAAAACATGTAAGTGCAGACTTCTTTTAAATATGAATTTATATATATATAAGTATTTTTTGTGCATTTATAACTAAGCTAGGAATTTAATATTGCCAGCATAACAGCTACAGAGTTATGTTGCTCGGCACCTCTAAACTATGAAAGATGTAACACATTTCCCCAGCAGCGCTCAAGGCCTCGATGAGCTTGCGTTAAATCTAGGTGCAGTTTCCGACATGTATAGAATCAAATGGATGCAATGGAGCCGATCTAAAATAAGGCTTAGTTGTCCTTTATATTTAAATATCCTTGAATTGTCTCCTTATTTTCTCTCTTTCCCCCCTTTTTTTGCACTGTGTGTAAATGCAATCTTACTAGCACAAAATATTGTCGCAGATAGGTATTTCTGTTCTTCCACTGTAAATGCTATTGGGCTTTATTCCATTTTATGTTTATCTTGTTAATGGAATTTAGGAAAGCAGTTGTTTCTTTAAATTTATTGTGATATTCTATATCTAGCGGCCTTTATATGCAAATAAAATTGCAAGATTTTTAAATAGTTGCTGTTTGAGGGTTTTGGTGGGATTTTAGGGCATTGGGGGTATGGGGAGAATGCAGAATATATATGCAGCATCAGTTTTCCCTTTCAGGAGAATTAGAATAAGTGACTTTTTTTTTCTAATTTTCCATAAATTTTTATTACCCACCATTCGTGAGCTGGCAAGCAGGTTGATAAAGCACTCTGGATTTTTTCCATCATTTTGCCATCTATCTTGCCACAGATTTCAGGAAGGAAAGACTTCCTCCCTGGATATTATAATTCACTCAAAACTCAGTGTATCCAGAATATTGTAGCCTATATATGTATGTATGGAAGGCCTGCTGGAGAGAGTCACCACTGGGACAAAGCTGGGAGAGTTTGTTATAAAATAATCTGTTTCTCGTCTCCTAATTTGCCTCAAAAGCAGATTAATTGTCCCCTGCCCTTTATAGCACTCACCACTAAAATGTTGTTAAAATAAAAGACACGGGAGCAACTAGATAATTCAGTGCATAGAACACCAGCTCTGAAGTCAGGAGGACCTGAGTTCAAATCTGGTCTTAGACACTTAACACTTCCTAACTGTGTGACCGTGGGCAAGTCACTTAACCCCAGTTGCCTCAACAATAACAACAAAAAAGGGGGGAAATAAAAGATACTACCTTTCAGTTAAATAATTTAAAATACACTCATACTTATTTAATTATATTTTTTTAAATCCTGTAAGAAATAACATGAGATAGAATTAATATCTATGTATGTATTACATAGTATTATAATTATTATAATATGCATTATTATATGTACATTAGACATACATTA
Source organism: Antechinus flavipes (assembly GCF_016432865.1). Lineage (NCBI taxonomy): Eukaryota > Metazoa > Chordata > Mammalia > Dasyuromorphia > Dasyuridae > Antechinus > Antechinus flavipes. The sequence goes on along the minus strand of NC_067403.1, from coordinate 224,884,418 downwards.
TTATATATACATATATATATAAATATACATTTTATGTATAAATAAACTCACTTATACACAGTTTATTTGTACATAATGTATATTTATGTTATATCTATTTATAATTCAATCTCAGTTATTAATATGTAATTATTATATTTATCATTATGATTTATATAAATAGGTATAAATATGTGTATTACATATAATACACATTCAGTGCATATACTGAATTTGTACATGTGTATTTATGTATTATATATAAATTCAATTCCATAATATTTGTTATATACATATATGTATATGTGCATATATGCAGATATACATGTGTGTGTATGCAGGACATGGAATAGAAACTAAGAAAGAAATAAGGCAATGGATTTAACATGGCAACTAAATTTAAGTTCTATATATAAAACTAAAAATAAATGTCTTTTTTAGAAATGGGAAGGACTGTTGCATAATGGGATATGTGTGTGGGGCTCTGGCAGTCTTCCCATGTAGAGCTCTGGAGATGTTAGTATTGACACAGTTAAGTTAAGTTGTTCTTCATTTAATAAAATTGCTTTCCATTGTGTAGGAAAGAAATGCACTTTTATAAGACAAATTTGGATCAAAAAATAACGATAGTAGACATTTATCTTTACCAAAGCACTTTATGTACATTATATTATTTGAATAATCCTTCAAGAATGAGTGTTACAGGTATCGTTATCATCACGTTCCTTATTTTTGAGTTGTGCAGACTGAGAGAGCAAAAGGCTAAATAATGTTTTTCATGGTCATATTTGCAGTAAATTTCAGATGGGATTCCAGTCCAGGTCTTCCTGTCTTCAAGGCCAGGACTCAATCCATGACAGAATGTTACTTCTTAGAAGGCAATCTGACTTACATGATAAATACACTTTCATTCATTCAGCTCTTACTTATTAATTTCCTACTGTATGCAGTGTAACATACTGAGCAAAGCTTTCCCACTTAATTTCATTGTGTGTGTGGTAGGAGGAGGGGAGTGGAGGGGATATTGTGCAGGGTATTCCAGTATGACCTCTGGACTTGGGTTTGGTTCTTTGCTCCATTGCTTCCCAGCCCTGATGCAAGATCATAAATTTAAAATTGGAAGGAACCATACAAGTTAACTAGTCCATCACCTTCATTTTACAGATAAGGAAACGAAAACTTAAAGGGGTTAAATTATTTGCCCAAAGTTACATGAATAATGTCAGAGCAATCCTATGTTTTCTGACTCAAAATCTAACTGTCTGCCCATTGGTTCATACTTTTAATTTTTTGATTCTCAGTTTCTTCATCTATCAAATGGGAATGATAATAATATGTCCATCACCAGCCTCCTAAAGTCGGTATCGGGAAAAGGTTTTTGATATAACTGTCATATAATTATTAACAGTTTATTATTCAGAAGTGAGTGCAAGGGATAATGTTGTAAAAAAATTACCCTGGCATGGGTTCTGTCAATAAAAAGTTATATATATTTTTAAAAGCCAGTTTATTATTGTGGGAATGGATATACCTATTGATGTCACTAATTAGCTCAGGGAAATAGAACCCTGGGCCTGGAGTCAGGGAAGAGCTGACTACTAATTTGCCTTCAGACCCTTACTTTCAGTGTGACTAAGAAACTTATTTAATCTGTTTAACTCAGTTTTCTCATCTGTAAAATGAAGCTAATAATAGCATCTACATGAGGATCAATTGAAATAATGTTTATAAAGCACTTAGCATAATGCCTGACACATAGTAGGTGATAAATATTCGATATCATCAACATCAGGTATCACAACATCGTCACCATTGTTTTTATCATCATCATCACATTATCATCATTGTTGTTATTCTCATTCATCTAAGAGCAAGAACATTGAAATATCTTGAAATGATTTATTAAGTCATAGAATCACAAGCACTAACGGTAGAAGGAAGGTCAAAGATCAATCATGGAATCCAACTGCCACCAGCATAAATATCTCCTCTAATAAAATATAAGATAAAATAAAGATAAGATAAAAGCTAAATATAAATAAATAAAGATAAGATAAAAGATAAATATCTCCAACAAGTACTCAGCCTGTAGCCACTTGAATATCTCCAGTGATGGAGATCCAACTACCTCCCCAGAAAACCCACTTCAGTTTTCTTCTTGAAAGTATATCTATACATCAAGATTAAATTATTCACTTTGTAATGTCCACTCACTCCTACTTTCTCTTTCCACTGGGAACAAGCCAAATCAAGTTAATTCCTTTTCAATCTTATAAATACTTGAAGACAATTACCCTGGACCTTTAGATCTCTTCTGCTGACTAACCAGTCCAGTTCCTTCCAGTGATCTTCACATATTATGTTCCTTATACCATTTGTTATCCTGATCACCTTTCTCTAAAAGTATTCAGAATATATGCAGCTAGTGGCGGAGTAGAATGTATGAAAAGAAGAAAGGAAATGAGCATTTATGTGGCACCGACTATATGCCAAGTACCTTGCTAAAGGCTTTCCAAATATCTTGTTTGATCTTCACAGCAACCCTGAGAGATAGGAGCTATTATTATCCTTTTTTTATACTAGAGGAAATTGAGGCAAATAAAAATTAAGTGATTTGTTTACGGTCACACATAATAGGTGTCTGAGGTTGGATTTGAATTCAGTTCTTCACATTGTACCATCTAACGGCCTAGGATAAAAACTTGGACTTGGAAGCAGTCAGAACTTTACTAGTGGTTCTCTTGACTTTTCTGAATTTTTACTTTCCTTATATATAAGATGAGAATTATGATAGCGCCTACCTCCCAAGGTGGTTGGGAAGATCAAGTGAGATCTTCTATCCTTTATGAGGATATGAAAAGTACTTTGTTAACTCTTTTTAATTAATTTTTTTCCCTTTGTTAACTCTTAAAATGCTATGTACATGCTAATTATTATTAGGCTTTGTTTTTTATCAGTCTTCTCCCATAATATGATCCATATATGTGGATGCAATACTCCAAATTTGCCTTACTGAAGGCAGAGTTCTGTAAGATTCTATCTACCATGTTTTGTCCATGATATTTCAGGCAGCAGGGTAGTTGGCAGAGAGACCTGCTTTCAAGTCTTGCCTTTGACACAAACTGAATGCATGAGCTTGGGCAAATAATTTAGCTTCTCATTTAATTTCTCAGTTCTAGACAACTCTCTAAATTCTGATTTGCAGAGAATATGCCAACGTGCATTGCTGGAAGAGGTTCTCCCCTTGGGAAGCAATAAAAGAAATCATGGGTCCGGTTTGAAAACAAAACAAAATAAAATGGCAAAGATTGGGTTGAACTTGCCCTCTAAAATCCCTAGATATATTCACATGAATTATATCAATCAATAGTTCTCATTTTGGGGCAGTTAATTGTATTGACCCAATTATAGAAATTGACACTCATGCCAATTAGATATCATCTTATTTGATTCAAGTTATCTTTCTAGTCTATTGAGATCTTTTTGGGTCCTGGCGTTTTTGGATCCTCCCAGTTTGCTGCCATATGTAAATTGAATAAATGTGCCATCTGTGCCTCCCTCCAAGTCATCAGTAAAAATGTGGAACAGCATAGTAGCAAAGACAGATTCCTGGAACACTCCACTAAAGACTTCCCTCCAAGGTTCTGTAAATCATTGCTCAATGGATGCAGTCATTCAACCATTCTGCATCTGCCTCACTTGACTGTCACCTAGCTTCGGTCTTTCTTTCTTGTCCACATAAGGATAGCATGAGAGACTTTATCAAATGCTTTGCTGAAATCTCAGCATTGTCTGCCTTTGGTATCCTCTTGGTCCATTAACTTCATAAAAGAAAATCATTGGTTATGATCTATTCTTGATAAATATATCATAATTCAATACTGTCACTTCCTTTTCTAAATATTCCTAAGTTATCCCTTTGATAATATTTTCTGAAAATTGACAGAAACTGAATTTAAGTCAACAACTGGAAGATTCCAACTTTTTTTAAACCCAGGACATCACTTGAGAAGTGAGATGCTGTAATGGAAAAAAACAGGAACTTGGGAGAAAACAAACTGGATTCACATCCCATCTATGCTATTTGTTACCTATGTGACCTTTACCAATGTGCAACCTTTTTGGAGAATTGTTTCTTATTCCATAAAATGAGAGAGTTTAATCAGCCGGGAAACGAGCTAATAAATATTTATTAAGCACCTACTATGACCATACCTAGCACCTATTAGGGCAAGGAAGAGCTGGTAAGTCGCTCAGTGGATAGAATATCAGGTACTTACTAGCTGTGTGACGCTAGGGAAGTCACTTTAATCCCGTTTGCCTCAGTTTCTTCAACTGTACAATGACCTGGGGAAAGAAATGACAATTTACTATAGTATCTTTGCCAAGAAAACACCCAAATGGAGTCACAAAGTTGTACATGACTGGAAAATGACTGAATGGACATGACTGAAAAATACTGTGCTAAGTGCTAAGACTACAAAGGAAGACAAAAGATCAAATGATCTCTGCCTTTTGTAGCTCTAACTTCTGTAATGATGATAATGATAACCATCATATATTATGGCACATTAAGGCCTATAAAAATCTTTACACGTGTTATCTCATTTCATCCTCACAGCAGTCCTGTGAAATAGATGCTGTTCATGTTTAACCTATATCATATTGCTTGCTATTTTGGGGAGGATAGAGGTGGGAAGGAGAGGGAGAACAATTTGGGACCCAAGGTTTTGAAAAGGTGAATGTTAAAATGTATTTTGGAGAAATAAAATACTATTAAATAAAAAAAAAAAATTAAGCACTATTGCTATCTCTGTTTTACAGGTAGTGAAACAGATTAAGTTACTTGCCCAGAGTCACACAACTAGGACATATCTGAGAGAGGATTTAAACTTGGGTTCTACCAGACTCCAGCCATTGTACTACCTAATTACTCATCTCCAATTCTATGGCGCTTCTTCCATTTGCATCCCCTCCCACACACACATATACTAAATCACCAGCAGAGACTCATCAGTAACATTTACTATTTCTTCTAGTCTCTTAGTATATAGTTTCTCCAAGTCTTGTGACTTGAATTCATTGAAGACAGCAAAATGCATTTGTTACTATTGTCTTGCATGATTCCCTGTTGTCCATTTGGATCCTAATCTGAGACACAATAAATGGGCTCTGAGTATTTCAGCCTTCTCTCAATGTGGTTTGAGTCCGGGAATGACAGAGGAAACGATTTTTGATTTCATTGGTCCAGCAAACTCTTGGCAAGAATACTCCTTTTTGCTAATGAAAATCCTTGTTGTATCTTTATGCCCTCAGTTTGAAAAAATGTCCGACTCCACAAGGAGGTTCATTGAGTTGATTATCTAGGCAGTCTGCTGGACTCTGAAGCCAGTCCCCCTATTCACTACACTATGTTTCCTTTCTATAATTATTTTACACTATTATGGCTTGAACAGTGATTATCATCCTTTCTTTGACCTTCCTCCAACCCCTGTCTAAGCTGGGGCGGGGGTGGGGGATTGTAGGATGGGGAAATCCATTATGATCCTAAACTCCATTCTGAGCTGGGGTTTATTATTCCTACTAACCATTCTAATAGGAATTGTGCTCTTGTTTTTATCCTGTTAGTTACCCCACTATTCATCTTTTCTCTGTAAATAACTTATTAAAAGCTAAATTTGTTCTCCATGAGTACAGATCAGTACTCTTTAAACCACCCTTTCCCTCTTTTTCTTACTAAATCTGATTTTGCTTGCCTCATAAGCATTTCATTACCAGGAGCTTCCCATTCTCCTCAGACTGTTCCTGTAGAATTAGGGGGTGGTTTTCCCCCACTTCCATCTTTGGGCCCCAAATAAAATCATTCTGTTAGCTTGAGGTTACACAAAAACCTCTATCTTTTGGCTCCTTATGGAATCATAGCCATGCTTTGTAGGAAAATTTGTGTGCATTTGTGATCCATGAGGAATTCAACAAGTCTATTTCTCTGCCTCAGAAGTATGAAAAGCCCAGAGTGCTCCTGCATAGGACAGATACAGGATTCCTATTTTCTCATTTGGATGTCATTATTTAAGATGTCCAAGGTTTGGTCTCTATGGATGAAGGGATTTATTATTTCCCGTTGTTTAAATTAGTCCAGAGGACTCTCTGGACCTGGAGATTTGTCCTAATAGCCTTTCCCCTGGAATTCTGTTCTCCATCTTTTCCATTTCTATGCTACTATGTATCTCAATCAAGGAGACTCTTTATTTGTATGTGAACTCATTTTCCCTTCTTTTAGAAATCCTTTTCCTTTGGTAATGTCCACTTAATTCCCAGTCCACTCTTCTCTTCACCAATGGTCAGCACTAACTTGGTGGTCTTTTTTTAATCCTCTCAGCAGCTCCCTGGCTTAAGCAAATAAATACTATGGACCCATCTCAAGAAAGGAAAAGAGAAGCTCTGAGGATTAAGGATTTGTCAGTTCTAGATAAGAAGCTAGCTTTGTCCCCGAGCTTAGTGTGTACACAGTTAGGCTAACCAACACATGCCAACATCTTAACAAACAACAGCTGCCCCATTCTTATAATAGAGAAGTCCCCTGCTTTGGGGACCTGCCATTCCCTAAGTTGTCTTGATTTCACAACACCCTTCCCCCTCCTTCCTGTCAATCAACAAACATTTACTAATAGCCTAATACATACCAGGCACCGTGCTGGCTGGTGGGGAGACATAGCCAAAAGTAAAACTATTTCTGCTTTTACAGAACTGATATCTCCTTAGGACAAACATGTATAAATAAACATATACAAAAGACAAAGTGAATTGAAAGTGCTGGAGAAAATGGACTAGCTTTGGAGTCTGAGAAACTTCAAATTCTGACTCGGTAGCTGTGTGAGCTTGGATAAGTCACTTAAAATACCCTTGAGATTCTCGTATTTAAAAGGAAAGAGTTGGACTGCCTGACCCCTTAGTTCCCTGCCAACTTTGAAATTATTCTGATCTATGATTTTTTAAAAATGTCTTGGTATGGAATGTAGGATCTGGCAGATCTACCTAAGGTGTAGTGACTTGGACTATTACCTCCGCTCCCCCCGTACTCCACCCCCAAACTGAAGATGTGTAAGGACCAGCTTAGCTAAGGGCAGGCAAACTCACTGACAGGGAAGCCATTTGGTGAGGAAGTGATTGGCCAGTTGATCTCTGGTTTCTCAATTGCAAAATAAGGACTCTAATAGCACATACCTTCCAGGGTGATTGGGAGGAAACAATTAGATAAAGCATTTTGTAAATCTCAAAGTAATATATGTGTATGCATGTGCATAATATGTACATATATATGTGCAGAATATGTTTTTATGTGATGTCCACCTAAACACACATACATGATGTCTACATATACACACTCACATATACGTATATACAATACATATATGTTTGAATAAGTAAAGATAGAGATACATGTGGAGAGATACAGCTAGAGGTAGATATGTACATAGATAGGTAGGTAGGTAGACACACAGACAGATAGTAATATGTGGATAGGTTAAATAGATAAGTGTGTAGATAGATAAGAGATAGAGATATACAGACAGACAGATAGATGGACAGATAAATATGTATATATATAGATAGATAAATAGATATGTATTTAGATAGATTGATGGATAGATATATGTGTGGATAGATAGATAGATAAAATAGATATGTATGTGGATAAATAGAAAGATAAATGGACAGATATGTATTTAGACAGAGAGACAGACAGATATATATTTAGAGAGATATGTTGACAGACAGAGACAGACAAATAGATGAACAGATACATATGTATTTAGGTAGTTAGATATGTATTTAAACAGACATTTAGATAGCTATGTAGACAAATAGAAAGGTAGGTAGGTAGATAGGATAGATATGCATTTATATAGATAGATATTTAGACAGAGAGCAAATAGATGGACAGATAGATGATAGATAAAATAGATATCTATGTGGATTGATAGATGGATATGTATTTAGATTGATATTTAGACAGAGAGCAGACAAATAGATGGACAGATAGATATGCAGACAGATAGTTTTTGTGACCATTTAAGGAATAGAGATAAGGGCTGGACTTAGGATTTTGTTGGCATAGGGAATTCCTGGCTGAGCAAACAGCATTGACTAAGACTCAGACAGACTGAGAAGTTGTGATTTGGCCCGGAGACACCCTGACAGTATGTATCAGAGGTGAGATTTGAACTTCCCAGTTCCTGCTTTCTATCTAGTAAATCACGATTGTTGTTTTTGAGTCAAGTCCAAGTCCTCGTGACCCCATTAGGCGTTTTCTTGGTAAAGATAATGCAACGGTCGGCCATTTCCTTCTCCGGTTCATTTTACAGATGAGGAAACTGAGGCAAACCGGGTGAAGTGATTTACCGGGGTCACAGTTAAAAAGTGTCTGAGGGGGGATCGGAACTCATGAAGAGGAGTCTTCCTGGTTCCAAGCCCAGCGCTCTATCCACCGCCCAGCTAGATAGTTGATAGATGAACATAAACGATACAGTTTCCTCTGCGGTTCCTTCTTACTGGACTACATAACGCGCTGCTGAATTTGTCAAGGGCTTGGGTTGGCATTGTGGGGAAGAGATTAGTCTGTCTGTGTCTGATGTAATCTGATAGTCCTGAAGATCAACTTTCAAGGTCAAGAGTGCAACTATTTGTATGGAAAACAAGTGCCCCTGCAGTCTGGCGTTTCCTTTGTTAGCCGGCTCCCATTCTCCTCCGGGGACTTCTGTGACCCCGGCGCTCAGCGACTCGGTCCTGGGCGTTCCGATACGGCCCCGGAGTCCCCCCGACTCCCCTCTGCTGGTTTAGCATCTTCTTTTCGTACATTAAATGTGAGGGAGGCCTCTGGGGGCTGCCCTGTGGGTGATCGAAATGTTTTTAAAATGACAATTAAAGCAAAGCAATCTCAGCATTAGTCACAAGCCGATGAACCACTTGTTAAAGGAAGTTAATTTCATGCGCCGAGTCAAAGCGGAAAGCCAGAGCTCCGAAAGGGCCCGGGGAAAATCGCGTCTGCTCCCCCAACTTCCGTCTCGGGCAGCGACCAGACAAAGCGCTTCTCCCGAGTGGGGCTCCTCGCCCTCATTGGCTGATTCAGGGAAGCCTCCCGAGAAACCCCGCACGGTGAGAGAGCTAGTGAACTCGCACGTCTCCGAGGGTCTATCTCTGGATAACGGAGGGAGGTGGGGGGCGTGGGGAGACACAGAGAGAGACCGACTAACAGACAGAGACAGAGAGACAGACACAGAGTGAGAAACAGAGTCACAGAGACAGAGAGAAAGGGAAGGAGGGAGGAAGAGAGATACACACAGAGACAGGTAGGGAGGGAAGGAAAAAGAGAAGAAGAGAGTTAGAGAAAAGAAGAGAGAGAGAGAAAGGGAGAGAGATAGAGACACACAGAGAGAAAGAGACAGAGAGAGAGAGAAAGAGAGACAGAGAGAGAGAGAGAGAGAGAGAGAGATGTATTTCCATTAGGAAGCATGGCTGCAGCCTACTAAAAGCCCGGGTAGGCACGTTAGGGTAGCCGTCTCCACCTCCTCATCCATCAGTTTTGATGTTTATGATATCAGAGCTACCACAAGATGCATTTGGCCTTGCCACAGAAGCTCCCTAGCAGAGTCAGTGGCTTAGATGTGGTTAAAATGAGTGTGATTCCTTGCTTTCTTCCCTCCATAACCTTATCAAATGACTTTGGGAAAAGAGAGGTCTTTCTTTTATTGGGAATAGATAGGTGCAACTTCCCCAGTGAATGATCAAAGGTACATAGTCATGTGAAAATGCCAGAGAACTCAATTAAACCCCCCAGCATCTCTTGAGTGTCTACTGTTTTTAAAACATATTCCTAGGTTTCTGGGGGATGCAAAAAAGGGAAAGAAATAACTTTTTTCTCTCATGGAGATTACAGTCTGTTTGGAGAGGCAAGTAACCCAGCAAGCAGTAAGGATTAAGTTCTAGGTGCTGGACATGATGTAAACAAATTAAAAAATGCCCAATCAACAAAAAGAAATGTCTGCTTTTTTTTTTTTTAATAATAGGGTACCAGGATTATAGATGAAGAAGAGAACTTGGAGGTCATCAAGAATAACCTCCTTGGGGTAGAGTGAGTAGAGCATTACCCCTGGAAGCAGGAGCATCTGAGTTCAAATCGTCTCAGACACTTATTAGCTGTGGGGTCTTGAAGAAGTTATTTAAGCCCAATTGTCTCAAAAAAGAGCAAGACAGACACAGAAAAAGAGAAACAGTGAGAGAAACCGACACAGAGAGAGACAGAGTAAGAAATAGAGACACAGAGATAGTCAGAGACACAGAGAGATAGACAGAGACAGAGAGACAGAATGAGAAACAGAGAGAGACAGAGTGAAAAACAGAGACACAGAGATAAAGAGACAGAGTTAGAGAGCTAGACAGAGTGAAAGAAAGAGAAACAGAAAGACAGATAGAGAGATAGACACAGTGAGAAACAGAGTCACAGACAGACATAGAGAGAGAGACAGAGAAACTGAGAGTCAGAGATAGTAAGAAAGACAAAGACACAGAGAGAGTCAGAGACAGAAAAACAGTAAGAGACACACACACACACAGATAGAGTCAGAGAGAAAAGAACAATAACTCCCTCGTTTTAAATGAGAAAACTGAGGCTGGTATCTTCGTTGCTCTTTGTTTCGATAGCACACTTACTTTGTCTTCATCATCCACCACAAATCTCCTCTTCCATATGAGAACAGTATCAGAGGCGTTGAATCAAAGCCGATTGACCTAGCTGGAAAATGTATAACGTATGGAGTTCCACGTGGCCACCTCCTATTTCTGGCCCCCACCTACCACTGAGCAGACTAAGACATATTTTCCTCATTAAGTCCTCAGGACCCAAAACTTTATTATAAATTGTCAAAGTGCCAACTGATTTTAGTGTTGTTATTTACATTACCAATAAGGTTTTTAATAGCAATTTGAAATAATAGTTGTATTGACTTTTCAGCCATCAGTTTTTTAAGTTCCTTTGACTGGGAGGAGGGGAGAGGGAGAGGAGGTTGGGAGGATGGTGATTATCTTAGATCTTCTAAGTTGGAAGTCTACATAACTAGGAAACTAAGCATGATGGTATCAGTGCCAGTTGACTCCATTTCTGGAGGGCAGGAATTGTGCCCAGTGGTGGCTGCGAGCCGGCCTTATAAGATGGTTTGTTTTCTTAATTTACTACATGAAACAGTTTTTCTCTAATGGCACCTGGCATGTCATCTACTAAATGCACCTTAATGTCTTCATCAATCACCTCCGAGTGCTCTTGCATGCATCAGTTGTTGACATTCCCCCCCTCCCCAACAAATAAATGAGGGGAATGATTTATCCGAAGCCACCAATCACTTGTGGGGCTTCTTAAGTGGCACTCCAGGGAAAAACGACCAAAAGCATTACTGTGGCCCTTCCTCTTGGGCTGTATGGAAGAGAAACTTTGCTCATAAGTCTTCATGAAGGATGTTCCTGGGAATTTGCCCACTGGGATCCAGTTTGCTCCCAGGGCTTTCAGAAGGTTATTATTTCTCTTTTCCTTTGTGGAAAGTGGCCTTAAGACCGAGGGAGCAAACCACCGGCCTTTTGTGTTGCAGGTGGACAGTGGTCTGGAAACCCAAGAACCTTCCATAAATTCACAAGAAATGTCATGAGCAAATAAGGTATGACCTGGGAGTTATACCTAGAGGCAACGAGATGGCTAAGTCGACAGAACAGTGGTTCTGGATCTAGGAACACCAACATTCAAGTCTGACCTCAAATATTTGCTTCATGTGACACTCAGTTTTATCGATTATAAAATGGGGATCGTATCAGCCCTCACACAGCAGTTATTGTGAGCCTCAGAAATAGTATCTGGCATAAAATAGCACAGTTCCTGGCACATAAAACGTGCTTAAGAAATGTTTGTTTCCTTCTTGATATTTTTTCTGTTACCTGGATACAAACCACTTTCTTTGATTGTGATTTCCATGCCATCTGGCCATACACTGGAATATCATCATGGACATCTTATCATCTGCTCTAATGCCATATGTATACCTCTCCACCACTATTTGCTTCTAGAACAATGATAAAATCAATGCTGCCATTTTAACTGGAAAAGGGAGGAGAAACCATTGCCCTGTGACTCTTATTTATCTTATTTATGAAGTGTATAATTTCCAAGACAGTCTAAACCTCCACTCTTTTCCCTGGCCACCTTTTCCCTCCCCTACAACCTACTTTCTTGAGGTAAAAGGTTGATTCACAGTTTCATTCATATCTCCAATATCTGGAATATTGTGGGTGCTTAATAAATGCCTGCTTATTTGATTCAGTCTCAGTTTATTCATCTAGGGACTGTAGGGTTCCATCAGATGTACACAGCAAACACTTAATAAGTACTCTTTGGATTGAATTGACTCAGAAAACTTGAGAGTTGAAAGGCAGTGTTGGTCTAAGTCTAGATAAAAGCTCCATCTCCAAAATATTGGACAAATGGTTATCTGGCCTCTAGGTTTAAATATGTATTTTTACATATTGTCTTTTCTCAGTAGGGCACTAGGTGGTGCCACAGAGTACTGGGCCTGGAGTCCGGAAAGCTCATCTTTGAGAGTTCAAATCCAACCTCAGGCACTTCCCAGCTGTGTGACCCCTGGCAAATCACTTTATTCTGTTTGCCTCAGTTTCCTCATCTGTAAAATGACATGAAGAAGAAAATGGCAAATTATTGCAACATCTTTGCCAAGAAAACCCAAAATGGGATCATGAAGAATTGGACACAAATGAAAAAAAGACTCAATACTTTTTTTCAATAGAATGTGTACTCCTTGAGGGCTAAGACTGATTTCTTCATCATTATATCCCCACAGCCTTGAAGAGCTTAAAGTAGGGGCTTAATAATGAATGCTCATTGGATTGAATTGGAAGGAAAGCCATTACCTACCCCTCAAGACTGCAAGTTTGATTTTTTGCATAGCTCTAAAGATTAGGAAAGTTTTTCCTTCCATCAAGCAAAATTTACCTCTTTGAAATTTCCATTCATCACTTTTACTTCTCCCCTCCAGGGTCAGAATATATTCCCTTTTCGCTTTACAATCCTTTATATACTTTAACATAGCTCCCATGACCCCCTCATCTTCTCTTCACGAGCGATTGATCTCAAGGGCCTTCACCATTCTGGACACCCTTTTCTCTATGTTCGGCAGCTTTTGATGGACCTTCGGTGCCCAGAACTGAACACGATGCTCCAGCTGTGCTCTTGTCAAAGCAGAGGATGTCTTAGGATCCTTACCCTATTCTGGATGTACAGGTCAATAGGAAGTCTGTAGGTAGATTCTGCCTTATAGCAAAATCAGTGAAGGAACAAAGGAAAGGTAATACAGTGATCCAGATGTTGGACTAGACATCAGGAACTCTCCCTCTGATACTACCCTAGACAAATTACTTAAATCAGTCTTCTTATCTGTAAAAATGGGGATAATAATAACACTTTTTCTTAGGTTTGTTTTGAGACATTTGTATTTAAAATATGTTGCAAGCCTTAACACAATATGAGCTAATATTATTACATAAGGTACAGTATAGCATTACATACAGTACAGCACTTAGGATAGAATCCTTTTTTTTAAATGATCATAGATTTGGTTCATCAAACTGCAGAGGTCCTTGAACTGGGGGACCTAAGGTCTCCTGACATTTTAACACTTTCCATGTGTTCCCATTTCTTTTAGAATTACCCAATCTTTGATTTTGAGGATCAAAAAGACTGTAGTCACCTTCTTCCTTAGTTCTTGACCCCAAACCTTTAAAATACATACCTTTGAAGGTTCCACCTGAGAGAACATATCAAAATCAGTTCTATAGAAATGATACAGGGAAATCTACAAGGCACCTAGTTTCTACATCCGAATATCTCTGAATTATACATTTATATATGTAACAAATTATATAATATGGAGTTTGTACACATATATACATATGTACATGTGATCTACATAAATATACACATGTATGTGTTTCCTGTATTTATGATCTCATTGATATAGACACAAATATATATATATACATGAAATATACAAAAATATAGAATATAATCTTCCCAACAAAAAAGTTATCTTGATTTTACTTTGAATGTATTTTCTATCTACTTATATGAACAGATAAAAATAGAATACTTTGTAAAATATTTTTACTAGATCAAATGAGGTAATATTTGATGTAAAGCACTTAGCATAGAACTTAGCACACAATAAGCCTTTAATAAATCCTTATTTCCTTTTTCGAAGCAGGAGCTATTCCACTTTTGTCTTTGTATCATTAGAACCTAGCCTGATGAAAGACACAGAGTAGGTGTTTTATAAATGTGTGTTGACTGATTTAATACATAACATATAAATTATAAAATATATACATACATACATACATATATCTCTGTCGCTCCTATCTCTCTACCTTTGAAACATATATATGCCTCAGTAATGTGGAAATTATGTGACCAAGAGAATTTCTATTCTTGTAACTAGAAATATATCTTTATGAAGGCAGCTTGGGGTGAGGACAACCATTCAGATCTCACCTCTGATACTTACTAGAAGTATGATTCTGGAGATGTCATTTAACTCTCTATACCGCTGAAAACTTACTAAGATTTTTCTACTCAAACTAACTAGGTAGGTTGCATTTTGCACTGGTGAAGCAATTCCCATAATGGAATTTCTCTCCTCTGCCACTAGTCCCACCTCTACCTTAAGTCACAGATCATTTGTGCATATGAGCATAACAAAGATGGATTTAATTCATATCTGCAAATTACTTTCTTCAGCAATATGGATAAAAATTTCAGTGGTATCTGCATATTATCTATAATATTGATAAATCAGAAGACAATCACATTTGCATATAATGATGATGAAAACTAGTATTTATGTAGTGCTTACTATGTGCTAGATACTGTGCTAAGAACTTTTCAATTATGATCTCTTAAAAAAAAAAAACTAATACCAAGGGAAAGGACATATCTCATTGACATACATTTAGTGTTTGCAAATGATATAAAGTTGAGAGAAACATGAATCTTCCTGTGTCTTTCTTCCATTGTTCTCTAAGTGGCTTAGAAACCAGAATTAGAAGTCAGGACCAAATTCAGAAAGATGGCTTCCTGGAATAGCACAGGTTGTCAGTGTCACTGGCTATGACTGGAATCTTCTAATTCCAGAAGATTCAGCCTATATCATCTGTTGGTCTCTCGTATTTTCTTTTTCACTTAAAATAGCTTGTAATACATCTGCAGAGGGAAACAACAAAGTATACTATAAAAAACATTAGACTGATATGTCTAACCAGTAGAAGATCTGGTTCATATCCTTATTAGACAAACAAGCTGTCTAACTTTGAAAAAATCATTTCAACTGATCATTTCATTTTCTTGGTAAAATTAACAGGATTGGTCTTGGTCATCTCTAAGGGTCCAGCTCCTTGATATTAACCTATGCTTATGCCTAATGAATAACAGGTTATAGGAACAGATCATAGACCATAATGTTAATGCTTGAGGGGAACTTAGAGATCAGCTAAGATGACTACTTAATTTTAATTTTAATTTATGGAATAAAACGAGCAATGCAATAACATGGTATAATAAAAATATGATTGCCCTTAAAACTTCAAATGCATTATGTACAACTTGATATTTCTTTTAATTATATAATAAAATTATCATGTAAATTTCTTCCCCCTCCCCTTTTTCCCTCTCCTTGCCCTACCCTAGAGATGGCTACTATTGGACAGAAATAGATTCACACACGTGTGTGTGTGTGTATATATATATATATATATATATATATATATATATATATATATATATATATATATGTATATGTATGTATAAATAGATTGGATGGTATGTATATGTATGCATATATATATACACATACACACAAATACACATGTATATATATTTATTGTGTAAATAGGTATGTATTATATATGCAACAGGCATATATTATATGCAATAATATATGTATAATATGCAATGGGCACATATTATGCATGGGTATTATATATAACATATATATAATACCCATGCATAATATGTGCCCATTGCATATAATATATATATTATTATTATTATTATTATTCTATACATACTTCTATTTATCAGTTCTTTCTCTAGGTATGGATAGCATCTTTCTTCCTGTGTCCTTTATAGTTAATTTGGTAGTATAATAGAGTATATATAAGTAGAATATAATATATATATATGCATATATAATACAAAATAAATAATATATAAAGCATATATTATATATATTGTATTTTTATATTATATATGCTCTATTTAAATACAATGTATATTTATTACATATAATATGTAGAGAATAGAATATAGAGAGTATATAAAAGTAGAGTATAGTACTCTACTTTTACATATGACAAGATTAATGACTAAGTGGATTAAAGACTTGCTCATGATCTCACTGATTTTAAAAATGGTGAGTCAAGATTCGATTTCAGGTTCTCCAATTTTAAAGCAACGTAACATTGAATTGGAAGTCAGAGGACCCATGTTTGAATTCTTATGTAACCATTTTTACTTCCTATGAAACCATAGGCAATTTATTTCCCCTCACTGGTTATTTAGATTCCATATCTCTTAAAATTAAGAGGTTGAAATAGAAAGTCTCTCCAGATGGTTAAAATTACGGTCCTAAAATCCTACCTTATATCAGGGTGGGGACAAAAAAAAAGGGCATGGGGGACAGGATTCTGTGTTAAAATTCCTATCAAAACTTGAATTTCTCAGACCAGTAAGTCCGACTTCAGGCCTTCCCATGATAAATGTCTTTCCTAAACCATACATTGATAGATTTAGTTCCTTGATGTCAGGCCATGCTTGAACAACAAGGGCAGGTGAATAGCCTTGTTGCACTAGTGATTTAGAGTTTGCTGGCTCTCTGTCGGCCACAGAGAGCGGGCCGGACCCGTCTGAACAGTCATTACGGCGTCTCTGCAATGGGCTTTTCCAGTGCTGTGGCACTTGAGAGATTGCTTGGGGAAAATGTGTTGCTCTTAAAGCCGCCTTTTCCCAGGAAATGAATTATGTATCTCAGGCTTGGGGACAATAAGCCCATGACTTCAGCTGCAGTTGTGGATTCAGCAGTATCGTATTTACAAATATGAATATTTATTTTCATGCCATGGAGGCTGGGGTGGTAGTATTTGCAGGGAAGAGCTTGGCTGGGATGCTGAGGACATCACCTACCACTTTTTACTGCTCAGCACTTTCCGGGCTATTTAAAGAACCCTTTCGTCACCATCACTTTGGGCCAACCTTAAAAACAATTTCGTTGAGATCTACCGTCTCAACGGCTCCTCAGATCTGTAATGCTGACCTAGAGGCAATTGTATGTGCAGCTGTACAGGTTGGCTGTTCATTTATCTGCCCATACGTGGCTCCTTTCTTATATAACTACTTACTAACAAGGTTCACAATTGTCACCCATCAGATGAATCTCTATTCATTTATAACTGGCTATCTAGATTATTTCCCTGCAGGCAGAGAAAAGTTGGATTGGGGTGGGATGGTGGGTACCCACTGATATATTCTTCCTGTGTGGGCCTTTCATTAAATGCCTACTTGATGCAAAAGGTATTATTATGGAAAGCAAGAAGCAGTATGATGTAGCCGAGAGCCATCATGAAGACCTGGGTTCAAATGCTTCCTTGCCACTTCTTTGCTGTGTGACTAAGGGCACAAATGGCAGGCAAGTGGGATGGGGGGGAAAGTACTGCACCTAAAGTCAAAAAGACACGAATTCAAATTCAGCTTCAGATGTGAGCCACTTAACATCTGTCTGCCTCAGTTTCTTCTGCTATAAAATGGGGATGATACTAGTACCTCTTAGGGTTTTGTGAGGATATAATATTTGTAAAGCACTTAGTGGGACAGCTAGGTGATGAGTCAATAAATTCTGGACATGGAGTAAAAAATACAAAAAGCTGAATTCAAATGTAACCTCTAACACTTAATAGCTATATGACCTTGAACGCTGCTTGCCTCAGTTTCCTTATCTGTAAAATGAGCTGGAGAAGGAAATGGTAAAACACTTCAGCATCTTTGACAAGAAAACCCTAAATGAGGTCATAAAGTGTCAGACATGACTTAAGTTGCAGAAAGCATTTACCACAGTGCCTGGCACAGTGAGCACTATATAAATGTCAGCTATTTATCAATGAGGATGGTGAAGGTGATGATGATGGTGATGATGATGATGTCACTTAAACTTTGCCCCTGGACAACTCTCTAAGATTGTAAATTTAAAATGAGTTTCTGATCTGCATCCATAAGAGTCCCTGGAATCAGGGATTACTCCCTATTGGAGGTAATGGCAAGGTTGAAACCAGAGAGTTGTCTTACCCTGCCCCACTCCTTGAAAAATGGAAAAGCACCATGTTTTAGAATATAAAGATCCACCTTTGGTTGCACAAACACACTCTGCGTCATTTTTCTCATAGGAGGGCCGGGTGATCTGCCCGTACTTCTTCATCCAGTTCCTGAGTGAAATGACTGACCAGTGTTAACATTCATGTGTTGCATGGAACATGTGGGACTTGACCATATGGCTATGAGCTCATCATTGCATAATGTGCAAACCTGTTGGGATTCTAGATTCTGAGATTGCATGATTGATTCTTAGGCACACACCCCAGGAGAATTAGGTAGCCCACCGATATCATGAACAATGAAAAATGCTGCAGTTACTCCCTTTTCCCCATTAACTTTATTTTACCCATCCATCCATCTCTCCATCCATCCAACCATCCATCCACCCATGGTTTCCTCAATAAACATTTATAATATACCTAATACAGCTAATTCATTTCACTAGCCATTGAAATAGATGGAAATATTTCTGTTATTTCATTAACATAGGGACCTCCAAGGTGAGGAAACATCCTCCACCAGTGCAGATCACCTTTCCTGAAACCTAGAACCTTAGCAAATTGTTTTGAGGGACACTGAGAGGTTAATAACTTGCTTGGGGTCACACAGGCGGGATATGTCAAAGGCCTTCCTAGCTCCAAGGCCAGCTTTCTAGCTACTGCACTCTGCAGAAGAAAAATAAGGCACATCCTCATTGTAAGGATTATTCAAGCTCAGATCTCTCTTCTTGCAATTTTATGGCCCACTGGTTTCCAAATTTTAAAAAAGTAAACTTCTTTTTAGAGATAAACTTATTTCACAGGCCTTTGCTCACATGATGGTAGGAACGGATGTTCATTTGCCTTTTTAAAGCTTGCAAAGTGTCTTATATTTTGTGTCTCATCTGAGCCTCATTTAAGGCTTCTGTGAGGCAGGTACTCTGGGCATTTTTATTCCCACTTAATAGACAGGAGAATTGAGACTGATTGAGGTTTGGTGACTTGTCCAGGATCACACAGCTAGTAAGATATCAAGGAAAGATTAGAACTCAGACCCAGCACTCTGTGCTATACTGTGTATACTAATAGTGTACATTGTGAATTCAATAATATCTGTAAATGGATCATAATTGTGTTCATCAGATTTACCTCTTCAAAAATCACCATTCCATCATCAACATGACATCTTGTCGTGGTCAAAATGAAAAAAAAGCATCATATGCATATATTTTCACAAGCACTATTTGTGCAATAACTGGGATCTCCAGTGGCACCTGGCCCCTAGATTTGGACCCACAGCTGAAACCCACAGAGCTCTTCTCTCAGTATCTATCCTTTGGTCCTTGTTTCTGTCTTTCTGTCTGTCTGTCCCTGTCTCCATCTCTCTTGGTCTTTCTTTTTCTCTCCCAGTCTCTGTCTCTGTCTCTGTCTCCCTCCTCTCTTCTTATCCTTTTCTTCAATGTAAGCAGCTCCAGAAATCCCCTACTGGTATTTTCCTTACTTATTCAATGATTATCACAAACCATATTTTCCTTTGAAGGCCTCCACTGTCACCTTGATGATCTCATTTGATCCTCACAACAACTTTGTAAAGGTAGGTGCGATTATTAGCCCCATTTTACAGTTGAGAAACTAAGGTTAAGGGACTTGTGTAGGATCGCATAATTAATAAGTATCTCGGGCCACTTTTGAACTCAGGTCTTCCTGATTCCAAGCCCAGAGCTCTATCTACTATACCATGAGTAGTCAAAAATTAATACAAAGAAGTAATGAATATGTAGCTGAACTTTGATTCCAAGCCAGGTTCTCTGTCTACAAAGCCTTTGTTTATACACAAACACAGACACACACAATATACCATAAACTTATAATTTTCCTGAGCTTCCATTTACTTATTTAGGAAATCGCTTGAATAATATCAAACTCTTACCCATCTCAAAGGGTTCTGATAAATAGCCAGGCAAGACTCAAGGGTTACCAACATATTTACTAGTAGACTTGCAGGAAAATGGTCTGTAGCCACCAAAGTTGATTTGATTCAATTCAACAAACGTTTATTAAGTGTCTGCTGTATACCAGATATAGTAAGGCATTGGTAATAGAAAAACAAAATAAAAAACATCCTTCGTTTTCAAGGAGTTTGCATTCTTTTGCAGCAAAAATATTGGCTAGAGCATCAGCCCTGAAGTCAGGAGGCCCTGAGTTCAACTCTGATCTCAGACACTTAACACATCCTGGCTGTGTGACCCTGGGCAAGTCACTTAACCCCAATTGCCTCAGCAAAAAAAAAAAAAAAAAAAAATGGCCAAAGGAAAAGGAAAATGTTGAATTTGGTTCTGTCATATAAATATCATATCTACAATTAGCATGGCATACTGTGCAGAATTGACCTTGGAGTGAAGAAAGCCATTCATTCAAATTTTTCCTTTACTGTGTGACCCGGAAAATGTCTCTTAGTCTCTGAGAGCTCTGGACAACTAATTTGAGGTACAGACTAGCTACCCATCTGCACTGGCAAAAGAATTTTCCTAATCAGCAATTTCTTTGATCATTGAGTTCACACATCTGGACCAAGAAATGTTATAATATATGGACTTTTCGTTATATATTTATCTCGTTAAATATTATATATTTCAGCCGCACATGTGCTGATCTATATTTTAACTGTATGTTTCTCAGGCCAGGTTACTTCGATTGTTTGCCATTTTTGATGAATATGGGCAATATTTGAAAGGTTAGAGATGATGACCATCATTTCCAATATATGGCTTATAATCTTTCAGCTGACAACTCAAGCAAAGGCTTTTTTTCCCTTTTCTTTGAGATAGTATTGGAGATCTCTGGCGCAAATGAAGCCTCCCTAATCTATACCCATTGTCCATTTACACATGAGCAAATATGTTAAACTGTTCATAAAATGATAAAATAATTCTAAAGATGAATGCAAAATGACTTTTGAAAAGACACGAAACAGTACATTACATTCCACTCTGGGTAATGCCTGCCAGCCTTCCAAAGGCCAAGGATTTGATAAAATACCAATTTCAGGGATGGGAAGAGGTGATGCCTTAAGTGAAGGACTCCAACTCAACGCAATGTAAGACTAATTTTGTCGTGGAATAGGGAGCAGTAGACTTTTTTCTTTTTTTTTTTTTATCTTTTGTAATTCAGCAATTCTGACGCTAATAAATTAGAGTAAGTGGTTTGCCTGGGACAAGGAGAAAATTGGATACAGAATGAAGAATTAACAATGATGTTAATGAGAAAATGGCCCTTTTGTAATTTTTGTACTAGAATTTACTAGACAGAGCAATGAGCTCTTCATAAATTTGTGGGGTTTTTTTTTAGTAAAAAATATTTGCTCTTTTTAAAAATGTTTCCAGTTTCTTCCAAGGTCAGAGAAGACAATCTCTACTTTGTCACATTATGCTTTCGCGTATGGTTTGATGTTTTAATGAAATTGTTACAGAACGGTACATCAGCTGTGTACGTGTCACTGGTGGGGCATCCTTCACAAACAATTAGGTCTTTATGAGACATGTGATGGCCCCTACACTTATCACATGCTTTCTGGCCCAGTTGAATAAAAACACTATTTAAAATCAACCAGAATTAGTCCAGATCCCACCTCCCCAAAGAAAAGAAACAATCTTATTTTAGGGGAGAGGAGTTATTAAATCTTCCAGCTCACCCATATCCTATATAACACTCCTGACTGCAAATAAACCTTTCTGGGATTGAAAAGATATCAGATATATTCTTTTTTGGGGGGTATGGCAATAAGAAGAATGCAATTATTGAATGTTAGAATTTGGAGACTATCTAGTCCACCAAAGTTGTCATTTTACAGAGGAGAAAAGTTATGACTTATCCAAAGACACATAGTAAAATAGTGAAGCAAGAGCTCAACTCCAAGTAGAAACTTTGTTTTCAAGATTTAGAAGTTGATGTCCATCAATTGGGAAATGGCTGAATAAGTTATGGTATATGAAAGTAATGGAATATTATTGTTCTATAAAAAATGATGATCCAGTTGGTTTTAGAAAAGACTGGAAAAATTTAAATGAACTGATACTGACTGAAACAAGCAGAACCAGGAATACATTGTACACAGCAATAGCAAGATTGTGTAATGATTAATTATGAAGAGACTTGATTCTTCTCCACAGTTCAGTGATCCAAGGCAATATCAATAGACTTTGGATGGAAAGTGCCATCTGCACTAGAGAGAGAACTATGGACATTAAATGTAAATCATCACATGCTATGTTAACTTTTTTTTTTTCTGTTTTTCTTTTTTTTTTCCCATAGTTTTTCCTTTTTGTTCTGATTTCTCTCTCCCAAAATGTTTCATAAGGAAATGTGTTTTTAAAAAAGAAATGTACATGTATAACCAGAAAAATAAAATTTTTAAAAAAGCTGCAAAAAAAGAAGATGATTTAGAACTCAAAGAACAGCCTTGAAAAAAAAATCTGATCTCTCTATTTATAAATGAAAAACTGAGATTGACAGAAGTTAAGTGACTAGTACTTGCTTTTTTACATGTTTTCTCTCATTAGGATGTAAGCTCCTTGAGGACAAGTATTAATTTTGTCTTTCCATCCATATCTAGCACTTAGCACTGAACCTAGGGGATATTGTAAGAATTTAATAAATACTTATTAATGGACCAAGGTCACATAGTTTGTAAGTTTCAGAGACAAGACATGAATCCAGATTTTCCTACCTCAAAATCAGCACTCCTTCTTCTCCAATATGATGCTTCTGTAATAGTGTTTAGCACAATGCTTGGGCCACAGGAAGTACCATATAAATGTCAACTACTATTGTTGTTGTTGTGATAATAATAATGTTCAAAAATATTAAGTGATTTCCATGAAGGACAAGAGGTAGAATAGGAGCAGAAATAACTTGAAAGGAGCAGAACTAGTTTCCGATCTTCCCCCTATATTTAGTGTCTATAATAATTCAAGCAAATAAGAGAAAAGAATATAATAAGAGAAATCATAATTATAATATAATAAGAGAAATAAGAGAATTGTAATGAGGCAAAAGTCCTGATCTCTGATACTACTGAGGATAGTGGATCATCCTTTGTTCTATGACTCCAAACTCCACCCCTAACTCTAGCCATCATTCTGCTACCTCATGTTCACCATGGGGATTGGGAGTACTGAGTGAGTCAGTGAAAAAGCCAGATATCTCTATTATTGAGAATAGAGAAAGGACTCAAAGATGCATCCTCTTGATGGTGAAGTCTCCATACAGTAAGAGATGGCTTGTCAATCTGAACCTTTGCTGTAGATTGCCAATTAGAAGAAGGATTAGATTCGTACTATTTGACATCAGAGGGCAGAATTAGGAGGAAAGGATAGAAGTTTCAAAGTTTCAAAGAAATAAAGTTGACACCAGGAAAAATGTCCTATCTAAGACAGAATCAAATATCTTCAGGTAAAGAACTCAATGGAATTCTTCAGGGAAATGTTTAATGGCCACTTGTTAGGTATCCTGAAAAAGGAATTTTACTCAGGATATTCTTCAGTTTATCTCTATCATGGGAGAGGCAGCATGGCAAGCAGATAAAATTTGAGTAAAAAAAAAAAAAAGATCTGGGTTCAAATTCTTCCTCAGATACTAACTGTCTGACCCTGGGCCAGCTACTTAGCCACTCTGTGTCTCATTTTCCTCAACTTTAAAATGAGGGGATTGGATTTCCCCTTCTAGGTTGAAATACCGTATGAATGAATTGATCAAGCCAGATTTTTATACCTTCCCTGCCATATTGTCACTGATTTTTTTGCCTTTCATTCAATATCAATACAGTTTGTACACACAGTCCTAGGCTTATGAATCCAAATGAAATGATAAGAATTGAGATGATGAGGGTGATGGGAGTGGTAGCGAATAAATAAAAGTATGAGTCTTTGTCAAATGCATTTTCTTATTTGTTGCTCAGGACACCAAAGAAGGAGATAAGGTAAGTATTCTCCTGGTACCTATTTTAGAGCTAAGGAAGGCAAAGCCTGATTGGTAAAGAGGCAGCTGTCGATGGTCGAGCCAGTGAAAAATTCTATTCTGGATGCTCAGATCAAAATGCTGGCAAAGGAAGAAGGGCAGAGGTGACCATCTGTGTGGAAACTGTGACTCTGAGCTTGGCCTTGAACCTGGGGTTTTCCCCCATGAACTTACTTTATTTCCTGGCTCTTCCTCCTGGCTCAGGGAGTCTGTACCAGATGCAGGGAGAGAGGAACACATTTCAGACCTGCTTTGCAAAGCCTAAATTTAGAGCCACCATGTAAATTAGAGATACCTACGGGCACAGAGTGTGCAAGAAATGATCCAGCCAGAGGGTAGGAATTTTGAGAAAAAAGAATAATTAGCCAGCTTGTTCCTGAGAATTAGTATAGAGCTGATGGCATCTGTGGCCGTCAGGGGGCTTTGGAAAGCATGGAATGTAGAATATTTAATGGCTACTTCAGCTAGGCTAAAAGATCTTATTAGTTAGTCCCCCGAAGAGTGCCTTTGATTACAAATATTTTCACAAGAGACTAGATAGGTAGAGATAGCTTTGGTTACCAAATGTTTATCTGTATATGCTCAGTGAGTGCCCTTGAAAATTGTAGAGCCTCAGGGATAAAGGGCATGGATTTCCCAGAGCACTTAGCGTAATGAACATCCCGGACAAATCTCCACTGTCTTTCCATTGTACACAATAATAACCTAAAATGTCCAGGAAGGCCAGTGAAAAGCAAACTTTCACAAACATTTGTCCTAGAAGCATAGATTTTTGACCTGGAAGAAGGTCTCTTTCACTCCTCCTCACCTCCCCACATCCAAGTTTTTCCAGAGGAGGAAAGGTCAAATGACTTGGCCAGGATCACTCAGTTAGTACGTAAGGTAGGATTTGACTATAAATCTAGCTCTACCATCCTGGGCATTCCCAGAGACTTTTTGACCTATCATTGGGTTAGAATCCACCCAGAGACATCCCTAGATCTCAGGGTTTTTTATATATTTAGTGTACGTGAAGAAAGCTGATTCCAGCTCCATACACCTTAAAAAAACAAAGACCTAAACAACCAGAGCCATTTAAAAGTGGAATAGACTCCTTTGGTGAGTATCAAGTTTCCTATTACTGGCAGGCTTCAAGCAGAGACGAGGTGACTCCTTGTCAGGGAGGTCATAGAGGGGATTCATGATTCAGGTAGGAGTTGGATCAGGTGACCTCTGGGGTCCTTTTCAGCTCCTAAGTATATGGGAATTTTTTTTTAATTTTTAAAGCACTCCTGCTCATTCAAGAGCTAAGAACTTTATAGGTCAAAGAGCATGAAATTTATGGATATTATCTGCCGCTACAGTTCGGTGTTTTAAAGGAAGAGGACAGTTTAAGTCATGGAGATCAGTGCTTATAAATCTTGGGAGTGATATTAATATGTGTGTGTGAATGTGTATATATGTACACATTTGGAAAAAAGATTGATTACAAAGACTGGTTCTCGGGAAAGACAAGCAACTAATTGGCATTTAATTAATGGGGGTAAGTTGTATTAAATTAAAGATGTATAATCTTAATTATTTATCTTCATATAGGCGATGTGACATTCCATTCTTAGCTTATTAACAGTGAACCAGTTTTTTCCAAGCCTTCTGCTCAGACCGTATAAATAGTCTGAATTTGTTCACATCTACCATGGGAACAGAATCTCCTTTGGGAAACTGCAGGTGTTTTGTGGTGGGGTTTCTTTTTCTTTTTTTTTTTTTTAAACATGAGCTCATTTTTTTGTTGTTGTTTTAAAGATGTAAATTCACTTCAGAGTGAATTGTCTGAACACTAAGATCAGGCAGTTCATTCCTGCACAGGAAAATGGATCTTCTTAATCTTAAGATCATACAACCTCAAGCTGAAAGGGACTTCAAAGACCATCCGGTCTAGCCCTTTCATTTCACAGATGACAAAAATGACAACAATGAAGGTTAAATGATCTGCCTAAAGAAACCTGGGTAATAAGCAGCAAATAAGCAGGATTTGAACCTCCAATTGTTGACACCGAATCCCCTACTCCTGGCATTGTACCATGCTGACAATGTCAGGGACAAGCTTCATTCAAGTGAATGACTGGTGATCAAATGGATGCTAAATAAGCAGATGGTACAAGGCACTGACCTTGAGGTGAGAGCAACCTCTACAAACCAATTCTACCAACTTTCCCCTTCCTGCCCAAGGGCTGTCCTTGCTTTTAAGGTGCAGGATGAACTTGAAAAAAGAAAAGAAAAGGAAAAAGGAAAGGAAAAAGGAAAGGAAAGGAAAGGAAAGGAAAGGAAAGGAAAGGAAAGGAAAGGAAAGGAAAGGAAAGGAAAGGAAAGGAAAGGAAAGGAAAGGAAAGAAAAGAAAAGGAAAGGAAAGGAAAGGAAAGGAAAGGAAAGGAAAGAAAAGGAAAGGAAGGAAAAGGAAAAGGGAAAGGAAAGGAAAGGAAGGAAAAGGAAAAGGGAAAGGAAAAGGAAAAGGAAAAGGGAAAGAAAGGGGAAAGAGAAAGGAAAAGGAAAGGAAAAGGGAAAGGAAAAGGAAAGGAAAAGGAAAGGAAAGGAAAGGAAAAGGAAAGGAAAGGAAAGGGGAAAGGGAAAGGAAAGGGAAAGGAAAGGAGAAAGGAAAAGGAAAAGGAAAGGGGAAAGAGGAAAGGAAAGGAAAAGGAAAAGGAAAGGGGAAAGAAAAGGAAAAGGAAAAAGGAAAGAAAAGATAAAAATAAATATAGAGTGAAAAGAGAAATCTGGATAGCTCCAGAATGAAATTGACCCAAGCCCGGCTTTGGCAGATCTGAATGAATTTGCCCCTCAAACACTCCTTCTGACTGAAGCCCAATGAGAGAGGCAGGGGGCAAGGTTGCGTCCAATTTATAAAGATGCCAGGCCAGAGGCAAACCCACAAGGGATTTAGTCCCGACTAGAAAGAAACCAGCTGAGATGCTATAGACTGTTTAGATACTGAGTGCTTCTGACAGTCCAGTAAAGGGAAAGAAAGCTTTGTGACTTTTCCCTCCCAGATATTGTAGGATGAGGGGTATAGCTGGCGTGCTCTCAGTCTTTTCTACGTTAAGAAGCTTATTCTTTGTGCCTGATGTAAAGGCTTGGATTTCTCCAGCTTAGATATCTGTAAATCTAGAAAAAACAATAAAAAATTTTTTTCTCAGCATTTCCCCCCTTTTCCTTGCTCCTTTTCCTGAGTGAGGTCATTTCAAGTGAAGGAAGGTCTGTCCCCTTTAAGAGCAAATCACTTAAGAAGGTCTGGCTTCCTGCCAGGGTGGAAAGTGGAGCAGGAGGCATTTTAAGGCCCCCTCCCCAGCCCCTCCTTTTGAAAACTGTCATTTTCCCCACTGCTTCAGATTGGGTGATTAATCAAGGGGCCAGGGCTAGAGAGAAATTATCTTTACCTGCTTAAATCCCCCAGGTTCAAATGCATTTTAAGCGGGGCTTATTTTTAGACCCCTTTGTTGTTGTTGCCTAACCCTATGTTAAAGCAATTATTGTCTAGGAGGGTCACTTGGAGTTCAATGGTAGAGGAAAACTCGGGCCTGCCTGGTATTAACTGCCAAGCTTGCTTATGGAGGGTCTCTCCCTTAAAGGGACAGAGCCTCCTGTCAAGGGGGAGACATCTCCCTTGACAAATCAGCTTAACCTTTAGGGACCCCTTTACCCAATATCCCCAGGCTTCCAAAGGATTTCAGGTTGAAGGTGCTTTTCTTTGAACTCAATAAACATGTGTGATTCCGGCAATAACAAGATTATACGATGATCAGTTCTGATGGACAGGGCTCTTCTCAATAATGAGATAATTCAGGTCAGTTCCGATGGTCTTGCACCAATTACACCCAGAGAGAGGATTGTGGGAACTGAGTGTGGATCACAACATAATATTTTTACTTCTTTTGTTGTTGTTTACTTGCATTTTGTTCACTTTCTCATTTTTTTCTTTTTGATCTGATTTTTCTTGTGCAGCATGATAATTGTGGAATACATATAGAAGAATTGCACATGTTTAATTTATATTGAATTACTTGCCATCTAAGTGAGGGAATGGGGGAAAAAGAGGGGGAAAATTGGAACACAAGGTTTTGCAAGGATCGGTGTTGAAAAATTGCCCATGCATATGTTTTGAAAATAAAAAGCCTTAATAAAAAATAAATTTGAGATTTAAAAGAATTTAGGTTTGGTGGAAAGGGCACAGGATTGTATCGAATATTTCATCAGTGCCTGGGCCACCCTAAAACCATCTTCTTAAATCTTTGGGCCTCGGTTTCCTTAGAAAGCAAATGAGAAGTTGGGGTAGATTTAAAGCTCCCTCTGGATTTGAACCCTGTGAATGCTAGATTAGCTAGGAATGCCAATACTGAATTCCTTAAGTGTTCCCTAGATGGTATAATTCTTCTCCTGGTGTCCATGAACTTTGCTGTTATTGTTTATTTTGATAACAATATTTTACTATCATTGATTTCTTTTCAATTCTATGTATATTGTCTTATATATTTACCAATAATCTGACAAGTTTCATCAGACTGCCATAGTAGTCTTAACTGAGATTAAGAACCCAAATTTAAAGCTAAAAGAGGCCGTTAGAAGTCATCTAGTCTTGAATCCCTTATTAACAGATAAGGAAACTGAGGCACAAGGGAGGTGAGTGATTCATCAGTTGTCTCACAGCACAGTGGGAGATTCCAACATAGATTCTGGATCCCTCCTCCACTTTTTCTTATTTTAGGTGATTATTTTCAGCATGACCTACAGGCCAGATGGAGGCTGCTTAGGACAAAGACCTTGAAAGGGATTTTTCCTCCCATTGAGTGTTAAAACTGGGTAGCTGCCCCACAGGATTTTTTTGGGGGAGGCGGGGGGAGAAACAAGGTCAAAATGTGCTAAACCAGGAACTTGTATCAGGATTTCTAGCTGCCATTTCCTATCTATCTGGGTTCTATCCTCCAACCTGGCCTTGAACCTCTTGGGGATGAGACTGGGGGCAGAAGCCAGAGGTTAAGTTAATGTAGTGTGAGCCAGTACAGAAAAGGCTGCAGAAAGTCCTTGGTAATGATTCAGTCTGGAAACCTGCTTCCAATTATTAGCTCTTTTATCTGCTGTGGAATGGCTCAGAGCTGGAAAATCTGGGGACAAATTCCTTCAGAATACATGTCTAAGTGTCCATTTCCTCCGCTATAAAGGAGTAGGCTCTCTTCTAGGAACTCTTGTGGTGTAACAGCAGCAGACCCGGGAGTTCTGAATTCTTCCCTGGGATCACAGTGATGATAAAGACCAGCTTCAAAAGCCCACTGAAGGGCAAACTTCAATCTTCCTTGCTCCTTTGCACACTTAGCTTTCACAAATGGGGTAACATGGAATAGATACAGGACTGGAGTCACAACATCTCATTTTCTTCTCCTTAAAACAAAGGAATTAGATGAGAAGATTTGCATGAACTATTAGAGTGAAATAAACAGAACCAGGAGAAACTTATACACAATTTCTGAAATGATTTTTAATTGTTATCTATTTAATTTTAACTCATGCAATAAAACAAGCATTTCCATAACCCAAATTAACTAAAAAGGACGTATGAAGGAATATGCTATCTACATCTGGAGAAAGAAATGACAAATAGAAATATATAGAGAATGATTTTATATATGTATGTGTGTGCTGTCTGAACACACACATACTTATTTGTGCCTAATTGTAGCAGCTATTTATTTTTAGAGAAAAACAAATCACAAGTTTAAAAAAAATCACTAAATGACCACAGAGAATGAAGAACTTCTTGGCAAAGAAATGGTGAGAGAGAGGGACAGAACGCAATACCCATTCTTAAATGGGATCCCCGTGTCTGCTGTTGCTGCTTTATTGTTTTTAATACAAGAGAAAGCTCAATTCTGAGTAAGGATGAAGCATGTGAGAAATTTGTAAATCCAGAGATTACAATGATATAAAAGCTAAAGCATCAATGAAAAAAAGATGGGGTTTGATGAGATTAAGGATTCTTTTTTAAAAATTTATTTTTATAATGAAACCAAATACACCAGATGTGCTGTTTACTAGTATTCTTCTGAAATATGTTCATTTTAAATGTGTGTTTTTATTTTAAGTGCATTTTGTTCTTCTTAGCTTATAACTTGAAGCAGAAATGTTATATATGTTTTTGTTCATCCTTTGTTTTTGAAGAGAATCTGATATAACAGGTGGTGTCTTGTGTGTGAATTGGATTCAAATGGGAGAGAATTGCACAAAGTTGTCAGCCTCACTCTCTCTTCCAAAGTCATAGAAGTGCGGAACAAAAGTTTAACCTGAAAGCCATGAGCTATTGCATTTAAATATATATATATACACACACACATATATACATATATGTTTATGTATATCAACAGCTGTATTTTACTAGAATTGGTTTCCTTGAAAATCCTATTTTATTTTATGCATTGACTCATCAGACTGCTTCCAAAGGTGTCTATGTAAAAAAAAAAAAAAAAAAAAAAAGGTAAGATTAAGTAACTATTGAGTCATGTCCAACTCTTTTTGACCCCTTTTAGGCTTGTCTTGGTAAAGATGCTGGTGCCATTTCCTTCTCCAGCCCCTTTTACAGATAAGGAAACTGAGGCAAACAGGGTAGCCTGTCAAGCGTCACATAAAAACTCCTGAGTTAAACATCCTCTTAAGAGCCTTCCAGACCCAGATCTATTATTTTTGGACTCTGATTCAGATTGGGAGCAGTTCCTACCTCCAGATCTCCTCAGGGCCTTGAAGGACCAGCCCTCATTTGCTACTGAATCAAGCTAATCATATTACCGAATGATGAATCTCTTGGACTAGTCTCAGGAGATTTCCTCAGACAGCACAGTAGCACAATGGCCTTGAAATCAGGAAGATGAAATCCCATGTGATTCTGGACAAATCATTTCACCTCTGCCTCAATTTCATAATCTGTTAAATGGGAATAATCAACCAACTACTCTATAGAGTTGTGAGAATTAAATGAAATCACATTCATACAACGCTTTGCAAACCTTAAAGTTCCATATAAACTCTAGCTGTTATTGTTATTATTGTGTAGGTGAATGGTGGGAATCACAAATGTGGTCCAGGAAGTCTCCTAGCACGGCTGATTTAAAGCCTGTGTTCGACCAGCCCCTACAATTATGTAGTGGAGTCCCTCAGGGGAAGGGGAGGAGAGGGTCATGACCTTTTGCCTTTCATAGGATGGGCTGCGACCCTGTGGACATCACTGTCTACAATGCAGTTGAAAAAAAGGTAAAAAAAGCTGATTTCAGCTGCCTAGCAGGGAACCATGGAGATGAGAGGTTTCCACATTCACTCTAGTTGAACAGAGAGCTTCCCCAGAGCACCATTTCCCAAGATGAAGGATGACTGTCTCTTCCCGATAGGAGCTTTCAGCCTGGTTTTGTGGAACACCGCACTGATTATTTTTGGCCTTATTCAGGGTTCTTACATTCAGCTTCTGCTGGGGAAATGCACCCAGATCCAAATACCCTAGCCACAAGATGGGTGCCTTGGAGATGTCATGGCGACAGGCTTCCTTTCTAGAGGGGGTACTGTCCACAGAAACCATGGTGCTGAATCACCACAAATGGGGTAAAGTAAGTCTATTAAAAGCCAGGCTTGTTTTTCCCTTGCACCAGTGCATTTAGGCCCTCAGGGAAGCAGGGCTGATGGGTGAAGGGTGGGGAGGATTGTGAAGTAATCAATACAATATCTCAGAGGAAGCTAAGGGATTTTGGTCTTGCTTTGTCTGAGCAGAGGGTAGGAGGCGAGAGAAAAGGATTCTTTATCAGTAGGGGGAGAAAAGAAAAATGCTGATAAAGAAAAATCGAAATAAAGCCTTCTGAACAGAACTCATAGCAAGAGATGACAGACTTCTACTGAGGTGAGCCTCAAAAATGAAATTACTTTCTTATTCATTCCATTATATCAATAAGCTATTTCAAAGTTTCCTCCTGTTTCTTAATTATATTTTTCCTCAGTGGTGCAACTAATCAGTTTGCAAGCTTCGATAAACTGCCTACTATATGCATATAAACGTGACATAGTTCTGGTGTGACACAGGCAAAAGGATACTGGATTTTGAGTTCAAGGATCCGAATTCAAATTTGGTCATTATTTACTTTAGGAAAATCACTTCTTAGGGTTTTAATAATCCTCTTTGTAAAATGAGGACATTGAATTATACAGTTCCTACATAAAATAGGAAATATAAATATGCAATCTTAATCTATGATTGGCTTGCCAAAAACTAAATATAAGTCATATTCAAAATAAATGCAAAATAATTGGGAGGGGGTATGAACATCTGGGGAAATCAATCAAGATGTCTTATGAGAGCTTGAGCTGGGCCCTTCAGGGGGCTGGGAGTTCTAAGAGTTTTTAGAAGTGAAGAAAGAAAGAATTACAGGTCTGGAAGAAAAGGGAACATTTTCTACATGATTCCAATTTTAGTTGTTTTTTATTTTTCTATATGAAGGAAAAATGGGATCCAAATGTACCAAAGATTAAAGAGAACCCACAGCTTGATTGCTACTCAAGTCAAAATAACCCAATCCTTCAACTGATACATGCCACAGTGTTCTTTGCAACTCTTCCTTCCACCTAGTTTACTGAACCCAATAAAACCCATTTCTAAATGCCCTCAGTGTTCTATTTTAGGCCTTGGCACGTCACTCAATAAGCTCCCATTCCACTTCCATCCTGTGAACCAGGTCTAAACTAATAATTCTCCTCTGATTCCCAGAAGTCATTTGGTATAATTGAATTTTTAAAATATGTATTAAGTCCCTACTGCAGACAGAGCCCTGTGATGGGCTCTAGGGGGAAGCGCAAAGTTTAGCTAAGAAGTGGCCTTTGCCTGTGGAATCCTATGATCATAGATTTAACATTGGAAAGGGAAGTAGATCACCCCATCCAATGTCTTCATTCTACAGATGGAGAAACCGAGATGCAGAAAGGTACGAATTCATCATCTATATTGCATTCAGTAAACTAGATGGAAGGAAGAGTTGAAAGAACACGGTATATGTTTCCTAGGCCCCCCATTCTTCAGTTTCTATCTCCTTGATAAGATTATCAATTTCTGTTAGTGTAAGTATTATCTCTGTGCAGATGACTCATAGTCAGCCTTCTCTTACTTGAATCTTAATCCTACTAGACAACTGGACATTTCAAAACGAAAGTCCTGGGGAGAACTCAAACTCAGCATGTCCAAAGCTGAACTCAACTTTTCCCCAAAGCCTTCTTCCTGTTGGTCGGTAAACTTTTATTAAGTATTTGTACTTTGCTAGGTGTTCTACTGAAAACTGGGGAGACAAAGAAAGACAAAAACATAGTCTCTACTTTCCAAGGAGTATGTGGGGGAGATGACCTTAGAAACCAGGTATATAGAAGATACATTCATATTGATGAAGATGATCTGAAAAAGGAAGGTATTAGTAGCCAGAGGAACTGGAGTAGGTCCTCAAGATTGCTTTTCAGACTCGTACATTCATTATCCTTGGCTCCCCACACTCTCTTGCTCCAAAGTCAATCCTCTACCAAATCCTACTTCCACAACATCTCTTGCATTCGACCCCTACTCTGTACTCACATAGACACCATCTTAGTTCAGGCCTTCCTCTCCTTTTGAGCCTCAATTATTATAGGCTCTTGGGTGGTTGTCCTGAATCTCATTGCTTCAATTTGTCTTAGACACTACTGCCAAAGTAATTTTCCTTAAAAAAAAAATACAGATTTGACCATGAGACTCTCCTATTTAATCAATTCCAGTGGCTTTCTTGTGCCTCTTGGAGAAGGTATAAATTCTTCTAGTAAGTTTGAAAACCCTTCAGAACCTAGCACCAACCTATTTTTCCAAGCTCATTTGCTTTCCAAGCCATTGCTCCCCTTCCTGCATTGTGTGATTCAGCCAAATTGGTCTTTTCCCTGTTCTTCTTTGGGCTCCATTCTGGAATATACTTTCATATACTTCATTGGGCTGCATTCAAGAATATATTCTCTTCTTTCCTCTGCTTTGTAGGGCCCCTTCTCTTTCTATAAGATTCAATTCCAACACCATCCTCTGGATTGAAAGGTTTTCCTAATCCTCTCAACTACTAGCATTCTCCTTGACAAACTTTCTTGTATTTAGCTTTTTGTTGTTTAATCATTTTCAGCCATGCCTGACTTTTATGACCCCATCTGGACTTTTTTTTGCAAAGATACTGGAGTGGTCACTTGGATATAGGAATCTAGCTTACACCATAAGAGTAGGAGGGAAAAGGAATAAGAGAAAGGATGGGGGATCAAGTTTAGAAAGGAGGGCAGATTGGGAACGGGGATAGCCAGAAGCAAAATATTTTTGAGGAGTGACAGGGTGAAAGGAGACAGAGAAGAGAAATAGAGAGAGGAGAATAGGATGGCATTAGCAATGGTAACTGTAACTGTGGGAAAAAAAGTAAAGCAAGTTTCTCTGATAAAGGCCTCATTTTTCAAATATATAGAGAACTGAGTCAAACTTTTAAAAATAAGCCATTCCCCAGCTGATAAATAATCAAAAGATATGAACAGTTTTCAGAAGTAATCAAAGTTATTATAGCCATATGGAAAAAATGCTTCTAAATCACTATTGATCAGAAAAATGCAAATTAAATTTTGCATAAATGCAAAATTCATACACAAAATAAATAAAATTTCATTTTTCTTTCTGAAATATTTCCACATGTCTATTAGATTGACTAATAGGACAGAAAAGGAAAATGATAAATGGTGGAGGCAAATGTGGGGAAAATGAGACATTAATGCATTGTCGGTGGAGTTTTGACCTGATTCAAACATTTGTAGAGCAATTTGGAACTATCCCCAAAGGGCTACAAAACCATGCATACCCTTTGACTAAGACACAACTAAGTCTGTATCCCAAAAGAAATAAAAAATAGGACATGTATGTACAAAAATATCAATAACACTTTTCTGAAAGCAAATAATTAGAAATTGAAGAGTGCCTGTCAATTAGGTAATGGCTAAACAAATTATGGAATGTGATTGGGATGGAATATTATCATGTTATAAGAGATGATGAGCAGAATGCTTTCCGAAAAACTTGGAAAGACTTACAGAAGCTGATGCAAAGTAACATGTACCGTGTACAAAGTAACAGTGATATTGTAAGATGATCAGCCATAGATGACTTAGCTATTCTCAGCAATGCGAAACAACCCTGAAGGATTTATGATGAAAAACACTGTCCATCCCCAGAGAAAGAACTGACGGTGTCTGAATACAGATCAAAGGATACTTTGTTTTACTTTATTTTTCCTGAGTTTTTTTTTTAAAAACTATGTTTTCTTTCACAACATGTCTAATATGGACATATATTGAAGGGGATGGAGTGGGAGGAAGGGAAAGAATTTGGAACTCAAAGTTTTAAAAATGAATGTTGGAAATTGTTTTTACATGTAATTAGGGAAAAATAAAATGCTAAAGAAAAAGAAATCTTTTTAAAAAAAGATATTGGAATGATTCGTTACTTCTTTTTCCAACTCATTTTACAGATGAGGACATTGAGAAAAAAGTGACTGCAGAGGGTCACTTAGCTATAAGTGTCTGAGACTGGCTTTGAACTCAAGTCTTCCTGACTCCAGGCACAGTATTCTAACCACTGTGCCACCTAGTTGTCTCTCTCTCTCTCTCTCTCTCTCTCTCTCTCTCTCTCTCTCTCTCTCTCCACACACACACACACACACACACACACACACACACACACACACACACAAACACACAACATTTATATACATACTTGTGTCTTTCACTAAAATGAAATTTTTAGGAGAATGAATTGTTTATTCTTTGTACTTGGATACCTAATGAATAGCACACTCACTGAATCATAAAGCCATTTATCAAGCACCTACTAAGTTCTGGATACTGTGCTAAGCATTGGAAATACAAAGAAAGGTATAAGACAGTCCCTGACCACAAGGAGCTCACAATCTAATGGAGGAGACAACACATAAAAAAAGTTTGAAAGTGGGTAAGTGAGGTTAGACAGTAAATAGGGATGGGAAGGGTATAATGTTGTTGAGCCGTAGGTGGAAAATTATCTGAGGAG
Source organism: Antechinus flavipes (assembly GCF_016432865.1). Taxonomy (NCBI): domain Eukaryota; kingdom Metazoa; phylum Chordata; class Mammalia; order Dasyuromorphia; family Dasyuridae; genus Antechinus; species Antechinus flavipes. The sequence goes on along the minus strand of NC_067403.1, from coordinate 224,847,868 downwards.
GTAAAGGTGTCCAAGTTGACTTCATCTTGAAGAATAATAAGTTTCTGAAGATGATCAGATCAAGAAAAATAGCCAGGTGGGAAATGATGAGCAAAATTCCCTTCAATGGAAGGGGTTTAGGAAAGAGCTCCCAGCTATGCCCTTCCCTTCTCTGTTGGTACATAGTAGGAACTTAATACTTGGTGATTGATTGATTGATTGATTGATGAAGATCCCTTCCTTCCCTCTGTTGTTGCATAGTAGGAACTTAATATTGATTGACTGATTGATTGATGAAGATATGAACTCATGGTGTTGTGTGGTGGGAGGAGTCCCAGATTTGTAATCTGAATATCTTGATTTGAATAATAGCCCTGTCATTCACTATCTATGTGAATCTATTTTTCTAGAACTCAGTTTCTGCATTTGTAAAGTAATCAGGGTGAAGGGTAGAACATGGGGGCTGAGAAAGAAAGACTAAATCACTTTAAAGAGACCTTCCAGTCCAAAAACATTTATTGAACACTGACTGTACGCCTAACACTGAACGGAGCTCTGAGAATACTAAAAGAGGCAAAAGAAATGTGAACATCATGTGACTGGAGGTGGTATTTGTTTTGTTTTGTTTTGTCTTATGTGGTACTTACACTATGAAAGACAAACTTTTCATCAATAATATTATGGTTGTCTAATAATAACAGCTGACATTTTGGATTTGCAAAATTTAAAAATTTAATTTTGCAAAGCATTTGACTGGGATCATCTTGAGTCCCATGACAATCCTCTAAGACAAATAATATTCATATCATCATTCCCATTAAGTAGAGGAAGAAACCAAGACTCAGAGGCTCAGACTTACACGAAGTTACACAATTATCAAATCTGGGAAGCAAGATTTAAATCCAAGCCTGACCTGAATCAAAGTGTCTTCTACCATGGGACCCTGGATTACCTTTGGGTAAATGGTGATACTTAAAATGTACATTGGAGGAAGGGTAGGAAAATACCTGAATAATGCCTTGGGACAGTGGGAAATCAATCTTAGTTTCAGGAAGATTGGAAGAGGAATCTCACAGATCTTCCTATTATAAGATTATAGATTTAGAATGAGAAGATACCTTAAGAGCCTCTCATTTTACAGGTGAGGAAACTCAGGTGAAAAGCTGTTAAGTGACTTTTTCAAGGGCTCACATCTGGTAAGTGATTAAGGCAAGATTGTCACCCAAGTCTTCTGAACCCTAAGTCCAGGGTTCTTTCTTTTATACGCTGTCTCCCCTTAGCACAAGATGCTTGTCACGAATCTGACTAAAAGACAATAAGGTTTACCCACTCCTTATATTTTAACTGCCATTGCATCTCTCTCTGAAGCATCGCCAAGCTGAAGGGTTAAATCGAGAAGTCCCCAACTCCTTCTCCTCGGCTCCTGTATTAGGAGAACAAGTCCTTCACGAATGGTGCTCCTAGGAAGATGGGGTTTTTTGGCATGTGAATAGGATTGAGAAAATTCCCAGGTGCTCACAGGCTGCTCTTGCAGATCAGGGAGCTTTAGTACATGAGAGCTGTGGGCAATGGGGGGGGGGGGAGGAGGGGAGAGTCAACCCTCCCTTCACCCCAGGAGCTGGCGGCTGGGAGCCTCACAAATGGAGCCTTGGATTGTGTGCCTCGGTTGGAGCCTTGGGCTGATTGACACAGCAGGTGCCTCCAGTCTTGAGACAATTCCATATTTCAATGGAGCGTTGTCACAACCAAAGCTTATTATCTAGGGCAATAAAGTTTAGGATTAGGGGGATTCGGGATGATTGTGTGATTTTCCACAAAGCTTATCTTCTAATAGACCAGCTGCTTTATTATGCTTCTTCCCCCCCAAACCCCTCCCCCATCTCCTTCCCATAGTAGACAGAAGTCCCACACAGAAGAGGGAATGTATTGATGCCGGCAGTAGCAGCCAGCTGGGGGTATCGTATCACCCTCACTCTCCATCTGGGAGTATTAAATTACGGGAGGATTCCAGCTGGGCACATCCCATCTCCCACCTTCCTCCAACAAAGCCCATCAGCATTATTGTCAGGCCTTTGCCAAGGACATTAACCGGCCTCTCCCTTCCCCCAGCCTTCCGTGGCAAGGGACCCTTAGCTCTGCAACCCCCGACTTATATCGCCAGCATTCAGGGATGACCACCAGGGTTCCAGAAAAGGCAAAAAAGTTCTCAAATATAGATTCCGCACGTTCTTCTCTTTGTCATATACCCTTAGAAAGGTTGGGGTGGGTGTTAGAGGAAGGGGGATGATTTCTATGGCAAGAAAGGTTTACACAAATTTGTAAACCATGTATAAGCTTGAGGAGAAATGGAACTACTCTTTGCTGATTTATGGATTAGCCAGAAAACAACCAGGACATTCACAACTCATTAAGAAGGGACACCGTAGGGTATTGAAAGGGACATTGGATTAGTAGTCAAAGGACTTTGATCTAAATTCCAATTCTATTATTAATTCTTGTGTAATTTGGACAAGCCACTTGAATTCTAAGTCTCCTCACCTGCAATATAAGGCTGTTGTTGTTTGTCCTTAATTCTTGAAGAGGGCCATGACATCAGGAAGGTGATACCATGACACGCAAGTGAATTGGATTTAAATGAGGAAGGGCTGTGTTATATTGAAGAATGTCCAAAGGCCCTTCCAAATCAAGACTTATGAATCTGCCATTTTGTAGTGGTTACCTAAATAAGTCACTCTGCCTCAGTGGGCTTCAACTATAGGAAGAGGTGAGTATTTATTAGATTCATGAATCTTCCATTTTATATTACTTACCTAAATAAGTCACTCTGCCTCAGTGGGCTTCAACCATAGGAAGATTATTAGATTTACTATGACAACTGGTCTGTGAGGAAGCTCTCTCTGCCTATATTAGTCAGAAACTTTCCTGCAACATATAGTCTTTTTTCCCCTCAATTAATATTTTTGTAATATTATATAAAAATAATTTGAACATTCATTTTTAAAATTTTAAGTTCTAATTTTTCTCTTTCCTTCCTTTTCCTACCACCTCTCAGAGACAGCAACTAATTTGATAAAAATTATACATACACATTTATGCAAAACAAATTTACATATTAGTCATGTTGTGAAAGAAAATATAGATCAAAAACACATAAACACACACATAAAATGAAGAAAGTAAAAAAAAAAGTATGTTTTGATCTGCATTCTTCTTTATCTGGAGGTAAATAGCATTTTTTCATCATGAATCCTTCAGAATTGTCTGGGATCTTTGTATTGCTGAGAATAGGTAAGTCTTCCACAGTTGATCATTGCAATGCTGCTGTTATTGTGTACAATGATCTCTTGATCCTACTCACTTCAGTCTGCAAGATTTTTCTGAAATCATCCCGCTCATCATTTTAAAAAAATAGTCCAATAGCAACTTGTTCAACCATTCCCCAATTGATAGACATTTCTCAGTTTCCAATTCTTTGCCAAAAAAGCTGCTATAAATATTTCTCCCCTTTTAAAAAAATCTCTTGGAGACACAACCTCATAGTGGTATTGCTGGGTCAAAGGGTGTGCACAAATGAATATCCCTTTGGGCATCATTCCAAATTTTAAAGAGTTACCTCAAACACTGAGAAGTGACTTACCTAAGATCACACAGTCAGTAAATGAGAAAGGTGAGACTTGAACCCAGGTCTTGCTTTGAAGATAGATTTTTATCCATTACACCACACACACAACTGGTACTATATGTTCTCATTTTACAAATAAGAAAGTTGAATTAGATAATCTAGTTGAATTAGATGAATTAAATAAAGTCTCTTTAAATTCTAAAATTCTATGAATTAGGTTGTCAGTTAGTCAATAGACTTAAAATAAGCACCTACTATATGCCACACCCAGTGCTAAGTACTAGGGCAAAAAAAAAAAAAGGAAAAAGCCAGTTCACAATCTAACGGGAGAGGGAGACAACATGCAAACACCTATATGCAAAATCTATTTTTCAAGATAAATTGGAGATAATTAGGAGAGGAAAGTCACTAGATCTTTTCCAGATCTATATCTTGCCATTGGACCTAGATGACTCTGGAGAGGAAAGTGAGGCGGGTGATCTTGCCCAGCCCTCCCTTTCTTGAATCCAATTCACTTGCATGCCATGGAATCACCTCCCTGATGCCATGGTCCTCTTGGAGAATGAATAACAAACAAAAATAAGAAAGATGATCAGAAAAGACTTCCTGTAGAAGATGGGATTTAAACTGATATGAGATAAGCACAGAAAATTGGGAGATTTTGTACTCCTTGGTTGTCTGATTTGGGTTGTTTCTTTAGCTATTTAGAGATCTAGCAAATGAAAGGGTTATATTGATCCTCAAGGTTGCTTTCCACTGTAATTCCCATGATTTTTTAGACTGGTATATTTGAAAACCTCCATATGATCAAAACTAGGAATTAACTGATCACAAGGTATCCTGATGATAACTCCCATCAGCTTAGATCCCAACTTCCCAGATTTCCCCCCCTAGCCTCCATATACCCTGAGTTTTTCAGAAAATTCAGATGAGAATAAAAGATGTCTTTCAACAAGACTCTGCAAAAAAATATATACTTTTTTAGACTCTCTGTCCTAATTTTTTGTTCCAGGAAAACATTGGCATAATAGATATGTTCTTGACAAAGGTTTGTTGGCTGAGACCCCTTCTCTCTGATGGAGGAAGGGGGACACATAGAAATAGCCAGGGTGACTGAAGATTCCACCAGGGCAGCCTGTGAAAGCTCTAGGTGTTTTACTAAGTTCTGGGTTCATCATTATCTATTATAAATATTTTAATAGTCCAAGGTACCTGGGGGCTAAGAGGTTGGATGATTGCTGTCCCTTACACAAACTCAAAGATGGGGTTCCAACTCTAGTGTGGTTTAGTGGGAGGAGTGTTGGATTAAAAAAGAGAAGACCTAGGATGGAACCAGGACCTTCATACCTGTGTGACTCAGGACAAGAAAATTAATCTTACTGTAGTTCATTTTCCTCATCTATAAAACTGAGGCATTGGACTTGTTGAAGTGATTCAGTCATGTCTGAGTCTTTGTGACCCCATTTTGGGTTTTCTGGTCAAATGAAACCACTGGAGTAGTTTGCCATTTCCTTCTCCAGCTCATTTTATAGAAGAGGAACTGAAGTAAATTGGGTTAAGTGACTTATCCAAGATCACACAGCTAATAATTATCAAATTCCAGATTTAAATTCAGGAAGATGAGCCTTCCTGACCACAGTGCTCTATCTACTGGACCACCTAGCTGCTCCATATTTATTGGACTACAGGACTTCTAAGAACCATCTTATATTATACAAAAGAAGAGAACATCACATTTTGGCGCCCAATGTGGGGCGCCAAAATGTGGTGTTCTCTTCTTTTTTAAAATATATGACAAATTCTTGGGGAGGTTTTCTGGAGGCAGCCTTAGTTTCAGTTCAACACTCTAAGTTCAGTCTTTATACATGACACCATGTCATAGTTTGGGAGTCATAAATATGACATATGGAAGAGTACTACATAAGCAAGAGAGAAAGCATAGAGATATAGATGTGAAGATTGAGAACAGAATCTGTGGGGGGACACTCTAAGTAGACAGGATAAGGGTAAGGCGACAACAAAAGAAGTAAAGAAAGAGCAGTTATATGGGGGGAAAGAACATCATCCTGGAAGCTAATAAAAGAGAATGTAGCCAGAAGCTGAGTCTTATCAACAGCATGAAATACTCCAGAGAAGACAGGAAGATGAAAACTAAGAAAGCAGCATTGATTCAATGGATCAGTGACCACATGAATCTGAGAACTCGAGGGCTATGTTGAAGTCAGCTCATGCTCCTTGCAAAAGTCAACTGTTAAATTTTCAGGGTAAGCTTTTTCACCTGAGAAATAGACCCATGCTTCAAATCAGGATTTGCTTTATCGTTTTGTTGATTGTCTAGATTTAAGAAAATGTTGAAAATGCAAATTAAATTTAAAATTTTGCTAAGCATAAATATGCTGTTTATGTGTATATATACACACACATTTGTCTATGTATGTATGTATGTGTATATATATACATTTACATATATGCATATTCAAGAATTTCTGCGTATATGTATATCTAAATCATATAATACATATCATATATAATATAAATGTATATGAATACACATTTAGAAATATGTGTATATATGTGCATGTACAAACACATACACACACACATACACACACACACATATCCTAGAGAGACAGTTGCTAAATATTTACCAGCATTTACTTTCAAGGTATTCCTTCCAATTCCTTTACCTAAACATCTGCTATGAATCAAACATTATATTGTACGATCAGAATCCATTTTGGCAGAGACAGAAAAACTTAATGCCCCTTTGGGCAACCATGAAATGGATATTTTCTGATGGCCAGGTATGAAATTGGGTTTTCTCAGAGCCAGGGATGTTAGTTGTATGACCCTCTTCTTGTTCAGGCTTTTCCATTCCCATGATTGTCATGATATTGGCAGTGTCTGTTGGGTATGGGAGTCAGTTATAATTCAACTTGGAATGTGTTCTTGAAATAACTGTTCAGGGGTTATCAAAAGCTACCCTGGGGATTATAGGAGTTTATTTCATAGGGAAGACATAAGTGATTCTATTATTTTACTTAAGAAGAATATTTGGAGAATTCAGGAAGAGAATATATGTCAAATTTTAAAAAAAATTATTGCTGATCCAGTGACCAGATGGAACAAGTTGATTCCAATCCTGGAAGTGCCATCAATTGACTATGGGATTTTAAGTAAGTCATTGAATATTTCTGTGCCATAGGTGACATCATTTTGTAGACAAGTGAGAGAGTGAATGACAGGATCTACCAAGGGCTTTACCCACAACTCCATGGAACAAGTTACAAAAATACTATTGCCCTTATTTTGTAGATGAACAAATGTTGGGTATCAGAAAAATGAAAAGACTCAGTTCAAATCAGATGCTTCCTAGCTGTGGGACCCTGATTTACCTCAGTTTCCCCATCTGTAATGTGAGTTAGAGAAGGAAATGGCTATTTCAGTATCTTTGTATAATAATACTATTCCAGTATCTTTGCCAAGAAAATCCCAAATGGGGTAATGAAGAGTCAAATATAACTGAAAAATGATTGACCAACATTGGCACTTTAGCATGTGATTCTTTTCCTATGTGTTTTGTCAATGGTTGGTAAATTAGGGATAGATATGTGGGGGCTTTATTTTGATCCATTGAGACTGAGAACTAGTTTAACTTTGTCTAATCTGTCATTACAGTGTGGAATCACTCTGGATTCCTGAAGGCTCTAGAGGAGCATTAGTTCACATAGAAGGCTCTATTATATATATATATATGCAGAGGACCCAGCTGAGAACCATCAGCAGAAGACTAACCAATAGGCAACAATTTTTAATGATTTTAGCAACTCATAAAATATGAAATATTTCATAATTGGAAATTCCATCCAAGACTCAAAGGAGCAAACTCTCAATTATATGGAAAACTTGACTGTCCTGAACAGATTGTCCCTTCAAGATTCTGCATAGTTGTTTTTTTTTTTTTTTTCACCTGGGAATTGTAGAATTTCAGACCACTCGATTTCTTCTGCCACAATCCTCTTCTTACACACATGGGAAAATCAATCCTCCCAGAGAGAAAAGGACTTGGTTAAGTCAAACAGATTGTAAGGAACAAAGCCAAGATCTGAACACTTGTCATATGACAATGAAAAAAAAAACATTGTAGAGTGAGTAAAGGGCTAGATTTAAAGTTAAAAAGAGTTGGGTTTGATCACTTAATCTCTCTGGGACTCAGTCTTTCCATTTCTAAAATCAGAAGAATGGATTCAGTGATCTCTCTGGTCCCTGCCAGCTCTAAATCTAACATCCTAAATTTTCTTACATTTCTTCTAGTACTAAATTGATCATCTGATGCCTTCAGAGCCAGTGGTACTTTTTATTTTTTTAACTACACTCCAGGCTTTGAAAAGGAAAAATGGACCATGCAGAGGTCAGGCACTACTTGTAGCAAAAAGAGTGCAGAGAACAGTAAATCATTGATGTTCCTTCTATATTGATGGTAAGTAGATTTGAAAGGAAAATCAAATGATATGTTTCTGGCTTAGAAACACAGACATGAGCACATTTGAAGAACCTATATAAACAATTCCCATTAATATTCAACATGAAAAGGCTCAGGAAAAAAGTCTGGCTAGTGAACAAGAAATAGAGAGAAAGAGACAGAAAGAGATAGGGATAGATAGACAGAGACAAAGAGATATGGAGACAGACAGAGAAACAGAAAAACAAAGAGATAAAGAGAGACAGACAGAAACAAAGAGACACACACAGAAAAAGATAGAGACACAGAGAGAGACAGAGATAAACAGAGACCCAGAGAAAGGCAGAGATAAACAGAGACAGAGAGATGCAAAGAGAAAGACAAAGAGAGATACAGACAGACACAGAGTCAAAGAGACAGAGACAAAGAAACAGAAAGTCAGAGACAAAGAAATATGGAGACAGAGAGACAAAGAGAGAGAAACAGAGACAAAAAGAGACAGAGAGACACAGAAACAGAGAGATAGAGACAGACACAGAGACAGAGATAAAGAAATAGCCAGAGACAAAGAGAGATAGTGAGAGAGAGAGGCAAAGAGAGACAGATGGAGAGACAAAAATACAGAGATACAGAGAGAGAAGCAAAGAGAAAGACAAAGACAGAAAGACAGAGACATATACACACACAGCTTACCCTCACAAACACACAGAGCTTTGCCAAGATGTGCTTGGAGATAATTCCTTTAGTGCAGAAGGCAGAGATGTTAATTGACAGATGAGATGCCCACAATAGGACAACAAACTTAGCTGCAAAACAGGATAGCTTCAGTAGCCAAAAAACCGAGGAGAGGGGGAGGCTGAGGTAAAAGGTGGGGGAGCTAACTGACTTTTATAGACATCAGATATCTCTCCTTGTGAGGAGGTCCATGGTACCTATCATGGTATCTGCTGGCTCAGGATGAGACCCATATTTCAGAGCACCTTTGGGAAAAGGTGAGGTTCAAAGCCAATAGAAGTTTTGGGCTTCTATTTTCATGACTCTGCCAATGCAGTTGGATGGCCTTGGGTAATGGCTTTGCCCATTGGTAAATGGCAGTTAGATGGCACAATAGATATAGCGCTGGGCTTGAAGTCAAAAAGACTCATCTTTGGGAATTCAGATCTGGCCTCGGACATGGTCTTGATATGGACAAGTCCCTTAACCCTATTTGTCTCAATTCTTCATCTGTAAAATGAGTTGGAAAAGGAAATGGCAACTGTACCGATATCTTTGCCAGGAAAACCCCAAACGAACACAGGTTTTGCAAAGGTGAATGTTGAAGGCTATGTTTACATGTATTTGGAAAAATAAAATACTTTAAAAAGAAAGAGAAAGAAAGGAAGGAAGGGAGGGAGGGAAGGAGAGAGGAAGAAAAGAAGGAAGGAAGGAAGGAAGGAAGGAAGGAAGGAAGGAAGGAAGGAAGGAAGGAAGGAAGAAAGGAAGGAAGAAGGAAGGGAGGGAGGGAGGAAGGAGGGAGGGAGGGAGGGAGGAAAGGAAAGAGGGAGGAAGGAAGGAAGGAAAAAGGAAGAAAGGAAGGAAGAAGGGAAGGGAGGAAGGAAGGAAAGAAGGAAGGGAGGGAGGGAGGAAGAAAGGAAGGAAGGGAGGGAGGGAAAGAAGGAGGGAGGGAGGGAGAGAAGGAAAGAAGGAAGAAAGGAAGAGAAGGAAGGAAGGGAGGGAGGAAGGAAGAAAAGGAAGGAAGGAAGGGAGGGAGGAAGGAAAGAAGGAAGAAAGGAAGAGAAGGAAGGAAGGGAGGGAGGAAGGAAGAAAAGGAAGAAAGGAAGGGAGGGAGGAAGGAAAGAAGGAAGGAAGAAAGGAAGGGAGGAAGAGAGGAAGGAAGGAAGGAAGACTCAACTGGGATCCCAAAAACTGAATGAAATGGGCAAATGACAAAAACAAATAGATAATGTTTTTTCTGCTTTTTCCCCTCTGTGATATGGGTATAGGACTGCTATGCCTTCTCCCAGTGCCATTGTGTTACTTTGTGAACTGGCAAGACTTGCTACAAAGGCATAGGTCTTTCTCATTTCTTATTTCAATACCATTCTCTGTAAAGAGTGTTTTTCACCAAGGATGGAGGACAGAACAAGATGCTGTTTATTTTCCCTTAGGTGGTAGTTTTAAAGGGACATAGTCAAGGTGAACAGACCCTAAATTTAACTCACCCCAATCCATATATCACTACAGAAGGAAACAAATCTTCTTGATCCTGACAAATCTAAATTGAAGACTGCCTACCTGGGACAAATCCTAGCTTATCAACCAGGCAGCCCATGGGAAACTAATCCAGAGTGCTGAGTTTGTTTGTCCCCCCAGCACGCTCAGCCCACACAACTCGTTTTCTCCCCCTCCATCACATTTCTCTCTCCTTTGAGGGATATTGAATGCATTCTGATCTATGGGCATCCTGAGCGCCCGGGATGAAAACTGGCAAAGTCAAACTTTGGACAAAATCAGGGAACTGTACAGTTGGAAAGAAAATTGAGACAAGAAGCATTTAATAAGCTTTTACTTTATGCCAAGTACTGTGTTAAGTGCTAGGGATACAAATGCTAATATATAGGACACAGAAAATCAAAGCTGGAAAGAACATTAGAACATAGAATTTCTGGGCTGGAAAAGACCTTAGAATAAAGAATGGTAAAACTAGAAAGGATCTTAGAACATAGACACAGAAGGCTGAAAGGAGTTTATAATATAGGAAATTGAAACAAAGTTGGAGATGGCTTTAGAATATGTGACACGGTCACATATTTTATGTTAGAATGTTAATGGAACATAGAATATTAAAACTATCTAGCTTAGAACCTTATAATATAGAATGCCTGAGCTGGAAGGAACTTTAGAACATATATTACAAGGATTTGTTTTTTTTGGTTTATTTGTCTCCTCAGTGGAGCAGAGCATGGGTGGGAGAGAAACAGATTTCTATTTATTATTTTTCTATTTCTGTTTATTAAAAAATTAAGTTAAAAACACATGACTTATGACCTAAAAAAAAGATGGAAGGTGCCTGACCTAAAATTTAATTATGTAACACAGAATATAAATGCTAGATTGATCATAGAACATGGTATGTCAAAGCTGGAAGGATACAAATTTCTTCTTCAGATTCCAGTAGTCTGCAGTTCACTAAAATTCCCTTATCTTTTTCAGAAAAGTCATTATAAGATATAGAACTGGTAAAAAAAAAAAAAAACCTTAGAGATCATCCAACCAACCTCTTACTTTTACAAATGAGGAAACTGAGATCTGGAAAGGTTAAACAGCTAGGGGCAGAGCTAAGGTCAAAACCCAAATCTCTTGCCTCTCAATGTGGTGTTCTTTCCATTATGAGTCCCCTTCCCCTACCTTGGTAATCTGCCTTTTCTGGCTGGCATATGCCAATAACAAAGAGGTAGATAGCTAGATGTCCTAGAGCCAGGAAAACCTGAGTTCAAATCCAGCCTCAGACATTTCCTATCTATGTGACTGTGGACAAGCCATTTATTTAATCTCTGTTTGCCTTAGTTCTCCAACTATAATATGGGGATGATAATAGCACTCGCCTCTCAGGATTGTTGTGATGATCAAATGAGATATTATTTGCAGTGTCTGCTGCAGAGTATCAGATAAATGCCACCATCATTATTATAGAAAGAAGCAGGATTTCTTCTTATGCTGGACTTAAGACAACTCATAAATGTTAGTCAAGAAAAATCTGGGGATATCAGACAATATCTGACTAGAATTGGGCAACAAGGGATGGGGTAGAAATGTTAGGTGGGGGCAGTTAATTCAATGCTAAAGGCCCCAAAGCTTACAGAATGTCAGAATTTTTTTTAGATTTGGAAGAGATCTCAGCCAAAGTATCGGAACAAGAAAGACCTTGTTAACATCCTGACAATCGATCATTGTTGAAGACTTCCAATGAATGGGGTACTCATTTCCCCCTAACGCAGTTCATTCCACTTTAATAGCTGTAATTATTTTTATTTTTTTTTCTCTTTAAGCTTAGTCTATGACTCTACAGCTTCTATCCATTTTTCTGCCTTTTGGCACCTCGACCATTTTCTACACATTTTTTTTAATTCTTAAAAGGCAATTGGGGTTAAGTGACTTGTCCAGGATCACAAAGAGAGTAAGTGTCTGAGGCTAGATTTGATTTCAGGTCTTGCTGATTGCAGGACTGGTACTTATTCTCTGCACCAATTACCTGCTCTCTTCTGCATTTCAAAAACTAGCTATTACATTACTCCCTCACATACATCCAGGTCTTCTCTTCTACAGATTCTAATAGTTCATCAGGGTTTCTTAAACTTTTTACACTCATGATGTGCTTTCACTTAAAATTACATATATAATATATATATGCATATAAGTATATAAATCAAACATTTACTGATAATAAATCATAATTCTGTGACCCCCACATTCAGTTATAAGAACTCATATGGGTCATGAGCTATAGTTTAAGAAGCTGGAGTCTAAATTCCCCTTATCTTTTTTTCATACAAATCATCATATAGCTAGACCTCCTTACCCTATCATTTTTTTTCAAAGATCACTGACAGCACCTGAGTGATCACAACCATCAAATATTTTGATATTCTGAGATACAGTTTAATAGGACCAGATGACTTGAATGTGCCTATCTTGTGCCAGGTATTGTCCTAAGTGCTCTACTCATTTGCCTTTCTCAAAAACACTGGGAAGTAGCTGCTATTATTATCGACATTTACAGTTGAGACAAACACAAATAAAATGACTTATTCAATGTCACATAGCTAATAAGTGTCTGAGGCCAGATTGAAATCAGGTTTTCCTTGCTGCAGATCCACTACCTATTTACCTGTTATAGTACTTCTCTTATCATCTCTTCATTTTGGGGGATCCAACTCTTCATTAATCATTTTTGGTCAGTATCACCTAGTTTTTAGATCTTGAGTTATGGTATTCAAGTGTTTCTTGATTAAATTCCTATTATAGACACTTCATAGTTTTATTTGTGATATCCTTTTTGGATCTTGATATTCATATATTAATTACACCTCCTACCTTCCTGTCACCTGTGTATTGATAAACAATTTAGTCACTGATAAAAATGTTGAACAGAATTGATCCATAGACAGAGCCTTAGAACAGTCCACAAGAGCCCTCCCTCCAGATTTATATAATCCATTAATTACCACTCCTTGGAAACGGCCATTCAACCAGTTCTTAATTTAACCAGATGCGTTAACCAGAGCCTCTTAACTTGGGATCCATTGACACTTTAAGTCAATTTCAGAGGATCTAGAACTTATTTTTTTTAATATTTTGATAACTTCATGTCAATATAATCAGTTTCCTTTGTAATCCTATGTATTTTATTTTATGCATTTAAAAAACCACATTGTTCTGAGGAAGGGTCCCTGTGCTTTACTAGATTGCCAAAGGGATACTTGACAAAATGGAAGCTAAGGTCTCGTAATCTAGATTATATCTTTCTATATTGTCCCTAAAGATATCAATGTGGACTTCATCAAATATCAGATTGAAATTGAGCCTATTTTATTTCTCTGAGCTATGAATCTGATAACTAACAAAATATGATATGAAACTAGTCTAGTATGATATTTTCTTGATAAATCCAGGGTGGCTTTTAGGAATCACCAGTTCTGGGGGTAGGCAGGTAAATATTTCACAACTTGTTCTCTGAGAAAACACACCCATACACACATAATTCATGTTAAATTTTTTCTATCACAATCAATGAAACAATGATTTGTAGTGTTTGCTGATTTCTAAAGTCTACATAGTCACACCGGAAATTTAACAATCTGTTCTTGTGACTCATTTTGAGCTGTTTCACTCCTGATTTTTCTAATTAAACACTCACAAAGTACCTATTTGACAATACACCCATTTTCCCTGGCAATTGAAACTGTTTTAAAGAATCCCAACTTGTCCCCACCTCCTCCTTTTTGAGGATAATTAAGACAACTTTTGCCCATCTCCAGTCCTACAAGCTACTTTTTCTACCTTTGGTTTGTTCATCAGTCACCAGCAGATTAGCAATCCCATTTAATCTACAAGATTTTTCAGTGTCTTGGGCAGTAGTTCCTCAGGATCTGGTGACCTGAACTTCCTGAGGGCAGCTAATGAAGGAACTTCCAACATAGTGAGAGTAGCCTCAATATGTACCACCGCCTAGCCCAGCAAAGGATTGTTAGAGCTCTCACACGAGCAGACCTTACCATGTCTGATTCATCCTGATCCTGTTCTTCCTGCTGTTAGTTTTATCCTGAGCTCTTGCTGCATTATTAAGGAACTTACTGGCCCCAAGGCATTATTGGACTGATGCCAGTTAATAACTATATGGATCATTCATAAGCTGAAGAAGGTTAAGAAGAGAACCCCCTCCTATGGGGAAGGCAATGAATTAGTATTTGCAGGACTGTGATGTGCATGAGAAACTAAGTTTGTTTTACTTGGTTATTAAGAGCATTATCATCTCTACAGTAGGAGGGAGGAGAAAAAAGAAAGCTATGTGACAACTTTATTATATGTTTAAAAGGAAAGGCAACTTGAATATAAAAGATTGGCCATTTCATGTACAATCATCTTACTTTCTATTCTACTTTATCATGAAAATACTTGTTTTGTTTCTTAAATTCAGAGTTGGAAAAAAAAAAAAAAGGGTAGGACCAAAGCAAATTTGATTTCATTGTAAGGAAAATCTACCTTGTAAGCCTTAGAACTGTCCAAGAAGAGAGAACAGGCTCAGAATAGGATGCCAGAGCTTCAGTAGAGCTCAGAGCTCTGTTCCAACCCCTTCATTTTTACAGATAAGGAAACTGAGGCCAGAGGGAGTTAATGAGTAGGAACTTGAAGTCTTCAAACAAAAACTGCAAACTGCCTTATTGGGAATGTGGTGGAGGCAATTATTATTCCAGTACAGATTGGACTAGATCAGGTTTTCTTACATTTTTTTTTGACATTCACAATTCCTTTTTGCCCCAGAAATTTTTTTGTGACCCTGTCTTGAATCTGAGCTGAGGTATTTCTGGCAGTATTTGTGCATATCCAGTGAAAAGTGTGCTGTGTGTTCAGAAGCAAGGCTGAAGTGAAGTTGTGCTATGCAACATGGGCAAATGCTGCCCTTGGATTCATCACATGTTTGATTTTGAATTAATTTTTTGTCGTCGCCCATTCAGAAACCTTTTACTATTCTCAAATTATTCATGCCCCCCCACATTCAGTTATGGGACCCACAGTTTAAAAAGTTTTGGACTAGTTGACCTCTAAAGTCTCATCCAAATGAGATTCTGTACTTTCTTGCCATCTCCTTATTTAATACTTCCTGTTAGTCAGTTTAACTCTTTTTAAAAGATAGTCTGAAGATTATTCTTATTGGTAGACAAAGAAATAATACCTCTGAATTCGCTGATATGGAGGTCACAGATGAAGGGACTCCCTCTAAAGTGCAGATGTGTACCTTCTAGTCTTTGTTGATAATTTTTCAGTCATGTCTGACTCTGTGTGACCCAATTGGGGTTTTCTTGGCAAAGTTACTGGAGTAGTTCCTTCTCCAGTTCATCTTACAGATGAAGAACTGAAGCAAAAAGGATAAAGTGACTTGCCTAAGGTTACACAGTTAATAAATGTCTGAGGTTGAATTCAAACTCGGGAAGAGCAGTTTTTCTGATTCCAAGCTTTATCCATTGCACATCTAACTGCCCTACTTACTTGTCTCAATTTTATTCTGAAAACTGAGATTAATGACTTGGCTGACATCATATAGGTAGTATGTGTCAGTCCAAGACTTGACTTCCTGGCTCTTTAGCTTCAAGGTTAGTTCTCATAAACTAGGTCAAGCTGCCCTTCCCTTATAGAGAGAAGAGAAGCAGAATTAACATTCAAGAGCTTTGCTTTCACACTATCAACCATTAAAATTTGAACCCCATGTGTGATCCTGGACAAGTCACTTAACCTCAATTGCCTCAGCAAAAAAATAAAAATAAAAATAAAATTAAACTCCAACCATCCTGCCCCAGAAGTAATCATATTCCTCCTTTCCTCCTCCTATTGACCTCAGCAAAGCTTGTAAAGATATTCTATCATTCTTGGTATTCATAGCCTTTGCATACTATTCTTTTGAAGTTTTATTAATTACTTTATTAATAGTATATGCATTTCCTGATATCCCTCAACCAGCAGAATTCTCCCTTGTAACAAAGGAAAAAACAGTTATTAAAAATCAGCTGGCGCCATCTAATCAATGTATATGCAATTTTGCATCTGTAGCATCATTTCCCTTCCTCCCATCTAAACACTTTAAAAGAAGTTATCTCATTCACAGCAAGGTAGACTCTGTCATTAATTCCATTTTACAGTTGAAGAAACTGAGACAGACAGAGACTCACAGCTGGCTACCTCTTAAAGATCTTTAATTACAGGCTCAATGAATCACTTGTTGAGAATTTTTTAAAAGGGATTCCTGTTTAGGTAAAAGTTGGACTGGATTTCCTCTGTGGTCCCTTCCAAATCTGAAATTCTGCAATTCTGGAAATATATTGGGTTTTATGATTCCCTGTCTTAAATTCTGGCTTTTATATTTGCAGTGATTTCTGATGTGCTGAAAATGTGACAGCCCCAATCTCATTAACATGAGACCTGTTAGGAGGTGAGATGGTCTTAGTAAAGCCTTTGACTTTCATTACTTAGCCAGATTGCGGAGTCTATCAATTATCTCAGCATTGACAATCCAGTGAATTAATTGGTCCATTTGACAAGGACAGCTATTACCCTATGTTGTTCTGACAGCTGGTTTTGATATTGGAAATTTGTCAACCTTCTCCCTCGTGTGTGTGGTAGAGTGAATGGTTGAGCGGACTGGGTCAAGACATTTTGTGATTTTCTTCTACTGTCTCAATTGCCATTACTAAATAAAATTGAGACATTCACAACCTTAGCCCCTACTATGAGGAGCACATCAAATGGTGAAAAATTTACTGAATAAGCTAACAAATGAGAAAAGGGGTGAGGAGAGTCAACTAATTAATTATTACTGAACTGACAACCCTTTAGTAATGACTCTAAATGCCTGTCAGGTGCCAGATATATTTTGTATGCTCAAGCAATCAGATTTTTTCTGAAGTTGAGTGGACTGTTTTTCCCACTTACAAGACTGCAAACATCTTCAGCCAGAGGTTATATCCACTATTTGTTTGTTTGTTTGTTTTTCCCTGTACCGGCCTTATTTGAGTTGCTATTTGGGGTATAGAGATACAAGGCACATGAAATGCCATCTGATTTGCTTTGTCTTACTTTGTAACCTCAGTGCTTAGCACAGAACCTGGCATGTAGCAGGTACTTAATAAATGTTCTTCAACTGACTAAGGACATCTTATTTTTTTGCACTTTTTTACAAATTGAAAGTTTGTGGCAACTCTGCATTGTGCAAATCTAGTGATGGCATTTTCCCGAGGACATATGATCAGGTCCTGACTATTACAGTTTTGTTAATTCTTATAGTATTTCAGATTTTTTCATTATTATTATGTTTGTTATGATGATCAGTGACTGGTAATCTTTGTCATTACTATTGCAATTGCTTTGCTCCATGAATCATACCCATAAAATGGCAGGTCTAATCAATAAACGTTGTGTATGTTCTGACTGTTCCACCAACCAGCTGTATCATGTCTCTCCCTCTTCTTGGATTTTCCTATTCCTTGAGACACAGAAATAGTGAAATTAGGCCAGTTAATAATTCTCCAATGGCCTCTAAATATTCAAGTGAAAGGAAGAGGGAATTAATGCGACAAGTTTTAAAAAATTGCCAGATATCCCCAATCTTCAGCAATCGCCACCCTGATCAGTCAACAGCCATCAATATTGAGGCAAAACTCTCTATCAGCAAAAAAAAAAATTGTGACTCACTCAAATTATAATTAACATTTTAAAAACAATATAGTTTTTTTTTAAATTATGGCATGTATATTGATTTTTAGACAAATTATTACATATTTAATAGAATGTAGTTTGGTATAAATATAACTTTCATTTACATTGGGAAACCAAAACATTTGTGTGACTTGTTTTATGCAATATTTGCTTTTTTGCAGTGGACTAGAATCAAACCCACAATGTCTCTCAGGTATCCATCTACATCATCTGTATGAAATCTTTGTTTATTATGGCACAAGAAGTTTTATGTAGTAGAACAAAAACTGGGGCTGTAAGACTAAACTCCAACCAGTGACTTCCTATATGGCTTCACAATAATCCTTGATTCTTCCTTTTTCCTTCTCTATAACCAATCAATTGTCATCTTATTATTATATTGATTCTACCTCCCCTCGGATCCTGTCCCTTTTTTGCCATCACATGACCAACCCCCTAATTCAGACCTTCTTGATTCTCATGAGGACTATTGTAATAGTCTTCTAATCGGTTTGTCTGGGTCAAGTCTCTCCCAACACCAATCCATTTTTCATATCATGGGCAACAGTTTTTCTATGATTCAGTTCTAACGATGTCACACCTTTAGTTTCTAGCATACAGTATTCTTTTTTTTTTAATTTTAATTTTTTATTAAAGTTTTTTTTTTTCTATTTGCAAATTATATGCATGGATAATCTTTCAACATTAACTCTTGCGAAACCTTGTGTTCCAATTTCCCCCCTTGCCCCACTCCTTCCCTAGATGGCAAGTAATCTATGTTAAACATGTACAATTCTTCTATACATATTTCTATAATCATCGTAGCATACAGTATTCTTTATGTTTTATTTTATTTTGTTATGAATGCAACCAAATAAGATGAGCACTCCCATATACAAAGAGAAAAAAATGATTGTACACGAACCTAAGAATATCTATTACATATAGTTTGTTTTCTTTGTAAGTATATAATAAGTTCAACATGTAATTTTCAAAACTGGCCTGCTTGTCTTAATTTTCTACTGATCCTAATTGTAGTCTTTTCAATGTATAAATTATATTCTCATTTTTAACTTTTTCTTTTGTTTTTCACTTTGATTACTCTTTCTCTAGCTCACTCTACTTGGCATGTAGTGGGCATTTAATAAATGTTCATCAGTTGACTAAACCTATCTTATTTTATTGAACTTTGCAGATATTGCTTTTTTTTTTTTAACAAATTTAAAGTTTGTGACAATAATCCTGGCTTGTGCAAATCTATTGAAGCCATTTTCCTAACAGCACATGATCATGGCATGTCCCTGGCTCTTTTTGGTAATTCTCACAGTATTTTCAGACTTTTCCCATTATTATTTATGATGATGTTATGATGATCTGTGATCAGTGATTAATGCTAAATTGAGGAATATGCATTTTAATCTAAAAGCAACTTAGAACTACTGAGGGTTATTTTTTTATTTTTTAGCAAAGGATACAGAAATAAAGACAAAAGAGAATAACTGGGGAGATGGTAATTGTTCATGGGTAATCTGGATCAATATAATAAAAGTAACAATACTACCAAAGTTAATTTACTTTTTTAGATCCATACCAATCAAACTATCAAGGAATTATATTATCAGATTAGAAAAAAATCATTTAAAATTTCTTTTGGAATAAGAAAATATAAAGATTTCCAATCTGGCTCCCAACTACCTTTCTATGATTATTTCATACATATAATTCCCATTTGACTATATATTCCAGCCAAACTGTCCTACTCAGTAGTTCCCAAACTCAACATTCCACCTTCATACATGTGCTTTTGAGGTCTGAGAACCTAGTTTCAAATTTTACCCTGACATTACCAATGTGACTTTAGGCAAATAACACAGGGCTTATTTCTCCTTATTAGATGGTTCCTGAATCCCTTCAGCTTCTAGCTCTAGGCTCCTATGATCCATGCCTTATGAACATCCTCCTTATCTATAGCTCTCAGAATCCTTCCCTGCCTTCAAGGCTCAGTTCAAAAGGTTCCACTCCTTCATGAAGTCTTTCCTTGGTTCCCTTTCCTACTCAAATTATCCTGAATTTATTTATCTGCATATATATTATTTCCCATCTAATAGAATGTTGAAGTCTTCTTAGGGGACAAAATATTTAGAAAGCAGCACCTTCTCTGTTTCTTTGTATCTCTATATGTCTGTCTCTTTTTCTCTCTCTGTCTGTATGTCTGTCTGTCTCTCTCTGTCTTTCTATCCCTGTCTCTGTCTCTGCCTCTGCCTGTCTCTTTCTGTCTCTGTCTCTTTGTCTCTCTTTCCCTCTCTCTCTCTCTCTCTCTCCCTCCTTCCCTCCCTTCTTCTTTTTCTTCTCTGTCTGCCTCTTTTTCTCTCTCTTCTTCCCTCCCTCTGTCTCTCCTGCATGTAGCCAGTGCCTAGCATATAGTCTTGATTAATAATGAATGAAAAATATTTATTAAGCACTTACTATATACCAAAAACATGTACAAATACAAAAATAGCTATCTTCAAGAAACTTACTTCTGAATAGAAAGAGACAATGTAGATAATGTTTTCACCTGGAAGTCACAGGGATGTTGAAGGAAGTCCCCCACACTTTCCAGTATTGCTTATTTGATTAGAATTCTTGGGGCAAGAAGTATGAGCAAAGAGGCAAGAAAAGGGCAAAAAGCTAGCTAGAGTATATGGTTATAGACGCTATTGGGGGTCAGAAGCTGGCTAGATAAAGTGGGCTCTGTGAGTTTGTGCTCACTGACTACTACTGAGGGCAGCTCAACCTATGGTGGGTAATCCAAAACTGAATGGGTTAGATCTGCCAAGTTCTGGTCCCGGGAGTTTCATTGGTCGAGAAGTTTCAGTATCAAAGATGGATGGTGAAAAGATAGCCAAATGGAAAGCTAAAATATATTGAATTATCTTAAATTATTGTTGAATTAGCCTTGGGGAAGCTATGTTATTTATTAAACTTCAACCGTGTGCAAGGTTCTATATCATATGTTGGGGATCCACAGATAAATGGAAAATAGCCCTGGCCTCTATAAGAGCTTCCATTCCTAGTGGGGTGGGTGGTATACTAGATAAACAAATAAATATCTACAAATTAAATCTGGAAAAGCACTAACTTAAAGGAATAAGAAAAGGATTCTTAGAGTAGGAATTGACAAATATACCACCTTAAAAGTTAAGAATATTAAAAGGCTGAGTTATTTAAGAGAGAGAATGTTCTAAGTATGGGTATGTGCCCTATGTCATAAGGGTCCTTTAAAGTCTTTTAGTCACTGTTTAAAGTCAGAGTGAGAGAATGTGTGGTATACTGGATTTCTATCCAATACAGGACTTGGAAGAGCTTGAGGTAGAATCCTTCTTCATATTAACAGGGTAATCCTGGATAAGTCACTCTTTTTCTTCATAAATGAATGTGCTGGATTCAATGAATTCTGGAAAATCCCCTTTAGCTTTAAATCTCTCCCAGAGATATTCTAAAAATGATGGAGAATGAATGTCACTTGGTTCCTTTGGTTGGAAGTTCCCATGTTAAAAGAAGCTATTTTTTGGAGAGCTCGGTGAATAGAAAAAGGATACCCAAGTGCTGATTTTATTTTCTCATTTCTGAGACCAGGATCTACCTTTGTCCCATTGCAACGATTCCATATGGCCAGAAACCCGCCATTCTTTCTGTCCTGCTGTGTTGCTATCTTAATAGGTCCAAGAGAATGAGGACGTATTACTGAACTGTAAGTGAAATCTACTTTCTATAAAATTAAACATGGTGGAGAAATGTAGTTGGAGGAGGTTTACGGCTG
This sequence comes from Antechinus flavipes, assembly GCF_016432865.1. Lineage (NCBI taxonomy): Eukaryota > Metazoa > Chordata > Mammalia > Dasyuromorphia > Dasyuridae > Antechinus > Antechinus flavipes. The sequence continues at coordinate 224,826,058 of NC_067403.1, read as the reverse complement.
TTAAACAGGATGAAAAACAAAAGCAATGTCCAGGTCCATTTCCTGGGCAGCCAGTTGGACTCATTCTCCATGGCAGTGGTGGTGACCCCATGAAAAGGTTAATTTCCAAGGCAGCTGCTTCCATAGCCAGTGAGAGCCCTGGCTCTTCCCTTAGGAGGTGATTAGCTCTCTGGGAAGAACATAAGGAGGTGTTTCAACAGAGCTGTTTGCTGTAGGATGCTCTCTCAACTGCTTCTCCTGCCACTGTGATTAATCTCAATTCCAAATCCTCTGTCCAGCTTAAGAGTTGTGTTTCTCATCTCACCATCACCCCCTCCTCTGCCATCTACAACTCCTTTTGGTTTTGTGTTGAAATGAGAAGGGACGGGTACATATAGTGATGACGGGAAAGACCCAAGTGTTCCCTAGAAAAAAGGAGAGAACAAGGGGAGCCCAGGGAGGACAATAGAAAGCAAATACCTCTTCTTCAACAAGGAGGCTAGCCCTCATCTTTCAGGAGGTCTTGAGGAACTGTCAAAAAAAATGTGGACCATTTGTGGGCATTTCAAAAAACAAATGGCAGCTCACTCGATAACAAAACTGCTTTCCAGAATGGGAGGAAGTAGCAGAAAGTGGGTGAGCTGACCTACCATTTTGTAGTGATTTTATCACTAAAAGATGATGTATCAATTGGATTCAAATCCCATTTCTGATGTTTAATACATTTATGACTTTGGGCTGGTCACTTAATCTCTCCAGGACTCAAGTTTCCTCCCTGATCTGTAAAATGAAGGGGTTGAACTAGATGACCTTTGAGATTATTTCCAACCTTAGATCTATGTGAGGAATTCCAAGTAGAGCAGTATGTTCAGTCATTTCAACTATGTCTGAATCTTTGTGACCCCATTTGAAATTTTCTTGGCAGAGATACTGGACTGGTTTGCCATTTCCTTCTCCAGCTCATTTTACAGATGAGAAAACTGAGGCAAACAGGGTGAGGAGAAGTCACTTTTGTCCAAAGTCACACAAAGTCTGAGGCAGGATTTGAACTCAGAAAGATTAGTCTTCCTGACTCCAGATCTGGCTCTATTAGCTGTCCCCAGGTAGACCAGTATACCTGTGTATTAAAGAATGTGGGAAAGGAAGTATTAAGAAAACAGAAAAGGTAGTAAGGATCCAGGTTAAAAAGGGATTTTAAATGAAAAATAGATTATTTTATGTTTGATGTTAGAGGAAAAATAGGAAGGAGAAATGAGCAAAGAGTTATTAAGTCCCTACTATGTGCCAGAAATACATGGGATGTTCACAACAGCCCTATAACATAGGAGCTGACTCTATTCCCACTTTAGAATTGAAAATGAGGCAGATGAGTTGAGTGATTGCCCACGGTCACTGGACTATTTAAGTCTCCCATTGAGTCTGAACTCAAGTATTCCTGGTTCAGCGCTCTATCTACTGTGTCACCTAATGTGGAGAACTATAGTGTAGCTTCTTGATTAGAAAGATGGACTGACAGTATCAGACCCATGATTTAGGAAAATCACTTTGGCAGCTGAGTGGAGGATGGATCCACATCATCTGCCTTTTAGGTTTGTTATGAAGGTCAAATGAGATAATACATGTACTTTGCAAGCCTTACAGTATTTATATATACATACACACATACATGTACATACATACATATATACACATATATCAGCTATTATAATGATTAGTTTTAGAAAGGGAAATTTATGAAATTTTAAAGTGTATATTCCTTATGCAAAAATCAGCAGCCATGGATTTTAGGATCAGCTTGCCTTAGAATGTCTCCTCTGCCATTTTCTTCCAATACTCCAATGTACTTTTCCTATTGTATTTATGAATTATAATTATCTATCTGTGTTTCCCCTTCTATATCTTTAAGATGAATAGGTGGAATACTACCCCTCCTACTCCTTAAACATTTATTTACTATATCAATCAACACAGATATTTATTAAGCACTTACTATCATTTATCTTTCTTAGTTATCTGTCTCCCTAATTAGATTATATGCTCCTTGAAGGCAGGGATTTTGTTATCAAGATTGGATTCCTAATGCCTATCCAAGTATTTTGTGCATACTAGGGCCACGAGACCCTTTGATGAGTGACAGCAAGATAATATGGTTAATGTATTGGTTCTGGAAAAGGAAAGACCTGGGTTTAAATACTCCCTTTAATATTTATTAGCCGTGTGACTGTGGTTAATTCACCCACTCTCTGAACATTCGGCCTGTAGTGAAATCCAAAGGCTATCTCACGTTTGGATTATAATAAATGTTTGTTGGATTAGATTAAATGGTTTAAAATATCCTGGAGAGGAACCAAACTTTTTTTTCTGTCATTCCTGGGAAAGAGCCATATTAAACACTATCTGAAATATTAAGTAGAGATCAAAGTCCCATTAGACAGAAAATGTCTTGAAAGCAGGGACTGGTTTTTGTTTTTTATTTTTATTTTTTCACCTTACTTTGTATCCCTAGTAGTTAGCACAGTGTCTGGCACATAGTAGGTGCTTAACAAATAGTTGACTGAATTACTGGTCAGAAGACCAAGAAGTGACCCATGACCTGTAGTGTTCACCAGAAGAGGTCGATAGTCATTCTAAACTTTCTCACAATATTCACAGATTGATAGATAGAGCTAGAAGGTATCTAGGAGTACAATCTTGTTTTATTGTTGTGGAAACTGAGGCCAAAGGGGATACTGTGATTTGCCAAAAATCTCACAGCTAATAAGCCTCTGAGGTGGGATTTGAATCCAGATTTTTCTGAATCAAATCCAGTGCTCCATAATCTATACTGCACTCATTCTCTGCTTTAAAATAATGAATTAGTGAGCTCACTGATGTGGGTATTCCCACCAGCTATGCAGGTTATTGCCTTTGCTATAATGTGTCTCTTCTGATGTATTTGTGACGGTGGTGCCATAGGGTAGAGAGCACAGGATTGGAGTCACAAAGACCTGAGTTCAAATCTAGACTTAGATACTTTCTAGCTATATGTCTCTGGGCATGTCACCTAAGCTCCAGTCAACTGTAAAATGGGAATAATAATAGCACCTATCTCTCAGGTTACTGTGAAAATCAAATGAGAGAATATCTATAAAGAGTTTAGCCCAGGGTTTAGCATATAACAAGTGCCTAATATATGCTTATAGCATATAACAAGTGCCTAATATATGCTTATAGTATATATGTATGTATACACACATAGGCATATATAATCAATATGTGTATATACATATATATATGTACACACGTATATATATATGCTTATGAGGTAGCTATATGATATAGAAATATAAAAGATATATATGCATAATATGGGTACATATATGCACACAAGGTAGATATGAAATATATAGATACAAGATACATATTTACATGATATATGTGCATGGATATAAACATATATATATATATATATATATATATATATATATGTATGTATCCATCCATGTTTACTGGTAATACTGGGTGATTTTCCTGAATTGTTTTTCTTACAAGATTTTCTTGTTCAATTTGAGTGGGATGAGGAAAGAATTTCAGAAATTACTATGGCATGATAAATGGGAAAAAAGAGGTTAAGAAATGCCACTTATAAATGAGGAAATTGAGGCTCATAAAAGTTAAGCGACTTGGGCAAACTCACCCAGCTAGCGAATGCTAAAGACACTATTCGAACTCGGATCTTCCTGTCTCTGGTCCTCTAAGCAGTTGGCCTGATTGAGCTGTGAAATCATGCCAGGAGCTGGACAAGAGCAGGGGATTTGGAATTACAGGCCCTGGATTCACATCCCTACCTCTTTCACAAGTCCCCTGAAGCTCCCTGAGTCTCATTTTCAATGGTAAAACATGGGTGATTGAACTAAATGACCTTAATGGCTCTCTCCATTTCTAATTATATGCTTCTAGTAATGTAGTTAAACTCTCAGTTCATTTTACCATCTCTCAACTTTTGAATTATATTGCTTTTTCTCCCCCAAAACAGGTCGTGAAGCAAATGTACTCCCCAAAAGGGAAAAGAATCCCTTTTCACAAAGCACAGAATGGAGAAGGGACCCTCAACCACCTGAACCTACATGATAAATCAGCCAGTTCACTAACCTGAGTGCACACAGCAGGAGTGGATTCTCTTTCCAAAGACAGTGTTTGAAATATCCATATAAGATTATCTTTAAATGCTTTGCTGTAGCCTTGAAATAGCTACCCAGATGAAAAAAAAGGAACATAATTTAAAAACCCTTAGCTTATTTTTAATTTATAGTCCTTGAAAAAAAAATAAGTGGGTAGCCCAATCATTTATATGCCTGAGCAAAAGCAATACATCTATATAAAAGTACAGTGATATATTTCTGTTGCTAGTTTAATGTGCTGCTCGGTGCCCTGTGCTTTCTGATTCATTGGAGAGCAGCAATCATGTGGACAGGAGCTGTTCTTCAGATCCCATCAGTGACAACTAAAGGCCAATTCAAGGTTGTAGAGGGGTCGTGAATCTAACATAGTCACTGATAGAACAATTTCCCTTCCTCATGACACAGGCAGTGGGACACTCTGGGAATAGACAGTGAAGCCAGCTGGAGGTAGTTCTATTTTCTGGATTTTTGTTTTCCTTTTATTTCTGAGCCTGTGTGTACAAACCAAAGGCCATTAGGGAATGGAATGGCTGGTCAGTAGGAAAATGATACAGAAATATATTTCTAATGCCTCAAGAGTCTGGATGGGGAAAAGAGGGAGACAGAGACAGCGACAGGGTCAGAGAGACAGAGACAGAAAGAGAGAGAGAGAAAAACAGAGATGAAGAAAGATAGAAAGACAAAAAGAGAGACAGAGATAGAAAGACAGGAAGAGAGAGAAAGACAGATAGACAAAAACAAAGACAGAGACAGAAAGAGAAAGACAGAGAGAAAGACAGAGAAAGACAGAAAAAACAGAGACAGACAGAGACAAAGAAACAGAGACAAAGATAGACAGAGACAGGAAGAGAAAAAAAGATAGAAAAAAGAGAAAGAGACAGAGACAGACAGACATAGAAAGAGAAAGAAAAAGACAGAGACGGAGAATGACAGAAAGACAAAAAGAGAAACAGAGATAGAAAGACAGGAAGAGAGAGAAAGACAGAGACAGAGACTGAGAGGGAGAGACAGAGACAGAGAAAGACAGAGACAGAACGAGAAAGTCAGAGACAGAGACAAAGATAGACAGAGACAGGAAGAGGAAAAAAGATAGAAAAAGAGAGAAAGAGATGGAGAAAGAAAGGCAGAAACAGGAAAGAGAGAGAGAGAGAGAAAAAAAAAAGAGTTGTGCAGCCTCAGGAGGTCAATTAAATAATTGATTCCTTATTTTGTCCAACCCTGGAATAGTGTCAGTCAGTGTCTGTTTGAAAGGTTAAAAATCTTGGTGTTTATTTTGCTACGAAGTTTCTTGAGATCTGAACCTCCTCCTTGTCACATCAATGGGAAAATGTCATCAAGCTCTTGTGCCTCCAAAGTTCCTGCACCATGCATTTGTGCCACTCTCTGCCCCAATAAGATTTAAGCTCCTTGAGAATAGGAACTGTTGCATCTCCTTCACCTAATCCAGTGCCTTGCTTGTTGAATTGACTCTATTCTTAAGTCTGTTCTTAACATGGGCTTAATCAGAACCTTGCCACCTTCATAAGGAGCTCATGAACCAGAGAGCTGAACTGAGAGACAGTATTGAAGAAGAGTCCCTAAGCTCAGATATGGCAGCTTAGGTGGCTCAATGGCTGGAGTGCTGGAGTCAAGAACACTCATCTTCCTGAGTTCAAAGTCAGTCTCAGACACTTATAGCTGTTTGACCCTGTGAAATTCATTTAACCCTGTTTGCCTCAGTTTCCTCATCTATAAAATGAGCTGGAGAAAGAAATGAGAAACTATTCGAATATCTTTGCCAAGAAAACCCCAAATGGGATCATGACTGAACAACAGCAGAGTCAACAGGTTGACAAGAATGAATGTTTTTCACTTTCCCCTGGTTTACTGGTTTGCCCAGACAACTTTCCAAAAAAAAAAAAAAAAAAGAAAAAAAGAAAACAAATTAATTTGAAAATCCCCTTCTTGCTTTAAAGTGAAGATCAGAATAAGCACGATATAGATCTTTACAGAGAGAAATATGATACCTGTAAGATGGGAGGGAAAGTCCAGAAAGTGAGCTCGGACCATAACTCTCCAATAGGGGCGACTAGATCATATAATTGTTTCCATCACTCTTCCTGAACCCAGGGGGAAAGCACAGGATCCCATCTTCCCTTGTAGTTTCCATAATCATAATTCTAGGACAATTGTGTTCCTTATAATTGTTCTCTTATTTTGCCTTATATAAAATAATCCATCGGGGAATAAGTATTTTTAAAACTCATTATATGCTCTTTGTGATACAAAGAAAGACACAAACAGCTTCTGCTTTCCAGAAGCTTATGTTCTAAAGGGGAAGAAAATATGTCAATAACTTGGTACATCAGAGATATGTATTGATGTTGTTGAACAACAGTCCTACAGTTGTGTTTCACTATTGAGGACTCCATGGACCAAAGCACACATGAAGCTTCTTTCTGTCCTTTACTATCTCCCATATCTCCAGGATAGATAAAGATGATCTGAAAGAGAAAGATATTCATAGGGGAGGAGTCTAGGAAAGGCACTCAAACTTAAACATTTCTTTCAGATTCATCATTGTCCTTTCAATCGTCCAGGTTCTGACTTTACCATTCTCAATTCTTTACTGCTCTTGATCTTACCTATCCAATCAGGCACTATATCTCACTATTTCTCCCACCATAATTCCTCTCACATGCAATTTCTTTTTTCCACTCACATAGCCACCACCTTCATTCAAGTCCTCCTCACCCCTAGATTATTGTCACAGCTTTCTAATTGAACTTAGGTGTCTAACTATTCCAATCCATCCTACACATTGCTTTCAAATAATGTTCCTTAAGTATATATCTGACAATGAGACTCCTCCATTAAATCAACCCTGGTAGGGTTTTTTTGCCTCTAAGATAAAACATACGGTCCTCTGTATATTTAACTTTTGAAGCTCTCCAGAACCTGGCTCCAATTTATGTTTCTATTTTATTACTCCCCTCCCACTCTCTGCAATCCAACCAGAGAGACCTCCTTTCTGTTTCTCTAATAACATTCTATGTCCTACGTCCAGAAAGTTGTGGAATTGGAGGCAACAGTTGTAGACAGTTTTCTTGTGAAGTTTAGCTGCAAAAGGGATGAAAGATACCTAGCAGGGATAGGGGAACTAAGTAAGAGTTCTTTATGGGTAAGGAAGACATGGGTTTGTTAGCAGGAATCAGGGAAGGAGCCAATACATAGAGAGATTGAAGATAAGATGGTAGACATGATTCTTGGGGTAATCTATTAGAGAAAAAGAGGAAGAGCTAGAATCAAGTGGCCATGTTGAGGGGTTGCCTTTGCAAGCAGAAAACTTATGTTCCTCTTCTGTACATATTGGAGGAAGAATGGGGTAGTGAGGGAAAACATTTGAGTGATGTGAAATGAGGAAATGAAAAGGGAAACTCTCTGTGAATGGCGTCCTTTTTTCAGTGAGATATGAAGTGAGGACCTCAGCTAAGAAGATGGGAAAGAGGGGAAAAAGAAGCTTTTGAATAGCTGTTGTGGTAAGTTAGATAATCAAAGAGAGAGGAGAAGGAGATTTCTTTGCCTCAGTGAAACAAATTGAGATAGCATGAATTTATAGTAGACCCAGTCAGCACAATTTCTTGATTTCCTCTAATTCCATGTAGTAGTTCATAAGTTAGAGCAGAAGGTGGGAATAGTCAAGGGTTGGGATTTGGCAAGATAGGATCGATGATAGGAAAATAGAACAAAGGGCTTGAGTATAGAAGATAGTGCAGATCTCAACTGTTTTATCGGATGTCAAACAAGGGAAATCAAGGCAGAGGGGATTGCCTGGGTCAGTCTGAGGGTGGGAGATTTTGAATCATGATGAAGAAGCAAAATAGCTTTAATAGGTATGTGGAAAAGGGAACTATGAGGATTTGGTATGGCAATATCTTACTTTTTTAGGATCAGTGTTATTATGTTCATGTAATTATAATCAGTAATTATGTCTATGGCAAGGGTCCAGTCCTAGTATAGTTTATTTGTTAATTTTTCAAGTATATTTTCAAATCTCTATCTGTAGTATAGAGATTTGTCATCTATTAATTTATGAAATTTATAAAAACTTCTGATACATTATTCTAGAGATCTGGTTGTGTCCCAATCTGCCTATGTGTGCTCTCTAGTGGCTGGATTGTTATTTTTCTCCTTGAGTTCATGTTTGAAACTAATTTTATTTCTTTCAAACCAGACTCTTCATGTGCTCTTGAACCCAAAGTAAAAGTATATCTCCTCATCTTCTTACTGAGCAACTTTTCTACACTGTTTTCTTGGGCATGGGGAGATACTTCTCTTCTGCTGAGAAATGTTCTTGGGAGAACCTTCAGTTTGGAAAGTAAAAAGGAGGCTAATCTAATCTGGAGCCCTAATGTATTGGAAATGATTAGTGTGCCAATGCTATATGAAGTATACTTAGCCATATGTTTTACTGGAGCAAAGATCACACAACATGTTTTTTAGAGTTATTCCAATCATGCTCAACTCTATGTGATCCTATTTGGAGTTTTCCAGGCAAAGATACTGGAGTGACTTGTCATTTCCTTCTCTAGATCATTTTACAGATGAGGAAACTGAAGACAACAGAGTTAAGTGACTTTTCCAGGGTCACATAGGTAATCAGTGTCTGAGGTCAGATTTGAACTTGGTTCTTTCTGACTCCAGGCTTGAAGCCAGGTATCTAATACATCACCCAGCTGCCCTCCAAAGGGCTATACTTTCATAGACAGACAGACAGATAGATGGATGGATAGAAAGATAGAAGAATGGATATATGGATGGATAGATGGATGGATGGATGGATATAGAGATAGATATAAAAGATATAGATACATATAGATAGATAGAGGTATATATCTATCTAATAGATGTATCTATAGACAATAGATATATCTAATAGGTAAACATATAGATAATAGATATATTTAATATATATATATATAATATAAAATTATATAGAACATAGATATATTCAATAGAGATATAGATATACCTCTATCTGTCTTAGATAGATATAGATATATCTATTAGATAGATATAAATAGACCTCTAATCTATCTATAAATAGATAGATTAGAGGTCTATTTATATCTATCTATCTGGAAGTAGATAAGAGTAAAATATCTGAATGTATTTCCCTTCTTTTTCATTGATCTATTTTCCTCAGAGGAGCATGTTAGCACCTAAACAATAAGATCTTCCAGCAGCAAAAGCAGCAGCAGCAACAGAAGAAGAAGAAGAAGAAGAAGAAGAAGAAGAAGAAGAAGAAGAAGAAGAAGAAGAAGAAGAAGAAGAAGAAGAAGAAGAAGAAGAAGAAGAAGGAGAAGAAGAAGAAGAGAAGAAGGAGAAGAAGGAGAAGAAGGAGAAGAAGGAGAAGGAGAAGAAGGAGAAGAAGGAGAAGGAGAAGAAGGAGAAGGAGAAGAAGGAGAAGAAGGAGAAGAAGGAGAAGAAGGAGAAGAAGAAGAAGAAGAAGAAGAAGAAGAAGAAGAAGAAGAAGAAGAAAGAATTCTAAAGAAATGTTTCTTTGTTTTTGTATGAATGTCAAATAGGTATTTCATCCTGGCTCTTGTATATTTATTCTCCAACTGTACTCATGTTTCATTTTGCCTTGACTAATCCTTCTGCATGTTCCTTTGCTCCCTAAATTCCAAACCCAAGTATGAAATTGACTGAAACCTGTAGCTAATTATATTTTGTGTTTCTGGAAGTAGATAAGTTGCTGCTTCCTCATCTAACTTCCTGGTCTTTCTAACCCATTAATAGAGGGAATATGGGGGCAGCTACTTGGTGCAGTGGAGACAGCACCAGCCCTGAAGTCAGGAGGATCTAAGTTCAAATATAGGCTCAGACACTTAACACTTCCTAGCTGTGTGATCTTGGGCAAGTCACTTAAGCCCAGTTGCCTCACTAAAAAAAAAAAAAAAAAAAAAAAATAGAGGGAATATGATATTGTAAGTAGAGAGCTTGTCTTGAAGCTAAGAAGACCCATATTTGAACCTTGTTTTTGCTGTGTGACCCTGGATAAATCATGATGTGTGTAACTCTAAGAATGAGGAGCTGATCTTCATTGGTAGAGTCTCTTCACCTGGAAGTTCCTTATACCAATATTCCAGAAATAGTATTAAAGATCAGTTTGACAGGTGAGCTTTTGTGCCTCTGAGAATCTGGCACTCTATTTGTCACTCTATAGTACTTTTCCTGGTGGAACTTAGGAGCTTGGAACAGTTGCCTTGGGACAGTCTATATGTCTAAGAACTGGACTAGTTCATCACCATAAGATCAAACAGCAAGTAGTAGATTTGTTGGATCTACAGAAATTCATGAAGATCACCTCCTAAAATGTGGCAGTGCTTCAATCAGTATTTGAGAAAGGAGCGTCTACTTCCTCATTTTGATATCTACCATGGAAGATGAGCAATGGTCCCTTGCATGAAAATCCTCACCCTACAGTCTTTCTCCTGTCAAGCTTCTCATCATCACTATCACTATACCACATTTTCATGCCCACGAAATAAATAATGCACCTAAGTCACGCCTATGCTCTTCTCCTAGATAATCCCCAAGACTTTAATGAAAAAGGGCACTTCCTGAATGGAGGATGTGCTCGGTGTTACAGAGCCAATAGATGGAACTAATCTGTTTCAGAAGAAAGGGCCTGATCTACAACTTTCTTCAAGAGGAATATGTGAAAATGATGTCCTGCAAGGTACTAAAACAAAAGAAGGCATTGAGGCGTCTCACATGATAGACCAGAATCCCTGTATGTCCCACATCTGGGATGTGGGGAGTGTATTCTAAGCCCAGGGATTGAATTAGGTATTGATGGGAAGCAGAGTGAAGTGATCTAATTTAAGATGGATGTAATAAGGCTCCACATAATGCTGAAGGGAGAGTGTCTTGCCATAGTGGCCAAGAGTGGCCAGCAGATTAGATCTCCTAAGTTTTTCAGTGGGATGGAAATATGGTATGTTTCTGGGTATCTGTGTCAAGTGCAATGTAAAATCCGTGAAGGAAAGGACTTTTACAAAAAAGGATGGCTTTGAATCTCCAACATCTGGCCCAATGCCTTCAATAGGGTAAGCATTTAATAAATGCTTCTGTAAAGTGTGTGCTGACCACATAGGTTATACATGGCCGCAGGGTTTGTCTACAAGAGTGTGGATAAATATGACCTGAAGTTTGCCCATGCTTCTTCAACAGAGACTGTGACTCCTTCCTTGAGGGAATAAGAAAAGAACCGTGAGTGATCACTCTCTTCTGTTATTTCTGAGACGGGGTCCTGGGCTGGAATGATAGCTATCTCCCTTTAAATATTATTAGTCTGGGGGAATAATTGATTTAGAAAACAATTTGCTTGCATTTAAAAGGGGGAGAGTAGCCCTTAGCTTATACTCACTGGTTTGATTCCTCACCAAATACTCATTACAAAAAAGACAATCGCAAATATTGAATAGCATGTAAACTCACTTATCCAAACAAATAGCAGAGAGAAATTAGAGATATTATACACATTGAGATATGCCCAAAGAGTGAATGAGTTCTCATACTGGCAGTAGGAGATTTCAGTTGAAAGACAGAGAAAAAGAGCCAGAGGGAAACTCTGATCTCACCCACAAAAAAAATTTCCCAAAAGCTCTAGGGAGGCAAAATGAAAAGTGGGGCATGTTGAGAAAATGGCTTCCCCTACACGTCTGTAACTTCAAAAATCTTTTTTATTTTCCCTCATGTACTTGGAGAGAGTCTAGAACTACTCTTGTTCCCTTTCAAAGGGGAAAAAAAAAAAAAGGAATATTCTCTCCAAAGCTCTCACGCTAACTCTTGCCCAGGCTAAGGTTGTGTCAACAGCATTCTCTCCACCAATGAGGAGAATCTCATGCAAAAAGGCCCCAGGTACATGGAGTTATACTGTTGAATTGAATTGGGTTGTGTTGGTCCAAGACCGTGTTTACCTAATGGCTTGTACTTACCTTGGCAGAACAGCACTGGGGAAGTTGGATGAGGCCGGAGCTATTTTAGATCCAGTCTAGAGCTGCTGGATTTCCCAGCTGAACTTGTTTCACACTGAGTCCCACTCCCTCCCCCTGCCTCCATCTCACCACTACCTTCCCAAGGGCATGGAAAGGGTCCACAGCAGTGGGTACCTCCGGCTGACAGACTGCAGATTTCCATTCCTGTCTTAAGATCCTGGGGAGAAAAATGAATGAAAGGTTTCCAGCAACAGGAATATTTCTATGCTGCCCCTAGATTAACTGACCCCTTGCTCATGATATGTGGTTAATTCTTAGATAAATAAATACCAGGTACTTAGACTGGTTCCAGGTGGGAACCCAAACCCAGAACACACTATGCTGATTTACCAAGCTCTACATCAGCTAGAATCTAAATAATGATTTATTTTACTAAAACATGAACCAAACCAATATCCTACTCCAATAAAACAAAACAATCAAACAATCTCACCTTGTTAATCAGTTTCAACCAGAGCCAAATTAATTTTCTAAAATTACTGAACCAGTATACTAGCTTTGTGACTCTGGGAGAACCATTTACCTTCTCTGAGTCGCTGGCAAGTTTCTAAGACCTACCCACTTGATTACATGGGTTGCAATATGTTTGAGTAGAAGGCATCAGTGAAATCACAGGTCTTGGGTTTATGGACTTCAGAAAGACATTGGGACATCCAGTCTCATACACTCTAGAATTTGAAGAATATTGTCGCAAATCTGGTTTCCATGTTTTAGGAAGGACATTGATAAATGAAAGCATGCCCAGAGGAAGACAGTCCTCAGGAGAGTGAGAGGATTGGAAATCCCATCATACAAAGAATTGGAAAAGAGTACTTTAGAAAAGATAAGATTAAGAGGTAATGTGATTGCTGATGTCAGATATCAGAACCATCATGTAATTTTAGGATTAGATTTATTCCGCTTGGTCCCAGTGCCAAGATTTAGGACCAATGGGTAGATATTACAGGGATATAGATTTAAGATGTGTAACACACTAACTATTAGAACGGTCCAAAATGGAAAAGGCTGTCTTGGAAGGTTGTAAGTACCTTTTTTTTTTTCTGAAAGTCCTTAAGCAAAGACAGAAAAGTGTATTGGAAAGGGCTAGAAGATCTGGGTTTAAAAATCTAGCTCCATAATTTTCTTCCCATGAGACTTTGAGAAGTCACTTCTCAGTTTTTTCCTCTGAAACATGAGGGGATTTAACAATAATCTCCAAATCCCCCCAAAATTTGCTTCTTTGCAACTTCTTTGCAGTTACTCCTAGGTTTGCCATCTGAGGGCCTGGGAGAACAAAACTAATTCTTTTTCCACAGAACAGTATTTCAGATAGTTGAAGACAGCAATGGTAAGTAACAATGACGGGGCCAATAGTTCCTTAGCTCTTCTCTTATCCAGTTTTAAGTGCCCTTGACTATTAGGTAATGCAGTAGATAGAGCATTGAGCCTGGAATCAAGAGTCATTTTCTTGAGTTCAAATCTGGTACTTCCTAGCTGTATGACCCTGAGCAAATCACTTAACCCTGTTTGCCTCAGTTTGCTTCTCTGTAAAAATGAAAAACCTCTATATTTGCTAAGAAAACCCCAAATAGAGACACAAAGAGTCAGATATGACTGAAATGATTGAATAATTGCTACTGTTTCTACCTTAAGCTCAAATAGTATAATCTCCAGGAGCTTTATCAAACGGATTGCTTTATTTTCCCTTTGTCAATGGAATATAAGTTGCTCAATAGATTATGAGTTCCTTGAAAGCAGGGACTGTTAGTGCTTTATTCTTTGTGTTTGTTTCCCTAATCTACAATGGTTGGAATATGTTTACTGAACGAGTGCTTAATAAATGCTGATTCTCACTGTCCTTCCCAGAATATAATGTTCAGATGTCCCAATTCTTCCTCAATTCTCTTATTCCTTGCCCTGTCTGGTTCTATCTTGCTTTTGTCTTAGATTTCCCTTCTACCTCAAGGGAAATAACAAAAAAAAAAAATTAGTATCAAATGGAAAAATAAATCAAAACAAAACTTTTTCAAATCAAAAAGAAAAATCTTTTGTACCAAATTTCTCGGATAAGAGTTTGGTATCCAAGATACACACTCATACATACATACACACCCATGTGTATGTTTGTATTTTATATATATATAATATGCATATGACTAATAACCATTCCCCAATAAATAAGTGATCAAAAGATATGAATATTAATCAATAAACATTTATTAAGCTCCAACTATGCGCCAGGCTCTGTACTAAGTGCTGGAGATACAAAAAGTGGTTTCTGCTCTGAAGGAGCTTACAATCTACTAAGGAGTTTACCAGCTATATACAAACAAATATATATATATTAAACAAGCTATATACAATAAATTATCTTTCAACAAAAAGAATTGCAACTATTTACAACCACATGAAAGAATGTTTCAAATCATCAACAAGAGAAATACCAATCAAAACAATTCTGAGATTTCACTTCATGACTTTCAAATTGGCAAAGATGACAAAAAATGGTAACAGTCATTATTGGATGGATTATGGGATGATAGGCATATTAATACGTGATTGGTGGAGCTATGAAATGGTACCGTCAAGTTGGAAAGGAATTTGGAATTACAGAAACAAAATGACTAAAATGTCCATATCTTTTGAACCAGAGACTCTAATGATAAGAGAATCCCTAAATTCACCAAATTATTTATAGGAGGATTTTTTTTTTTATGATAACAAAGAATTGGAAACAAAGTAGATTTCTATCAATTGGAGAATAGCTAATGAAACTGTGGAACATGAAATACAATGTTGTGAGAAATTATCTATGTGATGAATACAAAGAAGCCCAGAAAGATTATTTGAACAGATTCAGAATGATTAAAACAAAAGAATTAACATACATACACACATACACACACACACAGAATCAGATACATATATATATGTGTGTGGCTCAAATAAAGAAACATGACATTACACATATTTTGAGGCTTTTTCAAGTGCTTATTTTTTTCTCTTTCTTTTTGTTATAAAAATATGATTTTATAAGGAATGACTTTCTGGGAAAGAGAAGGACATTAAAGAAAACTATAATGATGTAAGAAAAAAATATACCAATAAAAAACTAATATAAAAAAGACTCCTCCTCATTGGGAAGAATTAAAGCAACACCAAAAAGTCTATGGTTAAGCCACTATTGCAGGAACTGACTTTTCCATTCTATAAAAATAATGGCTAGCATTTTTTGTTTAGTCACATCTGACTTTTCATGACTCCATTTGGGGTTTTCTTGGCAAAGATACTGGAGTGGGTTGCCATTTCCTTTCCAGCTCATTTTACAGATGAGGAAACTGAGGCAAGCACCATTAAGTTACTTGTTCCTAGTCACAAAGCTAGTAAGTGTCTGAGGCCAGATTTTATCTCCGGAAGAAGAGTCTTTCTTCAGTCTCACAGTCTAGTTGCCTGAGCTGGGATTTACATGTTGCTTTAAGGTTTGTAAAACACTTTGCACATACAATCTCATTAGTTCCTCAAAAAAAAAAAAAACAAAAACAAACAGATAAACAAACAAATAAAACCCTGTGAGGTAGGTGCTATTATTATTCCCATTTTATAGATGAAGAAACTGAGATAGGAGACCTAAGTGATTTGTTCAGGCTCACAGAGCTAGCAATTGTCTCAGGATTCAAACTCACTTTTTCTTGCTTGCAAATCAGGCACTCTTTGCTCTGGCACCTATCTGCCCACCCATAGCATGTCACAACTAGCATACAAAATCCATTTTCCTAAGAAACACTAAGTTTCTAATATGGGTGGAAGAGGGTAGAATCAGGAATAAAGCTCATTTTCCCTGATTGCTCAAGTGCTAGAGCAAGGAAGTGGTCACTGTAGGATCCAGGGAATATTTCAGGGCAGTTTGCCAGTGGAAAGATGGTATTTGGCAGGAGGCAGTCCTGATGATGAAGAGTTTCTCGGTGTCTGCTAGAAGGAGAAGTCAGAACAGATCTAAATGCAGCCACCTATTGATTAATCCTCTTTGTACGGGGCATGGCTTTTTATTAAAGAAAGCAGATATTCAATAGTGTTAACTAGTAATGGGAATTGACTTTTCGCTAATTGCACAGACCTTGGCACTAATACACTTTAATGGAAATTGGGACCTGTGTCCTTCAGATCAATCTCCAAGTTTTTTTGGTAATTTTCCCTGGTCAAAGGACATCAAAAATATTGTAGCCAAGTGAGGTTTCTGCTTCTTTTTTTTTTTTTCTTTAAAAATATGGAATTAATAGGATAAAGACTTTTTCTGCAAAGGAAAAAAAGAATTAGAAAAAAATTGACTTTGGGGCTCATTTTTTTTCTTCATTAAGCATTTATTATATGCCTACTATATGCAAAGCACTGGCCATTTAATGATATTTGTTCCAGGGAGCTTAGATAGATAACTAGAAGATAAAGATGGAAACTTTGTGGATTGGCCCAAATGAGAATTATGGGGTCATAGATTAAAAGAGTCACCATTCAATGTTGGTATTACCCATAGTCCTACAGGTAATAAAAATAATTTCTGGACTTGAACCCAGGTCCTATGATTGTACTTCTTTCCACTTCCTCTCAGCATGGGTACTACAGGTTGAATTTTTTGGCTGGGGCTCCTGGTTTCCATTTTGGGATTATGTTATGAATATTGACAACAAAGAAACAACTGCATGAATGAATAAACACATACCTACATGCATATAAATGAATGGATAACAGCTGAAACCCCAATTACACCTGGCCATCCTCTGTACTTGATGCCAGCTCTGAGGCAAAAGACTCATCCCTTATTTATTGTTCATTTGTTAGATTTATTCAGAATGAGCAGGATCCCTGATGGCTCCTGAGCATCCATCCAGACCTACAAATATGGTCAAGTAAAAATAAACACCACATTGGCAAAGCCCAGCAGGAATGGGGGTCACGGCGGGGCTTTTACCTCATCTAGAGACAGAATGGGGAATGCCATTCAGCCAGCCAGAGAGGGAGGGAAAGCCTAAAAGCTTCCAAAGATGGAAAATCTATTTCTGGCCCTCCAGGATTCACAAGGATGCGTCCTGTTGTATTAGAAATGCTAGCTGTAGCAATAAGGCAGGGAAAAGAAATTGAAGGAATAAAAATAGGCAATGAGGAAACACAGTGATATGTCTTTATCTGGTGTCACATAACCCGAGGGGCAATCTCTGAAGGCTTTTCTTTTTCTTAGATCCCAGACAATGTCTTTATCGTCCTTGACTTTTGCTTACTGCTTTATTGTTTCAGAAGCACATCTCAAGTAGTATTCCATTTGAGCTTCTCAATAACCTTCTGGAGTAGAAGCAAAAGGATTGATCGTTCATCCGCTTTTACAGATGAGGAAATCGAAACAGTGAAATGATATATCGATACAACAGTCAGCAAATATCAAAGGCAGGATTTGAACTCAGGTCTTCTCACTCTAAGCCAATAATACAGGGAGATTCAAAAGAGGGCAGAATCTGGGAAGAAACCCAATGAGCCAAATTGGAGGTGTCTATAAGATATTCAGTTTGATTTGCCAAAAATTGTGATGTACTAAAGCTCTAGAGTGAGACTAGGGTTGGGATAAGTAGATTTGAGAATAATATGCATCGAGTTGTGTACTAAAAGCTAAGAGATGAAAGAATATACAGGAAAAGAAACTAATCTGTCAAAATCTGCCAAGGAGTCAAGAAGGATGAGGACTAGGAAAATGCAATTTAGAAAATGGCCATTAAGAGATCACCAGTAGCTTGGAGAGAGCAGTTTCTGTTGAACCATGAGGTCGAATGTCAGATTGTAGAGAGGTTTAGAACACAGAGAGAAAAGGAACTGAATGCATTGAGTGTAGAGAGCTTCTCCAGGAGTTTAGGGATATAGGAGGATACCTAGTGGGGATGTTAGGATCAAGTGATTTTTTAAAAGGATAAAACAGACCTGAGCACATCTGCAGGCAGCAGGGAAAGAAGTGGTACATAGGGAAAGAGCTAAGATGAGAACGTAGGTATTGTAATAAAGACAATCTGCTAGAGGAGATGGGAGGGGATGGGCTCAGAGATGCATGTACATGGATTAACCTTGGCAGGAACAGGGAAACCTTTTCATTTAAGACCTAAGTGAAGGAAGGAATATTTGGGGGAGATGTGTAAATGTTAAGAAATGAGGAGAATAGGGAGCTCATGATAAAAGGACTCCATTTTTTCAATAAAGCATGAGGTAAGATCCTCCGCTGGGAAGATGGATTCAGGGAAAATGCCATGGGAACTTTAAAGAGAAACTAGAAAGTTTGAAATAACTGCTCTGGTGAGTGGATTGCAAATCAATTGAGGGTGGAATAGAATGTTTACCTTGCTGAAGTTAGAAGCCAAGTGAGATTGGATTGCATAAATTTTGTGATTTCCTTAATCTCTCTTCATCCATATATAAAAGTGAAGGAAATGGGAATTATCGAGATTTGGGGTTTATTTAGCAAGGTATGATCCATGACAGAACAATAAGATAAGAAGCTAAGTTGAAGTGATTCAGTAAAGGGTGGAGAAAGGGAGAATAAAGAGAATTGAGTTTGGAGGTAACTTTCTGGGAAAAAACTGAGGGGAAGAGAGAACAAAGGTCATGGTCAAACCAAAAACCTTTCTGAACATCAAAATGTGATATAAATATGAATTGCTACTGTATTTACCAGGTAAAATAAAATAATCCTCTTTCTCTTTTCTAAAAACAAGGATTCATTTGAATAGGTAAGAAAAAATCTTTCTTAATTCAGGACAGTATTGGCCAAGGCAAAATTCTGGACCATTTTCTTTTAACTAAATACCCATATGGATTGAGGGCTTACTCCTGGAAAAAGAGAACTCAGAAAATTTTTCTGGATCTCTTTTCTTCTTGGATTGCAATAAAATGCTCTTTCTGATCAACTCCTCCACTCCTTATATCTATACTCAACCCCCAAGCCTGGGCTTTCCTTTAGCTGCCATTTGGCAGCATGGCAACCTGTGGTCTGGTGATTGGGGAGCTATACGGCATCGATTTCAGTATGGGACTTTCTTAAGTGCCCCATCTGAGGCCAGATTTTTTTTTTTAATTTTTAAACAATAACATCTGGATAAAATTCAGATGAACCAAACTGCCGCCTAGAGTTTAGTAGAACGCAAAGTAATTGGTTTTCCTGGGCTGCTGATGCCCCACTCAGACAAATGAGAAATCCAACCATGGCTCCAGTGGCAAAAAAAGACCACATCAGCAGTACAGTGGTTCTCTTATTTCAGACCTTGTTATGTTATTGGCAATAAAAGGGGACTAATATACCGTTAATTAATATTGTGTTCTCCAACTAATTTATCACGTTATTAATCAGAGTGATAAAGCCAAGGGAAAGCAAAGCTCACCTACAATCTTTTCCTGACTTTAAAATCTTTTGAGTGTACACAGAAATTGGCATTTCTATAGACACTGCCAAGCATTTGGCTGTTTCTGGATAAGTCTATTCTATTTTCAAATGCTAACTTGCCCCACAGGAATATTTTATTTAGCAAGACAGGACTTAAAGTGAAAGGCTAACCATTCCTGATCATAACCTTGGCTTTGCACATCTAGTAATTATCCTTTAATTGCATTACCCTCTTTGAAATAGAGTTGTAATTGGAAAAAAAACAATTTGACATTCCCTGATGCTTACTCTGACATGCACTGTTTGCTTTTTATTCAAATGTAAATTTTCTCCATCATACTATCAAAGAAAGAAAAAATAATAATAAAGCAAAATTGAAATGTCAGTGGTAATTCTGACATGCAGGGAGCACCATCCGCAAGAGCTGTCTGGAAGGCGAGACTTGTGGTTCCACTGGAAAACACACACACACACACACACACACACACACACACACACACACACATCAAACTGAAATTAGTATGCTCAAAGGAAAGGGAACGATGGGAGGGAGGAATAGCACATCTGTTCCTTAGGGATTTGGGTCTATTTCGCATGATGATATCAAAATATCAAACAAACTCCGAGCTGTAATTGTGTGATGAATGAGCTCTCCAGCTTACACTACAGGGGTTTGGGGATGGGGGTGATGGGGAGGACTGAAGGATAAGAGACTAAACTTTGGAGATTAATAACACTTCAAATATAACTCTGATTTGGAGATGTATTTTAAAACAAAATACCAGCTGAATAGGGGTCAGAGTGTCAGATTTAGGGCTTTAAGGGAATTTAGAGGTCATTTAATCCTAGCTAGCTAGATGGTGCAAAGGATAGAGTGCTATTTCTGAAATTACGAAGACTTCAGTTTGAATCAACATTTAATACTTACTGACCCTATGACTCCGGGGAAGTCACTTGATCTGGACTGCCTCAGTTTTTCAATTGTAAAATGGAGATAGTAATATTACTATGAGTCTCAAATGAGATAATATTTATAAAGTGCATATAAATGCTTGTTCCCTTCCCCATTTTACAGAGGAGGAAATTGAGGCCCTGAAATGCAAAAATACCTGTCATGAAGCAAGTTGGAGGCAGAGCTTTAGGTTTTCTGACTTCAAATCACTGTAGCCTCCTGCCACTTGAAAGATCTATAATTCTAACTATTAAGCCACTAGTAAACGTTCCATAATTGAATTGTCATTCCCCTTAGAACTTATTTAAAGGATATTTATAGCTCTTCAAGAACAAGAACAAATAACAGTTAACAAAAAACTTTATTTAGTTTTAGGAGGTGATAGATATTAAACAGGGATATGCAACAAGAACAGCACAAGTTGATCCAATTGAGCTCAGCTCCTTGTCTCTGAGTTGTCCATGGTGGACTGATAGCCAAAAGCAGTAGAGAAAGATGTTAACTCTTCATGGTGTTTTGTACACAGACCATGATGAAGTGATGACAGCAGTCCAATCCTTTAGTCCTCCCAGCCAATTAAGTCTTAAGGATTGTTTCAGAATCTTTTAAGGAAGAGAACTGACCCAGCCCCACATGGCTTTCTCTTGATCTCAATCTCTTTTTTTTTCTGTTCTCCTTTTTTACTTTTTCTCTCCTCTCTCTCTCTTTCTCTCTCTCTTCTCTTGCTATCTCTTTCTGTTTTTTTTTCTTTTTCTCTCCTCTCTCTCTCTGCTTCTCTCTTTTACTCTCTGTTTCTTTTTTCTTTTTCTCTTCTTTCTCTCTCTTTCTCTGTTTCTCTCCTTTCTTGCTCTTGATGTGTTTCTGTGTCTCCTTTCTTTTTTCTTTCTCCCTCTCTCTCTGTTTCTCTCTTGCCTCTTGATCTCTGTCTTCTTTCTTTTTCTCTTCTCCCTCACTCTCTCTTTCTCTCTTCTCTCATGTTCTTTATCTCTGGGTCTCTTCCTTTTTCTCTTTTTCTCTCTCTTTCTCTCTGTCTCTCTCTTGCTCTTGATCTCTGTGTCTCCTTTCTTTTTCTCTCTTCTCTCTTTCTCTCTCTCTTGCTCTCTATCTCTTTCTGTTTTTTTCTTTTTCTCTCCTCTCTTTCTGCCTCTCTTACTCTCTATCTCTCTGTTTCTCTTTTCTTTTTCTCTTCTTTCTCTCTCTCTCTTTCTCTGTCTCTCTCCTCTCTTGCTCTTGATGTGTTTCTGTTTCCTTTCTTTTTCTCTCTCCCTGTTTCTCTCTTGTCTCTTGATCTCTTTGTTTCTTTCTTTTTCTCTTTTTCCTCACTCTCTTTCTCTCTCTCCTCTCTTGTTCTTTATCTCTGTGTCTCTTCTTTTTTCTCTTCTCTCTCTCTTTCTCTTGTCTCTCTCTTGCTCATGATCTCTTTGTGTCTCCTTTCTTTTTCTCTCCTCTCTCTCTTTCTCTTTTTCCTCTCTTGCTCTCTTTCTGTACCTCCATTCTTATTCTCCCTTCTCTTTTTCTCTCTGACTTTATTTCCTCTCTTGTACTTGATCTCTTTCTTCCCACATCTCTTTCTCTGTCCTCTCTGTTTCTCTCTCTCTTACACACACACACACAATCCTCCTACAACAAACATAAATAGCAGCTTATTACTCTATCATGAATTGCTTTGCCTGCATAAGATATAAGTACCTGGAAGAGTGAACCTAAGGATAAATCAGCTTTATGAAGAGGAGAGACCCTGATAAGGGCTAATGACCTCCCTTGCGGGGTTTGCTAGAGTGAGAGGCCCTGAGTCACAATGAGGGATTCTCCTTCTTTGATACAGTGAAGCACAAAGAATAATGGGGGTTCCAAATCTAAATTTCCCATAATTCACAGTTCACTCATAACTTGAGTAAGGTAAATGGCTTTGACTCTGGGGCCTGGAATTTAGACAACATTCACACTTCTTTTAGCAAGCAGAAACAACTGAAATTAGCATTTATAGAGGAGGAATAACTAGTCAAAATAGTAATCTCCCAGAGAGTTCTCTTTGGCCAGACCCTACTCTGCTGCTTCTCCAAATGGTGGCTTCCAAATCACCAGCTTCAGAGGATCCTAGGGTCTCTGTCGTCTGTCCATGGGATAGTGTCTCCCCCCTACCAACTTCTCATTCCCTTTAACCCCCCAAAATGGGACTTTGTATCTCAAGATTAGAACATTCTCTGCCCCCAATAAAATTTGTCTTACATATTCAATCAGGGACATTTTCATGCTGTTGACCAGGGAATCGTGCTTGTCATGGCCCTGGGGACAGAGTCCAAATCCAAGAGTAAAAAGCCCTACATCAGAGGATCCCCTCCTTGCACGGACTGAGACCAAGAGACTGGCTTCATGATACCTTAAATGCTTGTTGAGACTGAATCCAACCTCCAGGAAGAACTAGGGAGTCCATCTCTAAGGTGGTTGTTAATATGAAAGAATACAAAACACTTTTCAGACACATTAGGAAAGAGCTCTTATAGCCTTTCCAACACTTAGGAGACGGGGCCTTTATTTACTTTTTTTTTTTTTCCTTAAAGAACCATTTGGCAAGCATCCAGTTTTTATCCAAGATTTATCTAAATTGAAATTGTCCACCCTACCTTTTAAAGTTCTTCTCTAGCTAATGAGCCTTTCAGCAAACACACAACACTGGATGTTAATCACTTGGAGAAATGGGAGGTAAATCTGTTTGCCTTTGAATAGCCCCAGCACACTCAGCCACCCACCCCTACCAGAGTGGAGAAAAGATATTGCATGTCATTTCTCAGGCCTCAGTATCAATAATTCCTCTGCAGAGCCTTTCTCAAGCTCCTATTTTCAAGAGACTTTCAAAGCTCTCAAGCAATTGCTAAGTGATGCTAGAAGCACATTTGCCTGTACCTCGAGATTTGGGGGGTAAGTAGCCTATAATTTATCACTCTGTATTGAGAATTATGTTTTAGAGGGGCTTTCAGCCTTAGCAGCTGAGGTGTAAACATTTCTTTAAACCAGAAAAGCTTGGGTCTACTAGAATTCTGCCTAAACAGGGACCCAGGGGAAATCATGGAGAGCCCATGATTAATACTGAGGAAGTGGAAAGTTGGCACATCTGAAAGGGTCCCATGAAAATGTTTTCATCTTAGTACCAATAGAGGCCATGTTTCTCATTCTCCTCTCCCTTCTTGGATTATTGATGACAAATTTTGACTCAGTCCTCGACTAGTAAAACTATTGGTTTCCCTTGGGTGATTCTGTGAATCCCGCTGTGGATTTTACTCCAGATCCCTCACAGTGACAGTCTTTCTCATTTCTTAGATTTGCTGCAGTGGCTCCCCTCTACACAGATAAGGCTCTGACCAAGACAGAAGAGTTGGGGGTCTACGGTGGAGGAATCCTGAAAGCCATATTTCCCTTTACTATACATGAAGATATTGATGACCATATCTCAATCATCACATCAGGCTTCTCACTCCCCTAAGCAGCTTCTCACAAACTGATATAAACAGCAATTTCCCTCTTTCTCTGTCTTTCTGACTCTCTCTGTCTCTTTTTCTCTCTATCTTTCCATCTCTCTCTCTGATTCTTTCTTTTTCTCTCTCTGTCTTTCTGTCTCTTTCTTTGTCTCTCTTTTTTTCTCTCTGTCTCTGTCTCTGTCTCTCTCTTTATCTCTGTCTCTCTCTTTATCTCTGTCTCTTTTTCTCTCTGACTCTGTCTCATCTCTCTTCCCCCCCCCCCATCCTCCCACCTTTCACATTAAAATTGCAATCATATTTAAGGCTAAAGAATGAGTATGGCCAAAAGAGAATGCTGTCTTTGGGGTTGGATTGTTCCTGGCCTGACCGGTCCACATGACATTGACCTTCCTAGCTTACTTTTAATTTAATACTTTACCTAACACAAACCTTCACCAGCTGCCTTCTTTTCTATTTTTGCTCTGAATGAATTTTGCTGACATTTCTTTACCTTAAAAGTCCGCATCTGTCAAGATTCCCGTTGAACAGTTTCACATGAAGCATTTAGCAGAAATCCCTTATACTATAGTTCACTTTTCTCTCCTGGTCTTCCCTTGGGTGCAGTGTGGGGCCAGAGAGAAAGGACTGAATAACCTCTCAAGGTTCCTACCAGCTTCAGGCTCCTTTACTGTGTCCTGAGGGCCTCTGCTTCCCTGAACACCAAGATTCCCCTGCTTTTCTTTCTCTTTTCCTATTTTAAATTGGACATTCTGTCCTTTGCTCTCCTTTTCAAGCATTGACTACTTCTCTTTTTCCTATATTCCTCCTGTCTTTCCTCTCTTATTCCTTCCCTCTCTCTCCAATTCCCATTATTGTTCATTCCTCTCTTCCCAACTCTAAACATTCTCTGGCTCTCTAGCCTTCCATTAGTCTCAGGATCAATCACAGAATCTCAGTTAGAATGGGCCACAAGGGTCACCTAGTCCAACTTGTACATGCACTGGAATTCTTTGTACCATACTCCCAGCAAAGGATCATTAAGTTTCTAGTCATGGGTAACTCACTACCTCTCGAAATTGCTCTCTCCACTTTGGTACAACTCTAATCATTAAGAAGTTTTCTTTTTATAGCAAATCTACCTAAATGTGCCTCTGCAACTTGCAGTCACTGCTCCCAGATCTGATACCTTGGGACCCTGAAGAACAAGTCCAATTCTTATTAGGTAAACACCCTTCAATTAGTTAACCACAACTAAAATTCTCTCCCCAATTCCTTCAATTAATATTCATGGTCTACCTTATTCTCACAGTCCTGGTCATCCTACTGTGTGTGGAGTGAGGCTAGATGGTGCACTGAATAGAGCACCCGCTCTGGAGTCAGGACTTGAATTCAAATCTGATCTCAGAAATTTAATGCTCACAAGCTGTGTGACTTTGGGCAAGTCACTTAATCCCAATTGCCTAGCCCCTTTCCCCTCCCCCAATAAAATACGCAATCCTCATCAAACCAAATAATCCTACTCTGTGAGTTGTGTATATTGTCTATGGAGGTTATTTATATTTTCTCATAGGTTAATCTAAATGAGGCTTTCAGAGATGCATGAATACGTAAAAATGGGAACTTGTCTACTGTACTTCAAGGTAGACTTTTATTCCTGTTAGGAAGGGCCATGAGGAAACCACTCTACTCTTTTCAAGGAAAGGGTATTTGGCTAGAATCCTATCTAACTGTCTCTATAAATATTGTTAGTCTAGAAATTATTTTTAGTTTTAAGCCACTCTCCCAGTCCCTTAACAGGGAAAAATTGTCCCAAAATGTGTCTAAAGGCTTGATAAATAACAGTTCCACAAAGATCATAACAAATATTGAATAATGAAATGTCAAATCCACTTATCTAAGCAGATAGCAAAAGGGAAGCAGATAACATACAAATTCAAATATATTGAGTGAATCGATCCCACTGGGATTAAAGGGAGAGAGAGAGAGAGAGAGAGAGAGAGAGAGAGAGAGAGAGAGAGAGAAGGACACAGAGAGAATGTCCTGATCTCACCCCAAGGGGAAATTCCCTAATGTCTCTATTCTGATAAGCTGAAAATAAGACCATTATTTAGATCTGGTTCCTTTCCATGTTGGCTTCTTCCCAAAGTCTTTCCTTCGTCCAGTGGTTCTCCCTGAAGGGAGCTTGGAACAAAATATACCCTCCCTCAGAGTCGAAATATAGTTGCAAAGCATCAAATTATCATTCTGTCCATCAAAGAGGATCTTACACAATTGACAAGACTTGAATCCAAGATTATATTAGACTAACTCATTATGATCAACAGTAGTCTAAGCATGTCTCCCATTTTACAATTGATTTTTTATACCCAAGAGGAGGACTTTACATTTATGACTGTTAAATTTTATTTCCTTGAGTTTTAATTAGGACTCAGGGTCCACTTCCTTTAGCATAGATATTGAAGTCAGATTAGAACTAGAAAGGGAGTTCTCCTTTTCCTTCTCATTGAGAAAAGAAAGCATAGAAAGAAAATTTTTTCACTTGTTTTCTGGTCAATTCTAATAAGTGTTAGTTGTCTGGAAGTGTAGAATTGAATTGCTTAGAACTGGGCTGTGTGTGATGAAGCACAGAGGAGAATGCACATGTGTAGGGAGCAAAAGAGGAAGTGGTAGATGAGGTTAGAAAACAAATAAAAGTAAATGTAAATATATATATATATGTATAGATAGATAGAGATGTAGATATAGTGGCACCGGGTTCCATAGGAACTAGTAGTGTAATGTAACAGTCTCCTAAAAGCTAAATAATTTTGGAAAGGAGTGGGGCAGACCTATGATTTCTTTGGCATAGGGAATTTTTTGGTGAGAAGTACCTATTTGCCAGTTAATTATCCTAGAGAGTTAATTAGTGATTTTGAAAAGTTTAAGTATAATACAGCACATCAGAGTCTAAGAAGGACTTGAACTCATGTCTTCCTGATTCTCAGGCCAGGTCTATAGCCGCTATATTATTACTAGTTCTGAAAAATATTTAAAATAAGAGAGGTAAAAATCTCACTTTTCTCTGTTTTGGAGATCACTTAAGAAAAAAGGGATTAGATCCTGAAGGAAAATCAAAGATTATCTAGTCAAATCTCTTGTTTTTCAGCCATTTTCTGAAAGTTTAAGTGACTTGTCCAAGTCACAAAATCAGAAGTGGAACTTGAATCCAGGTCATCTGCTCACATTTCCAGTTCAGATATTCCCTGATTCTGTAAAGGAGCTTTCATACAAAGAAACCCACCGATGATTTTAGAGCCATTTAAGTACACAGACACCAAGGATTGTTTTTTGTCATAAAAAAGATGCGCAAGCAAAGGTGTTAATGGCAATGCAGTTCTTCATTGAAGGGAGTGAGAATTTTTTTTAGCATTTGTTTAGTTGTTCCCCCCCCCCCCGCCCCGCCCCCCTCTAATTTTCTGGCTGCTCAAACAGAATAATGAGAATAATTCTCTTTATCTTTCTTCCTATGTGTCATAAAACTCTTTCAAAATATTTCTCAATGAGAAACTCAGGGAGACAAAAGACATCTTATTTAACTCCAACTGGTTTGTGTTAAAATCAGTCAAAAATACACTTTTTTAAATATTAGAAAAAGTCAGACTTTTGGCCACTTGATCCAAACTACATAATCAGCATACACACGTTCCTCGTTATCTTCGAAGGCAGAAATTAATGTTGAATATGAACAATTAGGGGACTATTTTTTATAGTTCCTATAGACCATTTGTCAACTCCAAGGGGTCAATTTAGATAAATGAGGGAGAAAATAATGGAAAATAGTTCCTAACTAGGCAATGTCTGAAATACTATTATCTGTGAATGAAGCCCAACAGCAATTCTGCTCCATCTTAAGAAACTCGCCCTTCCTATCTACAGTGTGTTCAGTTGTCCATTTCACTGGTCAAAGAAAAGTGTCAATGGGCGTTTATAGTAAAAGAATGCCCTCTGCTGGACAACGGATGTATTGCTGAGGAGAGTTTAAAATTGTTACTAAGAACAAACATTTCAGTTGGTTGCCTGGGATACACACGATTTTTTTTTTTTTTAAATGGTCTCAAATTTACAATCCAATTATATGCTCAACTATAGATGTCTAACAATAATCAGATGATTTTTTTCCTTCATCCTGGATCCCCAATATGGAAGCAGAAATTGGCAAGGATGCTCTAGAGGGAATTTCTCCATAAGATAGGAAGTTGAGCTCAGTGTCTTCCAATGTCCCTTCTCTGTCTCTCCCCAATTCTGTGGGTCTGTGATCTTATTGGAACAGTTACTCCCTCTACTGGTGCAGCTCACAATCTAGTCATATTTTCTCACACTTAAGATTTTGTCCAAATCTTACTGTATGTTTGCACAGGTGAATTCATGGGAACTTTCCCTAGATATTTCATGCATAATATTGCAGTGTCTAAACTGTCCGTTTGTCATTGCATGACCAAGATGTCCTTTCCAGGATAAATTGGTCGCTTCTGATGTTGTTAACTAAATCTTAGGTACTCAGTACCTTCCCATCTTCCTCTCCCCTCTGATTGGAGGGCTGCAATTGGACTTCCAGTTCATTCCACACTCCATCTTCAACTCTCTTTGAATTCAACATTCTGGAACAAGATGCCCACGTTGCTGGGTACCTCTTAGAATCCTCTTCCCTTTCTAGATTCCTTCTGGGTGTAGTCTTCCCCTTATATTATAACCTCCTTGAGGGTAGAAACTTTTTTCTTTTTTAAAAAATTTTATTTATTTTATGTTGGGAAGGAAAAATCAGGGCAAAAGGGAAAAAAAAACATGGGAAAGAAAAAAACAGAAAAAAGAAGAGAACATAACATCAAGTCTTCATAGTTCTTTTTCTATATGAAGATGGCATTTTCTGTCCAAAAAATCTATTAGGATTGCTTTGGATCACTAAGTCTTTCATAGTTGATCACTGCACAATCTTGCTGTTATCATGTACAATGTATTCCTGGTTCTGCTTGTTCTGCTTAGCATTGGTTCATTAAATCTCTCCAGGCCTTTCTATAATCGACTTGTTCATCACTTTTCATAGAACAATAATATTCCATTATCTCCATATACTTGTTCTGTCATATCCAATTGATGGGCATCTACTCATTTCCCAATTCTTTACTACCACAAAAAGAGCTGTTACAAACATTTTTGCACATGTGGGTCCTTTTCCCTTCTTTATGATTTCCTTGGGATATAGATCCAGTAATGGCACTTCTGGGTCAAAGAATATGGACAGTTTGATAGCCCTTTGGGCATAGTTTCATACTGCTCTATTCCATTTCACAACTCCACCAACAATGCTTTAGGGGACTTTCTTTTTTTGTTTGACAAATTTTTACTGAGTTTAATGGAATGGAATTGAATAGAATCTCTTGATTTTACTGTGTGAATTCCCATTTGCTCTTCTCCACCATTCAAATCCTTGATGATATACTTATTTGAATTTTGAATTGTATGGAAAACAGCAGCAGAAAGTTGTTTTGAAGATCAAATGAGAATATATGTCTATATCTACATATATAGATATAACTATCTCTTTCTGTAGCTTTATTACTGCAAATCTTAAAGCACTATGTAATTCCTAGCAATTATTATTATATTGCTTCTTACTATTATTTGCCACAGACCACTTATGTCTACCTTCTATGTTTGCAGGTAACCAGAAATTTGATTCTTCTGACACTATTAAGTTCCATGATTTACATTCAAAAAGTAACTCAGGAAGAATATTGCTGTTAAAAAAAAGATGGGGTTTTGTTTCTGGAAGTGCTTGGGATTATTGGAAGAATGTACCATGTAATTTCCAAATGCAAGACCCAACCCTCTCTCCTCCTCATTTTAAATTCTGGACTTTAACTCACTCTCCCTATATAGAGTTTATCTTCTAAAACATACATACTGATGGACTAATTCAATAGGCTGCCCCTCCAATTGTATGTGGAACCCTTATAAGCAAGTTAAACAGAATGACAATCAAAGTATCAAAAACCAAATGTTCTCATAGAATGAACCAATAAGCATCAAGGATTTCAGACCTCAAATGATTATGAAAATCACTGATGATTATTATTATTAACAAGTTAATGGACACAGTTCCAAATCCTAACCCAACTAATGTATAAATAAATATCAAGAATATAAGTCTTTTTTTGATAAGAACATAGAAGCTTTGGAAACCAATTTTTAAAAGCAAAAATAAAATGCAATATTTCTCAAAAAATATATGCATTTTTAGATGATGTAAATTTTTTAAAGGAAATCCAAGCAGCATGGAAAGATTTACATGAACAAATATGAAACGAGGTAAAACAGAACCAGAAAACAACATACAAAATGACCATAAAAAACCCCACAAACTAACTGAAACTAATATAAAATTATAATGACCAATTGTAGCATCAAAAAAAGAAATTTAAAGAGGCACCTCTCTTTCTTTTTTTGCAGTGATAGAGGACTAGTTAATTTCAGATTTTTTATTTCAATTAATGGATTAGTTTTGCTAATTTTTCTAGACTTCTAGGTTAGTTGTAAAATTGGTAGTCTACTGTAAAAAAGCATATGCAAAAGTTTTCCTGTTCTATTTTCACATTTTTTGAACATTTTCAATGTGTACATGGACAATCCTCTCAACTCCTTTAGAAGATCATCCACAATTGTAGTCTACATTTTCTTTTCACCCATTCCCATCTTAACTTAATGAAGTCTGGCTTTCTACCTGGAGATGCTTTGTTGGAAGTTAACAATGATCTCTTAAATGCCAATTTTAATGGTATTTTCTCAATTCTCATTCATTCTTTTAGTCTTTGACATGATTGATCATCCTGTTTTTGACACTCTATTCTGTCTGTTTTCATAAAACTGCTCTCTCTTCAGCTGTATTCCTACCTGCTTGACCACTCATCTCCATCTCTATCTCCTTTGCTGGATCTGCATCCTGTGCACTAACTGAGGGGGCTCTCCACCCCAACCAGGACTCTCTCCTGGGCTTCTTCTTTTTCCCTTATATGTCATTTCATTTGATGATTTCATTTATTCCACTGGATTCTGTTATCAACTCCTGCAGTTGATTTTCAGATTTTTTTATTTAGTCCTAGTTAACCATTTTTTTCTGTCATGTCATTGATTCTTTTTAACAAATAAAACAACAATAATAAATGTCTATAGGACATCTCAAACTGAATGTCCCAGAATCTTCATTAGCTTTCTTTACAAGTTTTTGTTAGGTTGATGACTGTGCACAGCCCTCCGGCCTTCAAATCCAATTCACTTGCATGGCATGGCCATATTTCAGAATGAAGGACAAATTACAAGCTCTGTGAACAGGAGCTGCCCCCATTGAGGACTGGGCAGTTTAGTTTCCTTCCTTTCATCTCTTTTTTCCTCCTTCCTTTCTTTCTTCCCTCCCTCTCTTTCCCTTTCTTCTTCCTTCCCCCCTTCCTCTCTTCCCTCTTCCTTCTTTCCCCTTCTTCCTTTCCTCCCTTCCTTCCTTCTTTCCCTCCCTCCCTCTTTTCCTTCCTTCTCTTCCTTCCCACCTTATTCTCTCCCTCTTTTCCTTGTTTGTTTCCTCCCTCTCTCCTTTCATCTCTTTGTCCTTTTTCCTGTCTTCCTCCCTCCCTCCTTCCTGTCTTTCCTCTTTTTTCCTACCTCTCTTTCTTGTTTACTTTTCCCCTCCTGTTCCTTTTTTCATCTCTCTCTCTCTCTCCCTTTTCCTCCCTCCCCCTTCCATCCTTCCTTCCTTTCTTGATATCTAGGGATTCAGAGGCAACATTTCTTTATTCACCAAACCTTAAACCCAAATTATAGCTTTCATTGATTAGCCAACAAAAGATCCCAGACCAATGGCTCTGATTGCCTCAGAATGAATGATTGCTACCACCCCGGCGCTTTAACACCTCATGCCTGAGCTATTTCAATAGCCTGCTAATTGGTCCTTCTGCTTCGGTCCATCTGCTCACCTACTAAATTGATCTTCTTGAATACATAGGTCTGATCATGTTACCCCTCTCACCACTGAATAACTGCCCCCTCAAGCTGAGTAACTCCAGTGTGCTGTTATCACATCCAGCATCAACCCATTTGTCCCTGAAAACGCTTCATAACCAGGTTTCTTCCTTCATTTCAGGTTTCTAGCATCATACTTTCTCTTCCATGAACGCTAGGATTCACTGACATTGGCCACCTTGTCATCACGTAAGACACTCTACCTCCCTTTATTGTGGTTCAGTCATTTCAGTCATGTACAATTCTCATTGACCCCATCTGAAATTTTCTGGGCAAAGCTACTATAGCAATTGGCCATTTCCTTCTCTAGCCCATTTTACAGATGAGGAAACTGAGGCAAACAAAATTAAGTGATTTGCTCAAGACCCATAGCTAGTAAATGTCTGGAGCCAGATTTGAACTCAGGAAAATGAATCTTCCTGATTCCTGGCCTGGCGCTCTATCCACTATGCTACCTAGCTATCCCTAGATAACTAATACAATGAGTATATCTGGAAAAGAAACAATCTGCACATGGTACAGTGCTCAACAATGGGAAGAAGTTTGAATTTGGAGTCAAAAGACAATAGCTTGAATCTGCTACTTACTCCCTCTGTGATCTCAGACGAGTCATTTAACTTCTTTGGAGTTATCTTCTAATGAGTAAAATGAAGGAATTGGATTAGATTCCCTATGTCTTTTTTCTTCCTGACAAGTTTTTAAGGAATTATAGCTACTCTTCCAGTCCGTTCCAAGTATTATTTTTTTCTAAATTAAACCACCCTGATTCCTTTAGTGGATCTTCAATTAGTACAGAATCGAAGGCTTTGACTGTCTTGGTTATCCTGCCCTGGACATTCTCATCTATCCACATCTTTCCTAAAATCTGGCCCTCAGAAGAGAGTAAAATACTTTAGATGTGATCTGACCAGAGTAGTGACCAGGAGGACAATTCCTGTGAGCCTGATTCATTATACAGCAGAAATTGTCTTCCATATCACACTGTTTCCTTATAGTGAGCTTGTAGTTCATTAAAACCTATATATATTTTCCATGATGTATGGAGTGTTTAGGGAGGACGAGAACCTCTGGTGTGGAGGCTTGCTGAACTCTTTCCAGGTCTCTGATGAGTGTCCACCTCAACTCTCCCCTGTGGCTCCAAGAAGCCTGTGCAGAGAATGCATCCCACAGTAGATGGATGTGCATCCCACAAATTAAGGGTAACCATCAGTGACTTAGGGGGATTTCTACCCCAGGCTGGGAAGAGCTCTCCTGATAGAATGGATGATTGTTCTAAATCTATTCCAATGGTCATGAAGGTGGCTGAAGTTGGCGCTTTCACGAGCTTAGGGCTCGGTTGGACACTGAAGACCCCAGAATCATCCACTGCCTTCATCGCCTGTCATTCTGACTTTTACCTTACCACAGTTCTTCAGTAACTCTGGAGAGAAGATGAAACTGGTAGCTTTGTGCAAATTTACCCCATTTAATTTCAATTCAAGGGCCAATCAAGACCCCCTTACATGTCATTGTTCCTCTTCAAAAAAGGATGAACATTTTGGGTGGGGGGCATGAATATATAGGAAATCACCTGAAAAAATGTTCATCCTTCCTTTTTGAAGAGGATCAAATTTCTATTTTGTCTTATTAAGACCATCTCGTTTATCAACTATGATGTAACAGGGATCTTAGAAACCATCTACAACAAATACACTATTTTAAATATGAGGAAATTGGGGGTCCAGAGAGATTGTGACTTAATTTCACATCAAGCAAGGAATCAGAAGTGGGATTTGAATTCAGGTCTTTATATTCCCAAACCAAAACATTTTCCATTGCATTATCTATCGTTCCTCCAAAACCTTTGGAACATCTTCCTGAACTATAGGGTGCCTGCCAGACTACTAAATGCATCAGAGTCTCAGAACAAAGTGCTATATGAGGCCCGAGGGGAAATTTAGTGCCGATGGGGGCAATTAAAGGCAGCTTCCTGGATGAGGATGGGCTGCAATAAGCTTCTTTTGGAATAGCAAAGTATTAGTCACATCCCGAAGGGAGCCATATATGCAAAACACTGCAAGGCCTTAATAGGTATTTGTTGAACTAAAAGGTTTGGCACTGGACCTGTGATTTCCTTGGTACAGAGATTTCCTGGGTGATGAAATCCTTCCACCAATTGATGTGAGCATCTTTTTTTGTAATTGCTAGTTTTAGAGATTTGCCCAAGAGCATTGAAACCTGCCCAGGAGCTAGACACATTATTAGTGCTTTAAGATTTACAAAGGGTTTAGTAGAATATCTCATCCAATCCCCACAATCTTCCTGTGAGGCAGAGACTATTATTTTACTAGTAAGAAAAAGGAGCTTCAGAGATTGACTTGACCCAGGTTATCCAAATATTAAGTATATGAAACAAATTTTAAACTCAGGTCTTTCTGGTATGTCTCTCACTCTAACCACTAAGTGCCATTTCTCTTGTCTCCCTCACAACCTAACTACATCTTTGTCTCAATTAGCTTTGAAATTTAACTGGCCTTAAAGAGGAGGGAAAACACCTTGTAAATGACTGCCAAACTTGGCTTTCTCCTCTGGCTTCCCCAGTGGGCAGTCTAGTTTTGATTTGGGTCAAAGGTATCCATTTGCTCCCCATTCCTCCGGTCAGCTGAAACACAGCGCCATTATATATAGTCAGTGATCTCTTTGGAATTTCAATTAAATCCAGGGTTTGCAACCAAATTAATCTTTTTATATTTTTTAGCACAATATCCATCACCCATCCATTGATCCATAAGGTTTGTATAAGTGGATGGGGACTGTTTTTCAGATTTGTAATTCTGGTATCTTCTGATCCAAGTTGAGTGGACTCCAAACTTAACCATTACGATGTTATCTATTCCCACTTGTAAAAATAGATAACAATGTTTAATTCTTTCTGCTATCAACATACTCTGAGGCCCAAAGGAGAAAAATCTCAGGCACCTTTCCTCGATTCTTTGGTGTACCTACCTGTGTAAAACCAGCCAATGGTTATCAGTCATCTTTAATTCATCTTTCCACAAAATGTAATCACTAAGTACTTTTAAAGTATTTCTATATATCACATATTTAGCTCTCTACTTACTGAAGATGTGGAATCTATAAAAGATCTAGAAATGATAAAACTATTGGCCACTTGGAATGTAAATACAAATGGTCAGTAAAATATGTATTTGCCTTGACTCTTACAAATCTAATCAAATGGATGTTAAACTGAAAAGGGAAAGAAAAAATATTCCCAGACACTAAATTTGATAACCCCAGATAGCTGCTATGATATTTAGAATAACTGAGGCAACACAAATAAGGGTGAGAACTTGGGATATGGGATAACTTTGGCACAAGGACACGATAGAAAAAGACTTGTTATCCAGACAAATCTCTGTCGAAGTAGAGAAATTAACAATTTCTTGTCTCAGTAACTTTATTTCTGAAAAGGCAGATAAAGCCAACACTAAGAGGTGGTTTATTTGGGCTAGGAAGGATAATTCCCTTGTAATCTTTGTATTTGATAGAGGTAAAAGGTAGACTGACATGCACCCTAAGTTTTAGGACAGCCGAAGTATTCACTCAGTGCTTGCTATGGGGTCGGTGGTGTGCTAAGCTTACACATAGATCAGTGTAAGCTGTAAATTAGTGGATTTGGAGACCTCGGTTCTGTGACCTGTGCACACCTTGTTGGGCTCAGCCAGCACTTGCTTTCTGTTGGTCTCAGCTTCCTCATTTTATAATGTAGTTACTGGACTAGGTGGCCTCGTTAAGACATCTTGGCCTTCCAGTCTAAAATCCCTGCTCGGTTGAGGATTCCGCAGATCCGGTTTATTGTTTGGGGACTCCTGCGTGAAAGGGCATTCATGGAAGAAATGGCATTAGTATTTAATGGCTGGCCAACAGTTCAACAAGCCAAAAGGAATCTAGGGGATCTTCTGAGCATGAACAAAACCAGGCCGATGGTAAATCACTCAATGTTTGGGAACCAAAAGTAGAATGATTTAAGATCCATGTCGAAGATGGGTAATCTGAAATGTGGCAGTAAAGACAAGGCAGTGCCAGTCTTGAGACTCTTGGAATGACAGCTTTAAAAAAAGCCCCCATTTTAATTTTAGTAATTGGGAAGCAGTGGAGAGCTGTGTTGGACAGAAATCAGATTTATCGATCAGAAAATAATTCTGATCCTTGAAAGATAAATTTAAAAGGGAATAAGTTCGGTGGTGGTTAGACAAATCACCTGAAAACACCTGGGGATTTGGGGGCGTGGTCGGCAAGCTCAACGTTATGAACAGAAGCACAGCAGCCAGAACTATGAACGCGTCGCTGGGTTGCCTACTAGGGAACCGAATGTTGCCAATTTATGTTCTGGTCACTTATCAGGAATATTATTTCAGGCTGCCATTTTGATGTACTATGTCTGGAGAAGACTCAGGGTGGTAAAGGGATTAGAATTCATGCCACATTTGAATGCAGGGATGATTAACTTCCAAAAGATGTAAGGGAAATGGACAGAAATCAAGTGTTCAAAAGGGCTTGGCTTTAAAGTACAGGGATCTTTCTACTTTATCTTATAGCTTTGGGGGAATAGCTCTTATTTTAATTTTAAAAATTGCTTCATTATTCCCAATATCACGAGTTCTTGTGTCAGATTTTCCTGACTACACAGCTGGTGTGCCATCAGCTACGCCGCCTAGCTGTCCTATGAGTTAATATTTTAAGGACAAAAAAAATCCAAGTAATTGGTTTCTATGATGTATGTGTATGCTGATAACTACTGATGTGGGAAACATCACTCTAGAAACTTAAGGTTTTTAAAAACTTTCCCCTTAGTCAATATGAATTATTTTTAGATTGGTATTGCTTGGCATAACAGATCTGGAGTCAAGATGACCAAATCACAATCATCTGTCAGGTGACATGGGGCAAATCACAACTTTTTTTCACTCATCTATAAAAGTGTTTAGGATATGATTGCAAAGATGCCTTTCTCCCTATCTCTGATCCAATGATCAAAATTTCCCCTTGGATTAGGAAAGCCTATTTTTCCTTAAATGGACAATTCATTGAATTGTCCAATGAGGATGAAACCTAACCCAAGAAAAAATGGTCAAATTTTAAGAAAAGATAAAACTACAATATTTCATATTTATAGCAGCAGTTTAAATCCATGATGTGTGAAAGCAGTTTGCTACCTATCAGATAGATACTCCAAGATATTGGGAGCCTACCATTATAACTACAAAGGAAATGAAATCTGATTTACTTGATTGATCTAGTAACATTTCTTTGCCGGTTAAGTGTCTAAAGTTTGGATTTCTTGACTTGTTTCACACCTTCTACTTACCCAATAATCTCAATTATTTCTAGTTAACAGAAGCAGCTCAGAAAAATATTTTGTCTGTCATTTCTATTTCTTTATTTGTATGCAAAGAAAATAAATTAATCTCCCTAACCCTACAATCTTTCTTAAAGAAATACAGCCTTTCATTAACTTAAATCCTTTCACTTAAAAACAGCTGATTCTAATAATAGTATGCTTAAGTTTAAGAATTTTAACTCAGTTGACTTTTTTTGGTATACCATGAAATCATTATAGTAGTTGTGAACAATTCAAAACACAAAAGGTTTTAGAAATGATCAAGATGAAGCAGTAATGGATGAGAAGTTTATTGTTTTTAAATTCCAGTAGCCATTACAACAAAAAGCAAATGAATTACACAAAAACTTTACAACAGAACAAAAATGCTTTAAGTAACCATAAAAGAGAAAAACTGAATTGATCCAAGCGATAGTTCACATAATGGTATTCCGACTTTCTAGATGTTAAATTTATATCCAAAAGCTTGAAAATTTAAACAAAGATAGAATGTTATGCCATAGCTAAAATAAGTGCGAGCATCACCACACTTCATCTTTATATAGGAAAAAAAAAAAAATGCTTGTAAAGCAAAACAGCTGCAAAGGGACAATACTTCTGTGTTTAGCCCCAAAAAATGTTTTACATATCTAAAAGTAGTAGTGACAAAGTAAACACTCATTTATTTACTCCTTTTGGGTTAAATAGTAATATAGCTTAGACACTACATGGAAGATAGAATGCCTAAAATCTATATATGGATGGACAGAGCACCCACAAGCATGAGATAATGAAGATAATTAGACATCAAAGTTTAAGTCAATTCTGAATTAGATCTTCCTGGACAACAGCCTTAACCTCCAAAACAATTTCTTTCTCTGTGAATGACCATAGCTAGTATCAGTTTGTCTCCAAAATGAACTGACAACTCTTCTGAAGCCTTCAACTAGGAAGAACTCAACACCCTCCCCCTCCCCCCAAGTATGTAAGAAATACAGCATTCTTAAGCTATTTTAATATTTAATATACTTCTGACAAGGTACAA
The DNA here is from genome assembly GCF_016432865.1 of Antechinus flavipes. NCBI lineage: Eukaryota > Metazoa > Chordata > Mammalia > Dasyuromorphia > Dasyuridae > Antechinus > Antechinus flavipes. Next base: position 224,787,630 of record NC_067403.1, on the reverse strand, counting down.
CACCTATATGTATAGTACCTATATTACTATAAGCACTATGTTCAGTAGAATAATAAATAAACTAAGGACTTTTAAACACAATTGCTAAAAAGGAGTTTTTCAACAAAATTGTACATACCCACATCAATAGAGCAAAATTATTATGGGCTGTTGGGCCCTAAAATGCAAAATCTCAGAAAGGATTTGGAAGTTACAACTACATTCTACCAATATAATATTCACTGCAGAAGCACAGCTATTAATTATAGACAATGGGATTGTAGAAAGTAAAACAAACAAAAAAACCCAAAAACTACAAAACAGTTTTCAACTTAACCTATTATGCAAAAGTACAATTGAACCAGCAACACCAAAATATGTATCCAAAAAACACAAAATCTGGATACTTACATTTCTTATTTTTAATGTCAACTTTTTAGCATGTTAACACTGACTCGTCTAACACAATCCATACCAAAATGGAAATTAGCATTTATAGTTTTAGCATTTGCTTTATTAATAATCAGGTCCCCTGAAAAGTCTAGCAGCAAGATTAAAAAGGACCTCAAAGACTGTTAGTACTTACTTTAAATGAGGAACAAGAAAGACTTGTGGATTCATCATTTCAAAATGCAGCAAATCTCAACAGCCTTGCAAATGACCATTCAAGAAATGAACAGAATTTACATCTCTTACTGAACTCTTTTAAGTGAGAGTTCTTAGGAAGGCAAGCTCTTCAAAGCTTAACCTGCCAAATCTAATGAAAGCAGGAATAGTTAATGTTCTTTAGGTTATTTCCCAAGTAAATTGTGTTTAAAAAAAAAAAAAAAAAAAAAAGATTTTTGTGGCACCACTTAAATTTTTTTGTTTAAATAACATTTGAAACACAACTCTTAATTCTGAAAGTGATTTATGAACTTACATTTTGTGTATATTTTATCACGATAAACATACTTCTTAAAAAAAAAAATTCTAACCTTGTCCATACCTAAGGGGTGTACTACTGTCATTTATTGAAGGATTATGGATCCAGAGATCTTAAGGTCAGTTAAGTACACTTCCCAGAAGGGACAGGGAACCTAGATTCTGTTTGAAGAGACAATTTGGCTTGAATTTGGGAAAGGGATGAGTTGTAAGAATTGAACTACAATAGTATTAGTTCAATTTAGGCCAAATGCTATTTCTTTAGAACTTATTGGGCTACAGTTTCTTTAAAAATATTAAGAATTTCTCATTTAACAGAAATCTAAGTAGAAAAAGGAGTAAGAATACTTAGGGTAGTATCAAAAAACTGGATTTTCATTCTAAGTTTCTTTATCCAACGGGAATGTGTTCTGATATAAAGTGCTTTGAAGATTTTGCCCCCTGTTTATTAATCCATTTGTAACTAATGCCAGAATGTTTCTTAAAACGATTTAACAAATCTCCTTGTTTAGTCAGGCATTATTTCCCAACTACTCAGCTTCCTTATTTATCCACAATAAACTTTTAAAGCTTATTTTTAAAGTCCATCTATAATGTACACAAAACAATGAACTCTAAACATCTAGTACACAACATTTATATGTAATAACATGTTTCAAATCTTGTCACTGGTTTATCATGCTTGAATTCTCAATATATCTACAGTAGAATTTCAGAGCTACAAAGATCAGCTCAAACTCTTCAAATTACCCAGCATGCTTATTATGAATAATTTCCCCTCCTTCTATTTCAATCTGCTCATAAAGCCATTTTCTGTCACAGCGGCATTCAGCTCCACACTTGTTAGAACCACAATTTGGACAGGCGTAGAAACACCCCAGGCAATCTTCATCAAGGCAATCACAGAGATCCATCCCACTGAATATCAGGAGGCCCTGGCTATCATAGACTTTGCTCTTTGGTGGTATCACTTGCCTGTAAAAAGGGGGGAAAAATTCTAACAATGAAATATAAAATTTTAATTCCAAGTTAACATTAACCAAAAAAAGAAATTTCTAATTAAGTTTTAGCACAAAAATAAAGAAAACAATGTAAAGTATGGTAGGGTGTAAATTTTTTTACAATTTATATCAAATTGACAATATGATCAAAAAGATTTCTGATATTTAATATGGCTACTTCTAACTACTTGGATATAGTCCCAGTAAAGTGGTTCATAGCTTTAGATCAAAGTCATCATATACACACTAGTCACAAATCTCCATTTAAGAAATATGGATGAGAGAATGAACCCTCAGGTCAATATTTCTACATAGAACTTAAAGAGAAATTCCAAACTATCAATTTTCCTGTTAAAAATAATCCTCTCAATTTATACCCTCCCCTCATCAATTTTATACTCTTTTTGGTGGGCTTGATATGTTAAACTTCAATATCATTGGGAACAAGAGTATTTTAAGTGACTGCTATGTGATCAAAAAAATTCTCCCAGAGAAGCCAATAAACAAAAATCCATTAAACAAAATTTACACACAACATTATCACCGCGCTTAGCATTTTAATTATGCTTTATTTTTTAATGTCTCTCTTTTTAAATCTTTATGGCATTATTTGGTAAAAAAAAAAAAAAAAAAAAAAAAAAAAAAAAAAAGCTTCCCAAGTCAGTTGTCTCAGTTAATTCTGGTTTTACTGTTTATATAGCCAAAACCCCCACAGATATAATTTTAAGAAGGATATCTTGACCTTCTAAATCTCACTACCAGGCTATACATTAGGATCTTTGTATGTAATTTATTTAGTTATTAATTGATTTGTAATTTTTAGAATTGAAAGAGACCTATATAACTCATTCATTGCCTTCAAAATTTTTATTTGTGAAGGAAACTGAAACTCAGGGACATTTCTACTCCATGCTCCCCTCCTTTAAGCAATTTGAAATAGCAATCTGGAAAACCCCAGAAATGAAGATAAGACAAAATTAAGTCGTAAAATGTTAGATAGCTTACATTTCTTAGCATAAACGTTAATGTAAGCCGCTTACCTGTCTGAATTGGTTGACTTAGTTTGCCTTCTTTTTTCTCTCTTACCAGTTTCTGGAGTAAATTCAGTTTGCTTTCCTGGATTTGCAAACTGCAAGGACCGCAAGGCTTTAGCGGTCCTTCCCTAAGGAAAAGTAAAAATTCTCAAGTTAGATTTCCATGTCAAAGACACAAACAGTAAACATGCCACTTAATGACTGCCAACATGCCACTTAATGACTATTTCAGACAGAATTCTTCCTGCCTTGTCAGAAATGAAACAAAGATTGAAAGCCCAATGCACTAAAACTGAACTTTATTCTGTAGAAGCACCCATTAGACCATTATTCAGGGCTTACTCTCAGATTACACATTTATTTTATTGTACCACAGCAAATCAAAAGTAGCACAAGAGGAAGGCATAAGAGGCAGACACACTTGGCAGCAGAACTAAAGAGGTTGATAGCCATGAAGAAGAGAAGTAAAAACAAAACTAAACAAAAACAAAAACTCCAACTCAGCATAGTGAAATAATAGATATTCACAATGATGGCTGAGTCAAAGATTCAAGTTCAGTTTCTTCTGTTTGAGAAATGAGTAAACAGTGAAAAAGACTGGAAATTCTTCCAAAAGTGGCTAAATTAAATTTTACCACGCAGAGGTGTTATTATATAGCAGAAAAATTTACAAGTAGAACACCCTGATGAAGTGTTACTGTATCATGACAACTAGTAATATTCAGCTTTCTGAAATATGGCTGAACTGACATGTTTGATACTGGAAGAACTGCTTCGGGAAACATGGGAAAGGCCACCTTACATACAGTGCATATTAGAAAAATAGGCTTCATTAAAGTCCTCAGGAACAGCAATCTTACTTTTCTAGAAGCAGGAATGAAAAAGTGCTTAACGCTTGATAACACATGGCAATGTTATTGATGCTGAGTAGGAGAGGAGAAATATAGTTCCTTACCAACAATATACAATCTCAGCTTGTGCCAAAGAGTTTCTATTAAATTCTTTCATTATTTAAGTGAATTGTTATTCCAAATAAAAGGTACCCAATTTTTCAAGGTAATAACCTTTAAAACAAGACAGACCATGTATCACACCCCACAAAAATAAAATCAAAACTTTACACAAAGAGAATATGTTTTTGGTGACCATAGAAGTCTAAAATTAGGTAAAAGGGTGAGGAGAATCTGAGCTGTGCTCCTAGATATACCCACACAAATCCAAACATGGGTGAGGACAGAAGAGGAAGTGAGTAAAAGGAGCAAGGAGAAACATTAATTGCAAGCCATCTGCTATTCCCTCCTGTACTATCAATAGTTGTTAATGCTACAAAACCATGTCTGATCCTATATGGCTGAAAAGAGGGAGCAGGTAAAACAAGTGAGCACGGCTAAAATAATTCTCACTTCTAAATTTTTGTATTTAATATTATGTTGACTTAGGGTGCATATGAGCAATGATAAAAAAAAAAAAAAGGTATGCTTCTATACTATCCAAGCAAAACTCTAAATTGCAGACCTAAATAAGTGAAAAATTGGCCCATATACATACGTCTGAATCAGCTTTCCTTTTTTGGCGATCTTCAGATTCAACATCCACACTTCCATTGATTATCTGTGTGCATTTTGGACAAAGCTTCCAACCAGGTACAAGCTGTCTTCCAAACTTGGCACTTAAGAAAGTGGCATCATCTAAGTCAATTGCATGCAAATTTTTCTTTGCAAGCTTTTTGTGTATGTTAAAAGGATCACAACAAGACTTTTGCAAGTCCTCAAATCGATCAATGTAAATTTTTGCATGATGGAAGCAAATTGTATTGTTTCCAGAGAGTGTCATTCCGGTTCTAAGCTGAAGTAAAAGCGCATCATTTGATGATAATTCTTGCAAAGTCTTGAAGCCAGTATGTCGAGTATAGTATGTCTTATGACATTCATTGGTAGCACGAAGCTGAACTCCAACTGAACAGGGATCCATCTTACTTCCTTAGAACAACCTATTTCACCGTTTTTTATTCTGCCTAGGTTTTTTTTTCTGTAGCCTCTAGTAGGTCCTATTGAGGATCACCCTAGAGAAAGCATTAAAGTGAATCAGATTTATGTTACATTTTTTTTTTTTTTTAGCCTAGAGGCCTGATACTAAAAAGCAATTCAGATTTAGATACTCTTTGGAATTTTATTCCCCCCTTTAAAATTTCTTGCAAGTAGGATAATATGCTATTTTGTTTGAATGTTCTTAAAACAAATTCTCTTCCATGTTCCATATTCTGGATTACACTTGCAGGTTTATAAATTTCAATAACTTTTGCAAGATTATGACATCCATATGCAATTAAGCTGTCAGCCAACAAAGGTGACTTTTAGTCTATAACTTAAGACAGTTATACTCAAAGTTCATTTTTTTTTTTTTTTTTTTTAGTTAACTGTATGGAACTTGAAAATTTCCCCCCAAGAACAGTCATCCCATGTTAGGAGAAATTTATTTATTTAACACTAGTAACCAGAATCCTGGATACAAGGAAGAGAGGAAGACTAAAAATTGCCCTTTCTTGGGCCCTGAAGTTGCTATAGATAAAATTCTCAAACTGGCTAAACATATCTTCAGAATCACCAATTCCCTAAATATTTTCTAGAGAGAATACTGGGAACTAGGTAAAAAAAGATACAAAAAACAAAAAACAATTGCTGCTGCCACCCCTTTCCCACCAATTCTCATTTGCTTAAGAAGATTTTGGGTGTGTGATTCAACAGTTATTCTTCAATTTCACATTTGTTTACAGGATGTTGGTATTTAAAACCAAAGGATTCCCCAAGTAGTAGTTCAGGAAGACCCACCCCCCCAAAAGGACAAAAAAGTTAGACCAATGTTAAGATAAAATATATTAAAAAGAGGGAAAGGAGAAAAGATGAAGGAAAGAAGGGCCACTAATAGGCGAGCTGTCCTATCTTAGGAATTTAACCCTAGTTAAAACACAATTTCTGCTTCCAATAATTTCTTCCCACTTAACAATTCTGAACATAAATCATCAAGGTTTTTTCCACAATGGCTTCCTGGTACATTGGCTATTTGAACATTTCTAAATTGGAAATTACTCATATATGCAAATCTGTGAATTCTCAGAATGACCATATAAGATTTATCCAAGGGTGCGATGGTAGCAGCAGCATCAACTTTGTACATTTCCAGTCTCTAGATATACTTCTCTAATTTCTTATTTGAAAAGCTAAAAAAAAAAAGCATTTTAACTAAAAAAGTATTTAAAGTATTATAATGAAATCATTTGCTAACCTCATTTAAAAATAAAATCGTTTGACTGCCCTTATTTTCCTTGCTTGAAATCAGTAGTTATTCAACTAAATTGAATTATACTAAAATTAAATTCAATACAATATTTATTTAGAAGGGACAATTTTTTTTTTTTAAAAGATAAGCAATACTTGCCTCTCAAGGAGCTGAGATCTAGCATAATGGAACACAAGAATAACATCAAATAGCACATAAGAACTACTTACATCCCTGTCACATATTATCTGTGTGATAATGGGCAAACCCTCTTCACTTCTCTGGGTTCTTATCTGTTAAATGAAGAGGTTGGACTAGATGAGAGCTCTGAGGTTTTTTCTAGCTCTGACAGCAGTTTAATTCTATTTAAGCATCTTCTGGAGGAAGTAAAAGATCCTGGTACATATTAGTACTTAATAAATGCTCAATGACAGAACTAGGTTGGCTTTCCTTAAGAATGGCAAAGACCTCAGATGTCACCTAGGCTAAACCCCACTTAAAGCTCGAAACATTTCTTACAAGTAATCACCCAATGTCTGCTTGAAAACTGCCAGTAATAAGGAACTCTACCAAAGCAGCTTACCTTACACTTTGGAATAGTTCTGACAGTGGGGAAGGTTTTTTGTTATTTTTTCAGGTTAATGGAAATGGATGATTAGGCCAGGCCAGCCAAATTTAGAGCTGAGGAGGTATTCCAAAAGATTATGGTCTAAGGGTTAAGTCAAGGTAAGTTTGTCAGCCTCTACTATGAGATTCTGGGCAGCTCAAATATCTGAAAAGATATAGCCTTTTCTCATTTCACCCAATCTTTTCTCCATTTCCAGAATGGGAAAATTGAAATTGTTGCCTATCACTTATCCTTAGATAAGATCAGATTCCTTGACTGTCCTCATAACACAAGTATGGTCGACATAATAATAGAAGTAATCACAAAGATTTACTTTGGTGTCTGATTACAGGCTAAGTTCAGAAAATTCAAAATTGTTTTGCCTCAAATGGGTCAGTTTGCTCTCACATGAGTAGAGGCCCTCTCAATAACAATAACCTTTCTGCAAATAATTCTTAGAACTAGAAATAAATGAGCCAAGGTGTTTCTTTTTCAAAAAGCTATAAGTATTCTAATCAGCTTGGCTAATTCTCCATTGATGCAGATTCCACCCATGCCGTCTCATCCTGTGTAATTCTTGTCCAAATAACATCCAGAGGAGCTACCCAACCAACACATTGTATTTAATATTTTGTGAATACCAGAACAATGGTCAAGTTGTTCAACTACTATCCTTTGACTAGTTCCAACTCCTTTTCTGGTCATATCTCATGATTTTTACAAGATTTCCTGCACGTAAGTTATCAGTGATAATATGCTGCAGTCCATTTAACCCCATCATGAATCTTTCCACAGGTGCCTGTGACTGATTCTTCTGAGGGCACAGTATTGCATGATTTGCAGGCATATAGCACCACTGGGAAAATACTGGTATTAATAGGATGGGATTTTGCAGCAATGAGCAGCTTGGAATCTCTGAAAGTGCTGGAACTTTCCCAAATTTAACAGAGCCTGCAGTTTTTAATTTTGAGCCTACTTCATAACCCAACCAATGTCCATCCAAATGTATTTCAGCAACAGGTCATACTTCCAAAAGCATTCAAAGTTGAAGTCGATAATGCAACAGACATGAACGCCACTGTTTTCCCAAAAGATATATATATATATATTTAACCAACAGAACTACTGTTTCCACTCAATACTCATTTAATAATTACACAAGGAAATAAAAATGACACTTAAAGAAAAAAGTTGGAATGAAAAGATGAAAGCGACCAAGTACATAGACAGGGAAGAAATGTATTGCGGAGGTGACAATTTTAAAAGTACCCATGGCACAGTGGTGACTGGCTGTCCAGGAGGACAGGGCATCTGTACTACAATTATATAGCTTAACCTACTCTTTCAGCCTGTAATCAAACTCATGCAGTAGTTGCCATTAGAGCAATTTTCATGTAGAATCTGAAACTGAATGGACTACAAAAAGGTCAAGATGATTTTAGTAGTGGAAGAGCTAAGAGACTATCAATCAAAAATCTATTTTAGTAAGAGCAAGTATTTTAAAGAAATTGTCATAAATCCTCAAAAGGGAACAGGTGAAATTGGTTACTACTCATCAAAGAAAGTATCTTGTGGGTATGAATACACAATACCAGAAATTGTATTTTCCCTAAAGGTGACAAAGACATTGTTACAGATTCAATTCCTGTTGCACAACGGGGGTTTCAATGTAATATTTGCTCTGGGGTGGGTATCTGATGGATCCTAGTGGGGAGGGGGGAAGAGGAGAGGAGTCCAATTCTTATGAATTGAATCCCTCACCTGTAACATCTCTGACTCGATACTACACCAGAAAAAGCCTTCTCAAGGTACAACTCTTATGCTGATTCTTGAGAACTGAAAAAAAATTTCCTTTGTCAATGACTTGAATCTTTTGAGTTACTTCTCTCTGAAGTTGAACCTGAAAATAATGTTGGCCAACTTGATCTAACTTTTGCTTAGTTTCAAAAGAAAAAGCTCTATGGATGGAATAATAATGATGATAGTGATAAAAAATTTAGGTTTGGGACCTAGTCTATACACCCACTTATGTGAAATAAGTTAAACTGTGGACAGTGGCAAATTGCTTTTCATTTGTAAAAAAATCAAGAAATAGAATTAGATGCCTCTAAAATTTCCTCCAGTTCTAAGTTTGCTGATTTACCACTGTGACCCTTCCTCTCACCCTTTCCTAAAAGGCATTAAAGTCTATGTAGATATCATAAGTCATTGACAACCTCTTTAGAGCATTTCTGTACCTGCAATAGCACAAGTATATGGGAAGAAAATGTGCAGAAGTGGTTACTTATTCATGGAAGATGAAAGAGATTGCACTCCTAAGAAAGATCACGACTCATTCATGTTACACTACTATAAAAGATCAAGCCCATTTTAATGTTACTACTCAGAACTTTTTTGTTCCTTTTGAAAATTTGTTTTCCCCTGCAAATAAAGGTTAAGAAATGGCTTTAAACATGTTTAAAGGTACTCCAACTTTGAACTTCAAAGTATATCAAAAAGACTCGAATAGTAAAGGAAGATGGACCTGTTATTACCAAAAAAGGCAACAAACTATACCTACTCATTTGTCTCTTCTAAAATCTTAATGAGAAACACTTGTACAATCTGCTCCAGAGGATCTTTTTTTTGGGGAAAAAAATTAGTCAACCCAATCACAAGTAAATTAAAAAAATTTTAATACCACAAACCATACCTTCACAGGCACAACAGACAAAAATGTGGAGAATAGGATTTTCTGTTGCTGTTACACATTGGTTAATTAAAAAAAAAAAAATTGTGTTAGGTAGCAAACAATTTTCCAAAATCATGAAATGTAAACACACACATGGTTCCTTAATAGCAATAACCACATTAAAACTTTAACACCAGTATTCCACAGGGTACCAAAAATTAGAAAAATAGATGCTCACCAAAAATGTCCTTTACTGTCATAAGGGATGCCATACACCATTATCAACTAGAAGGATTCTTCTTTATAATATTGGTCAAAGAAAGTTAAGAGCTGGAAAGAACCAAATTGTGATCTTTTTGAGGGCAGGAACTCTCTTTTGTCTTTCTCGACTCATGGCAGATGCTTAACAAACGTTTACTGAGGAAATATTCATTCTTTGACTCCATTGTAAAAGGCTTCCCCTCCCTCCAAATCTATAAAAATGGGCAAGCTCCACAAAACTAATTTTCTTATTTCACCAAACTTCAGAAAACTACAATCTCCTCAAAAAGATATACGTTCGCTCAAAAGAACATCATGATCCACATAGAGGGAATAAAAAAGTGGGAAGAATACTGCCTGTTTAGATGATTATTTTTCTAATATTAGACGAGAGATGATGGCTAAGAATCATAAGATAAAATCCCCCTCTCATGGAAGGTTGGCTTGCATTTTTTACTCCATGTCTTTTTTTGGGGGGGTGGGGGGAAGGGAAGGGATCTACAGAATCCTTAATTTTTGTAGGAGGAAAGCCATTCCCAACAGCACCCACCCGTTTGTGGAACCTTTATCTACCCTTGAAGAGGACAAGAAGTAAAGTTATGTCCCCCCCGTTTCCATGGCTGTCTTTTTCTAAGGTAAACATGTGAAACTTTGACCCCCAAGATTCCGCAAACTTAAATTTCTTATTTTCATTAGTCTGCTACCCACACCTTGACCTTGCCTAATTCCTTTGGCATTTACTCCACAAATTTTGACTAAAACTAGCTCCTAAACCCAAGTGGCTTCTCCTCTGGGCTGAACTAAACAACATGGTGCCAGAGCTTGCCCTTGCCTCCGATGGCTCCCAGGATGGGACTTCGAGAACTGAAGACTAAAACAGCCTTCCCTTCCCAGGCCTCTGACCCCACCCCCTTCTCCATCTCTTTTCCGGGCCCAGACTCCTCCTTCCGGGAGGGGAGGGGGTGCGCAACCCCTCCCCTCTCTCCTGCAAACACTCGCGGCCATTTTTCCTTCCCACCTGGCCCCATTCCTGCCACCTCTCCGGAAGCTCAGGTCCTCCATTGAAGCACGAAAACTTCCCAGCCTTCATCTTCTTTCTCATTCACTATAAAGCCTTTAGGAAAAAAAGGGAGATTCTCCCTCCCCTTTGTTGATTACTTCCCGCGGGCAATGCGCTGTCCTATAGTCCTCAGACTTGCTTTAGGATCAGACGAATTTAGCCAAGTTCTTATGGATCCCTGGTGTGTGGGGCAAACAGACCCCAGATTGGGAGTGGATACAGACGTCCTTCCCTGCCCCGCCTCCCTCACCCCTCGTGCTGTATCCTCGGGCTCCTCCCCTTCTGTTTTTCCATTACCTCACCGGCCACGCCCAGGTCCGCAATGCGGCATTTTACCGCATTACATCATTGCACCAAACCGTTTGACCACGCCCCCGAGACCACCATTTTGGCCGCTTTTACCTTTTTGCAAATTTCACCCCCACGGGGGAATCTTATAACACGATTTAAAAATAAACGGATTTTGGGGTCTCCCTCTCAGTTTTTAGATGATGGGGTCTAGGGACGTGGCATTTTGAGGTAACATCACAGGCGCTGTGGCCAAGCGCTCCTCCCCCCTCCTTTGTGCTTCATCTTCTCCCAGTCCTTTTGTGTGTTCCCAAACGCTGGCCTTTAATAATAAATGGGGATGGATTGACCTCGATGCCCACACAATTAACTACCTCTCGACACCCCCACCCCCCCAAACCGGATAGGAGCGCGACCCTAAAAGAAGCACAACATAATGGGGGCGGTGGCGAGAACCCAACACGTTTTGTTGCCCAAAGTAAACACAAGGCGCTCCGCAGATGCGGACCTGGCAATTCAACGTACGTAGGAGCACGGAGGCCATTTTGTCCAGCCCTTCCCATAATAAGACAAATGGCGCAGAGGTATTTACGAGTGTTTGCACCAGCTGCCCCTTCCCAACCCCCAAGTTCTATTGTGCTGCGTAGATAATTCTCTCCACCACTCACCTTTTCTGGAAACAGTCTTAGGAATTTTAGCGGGCTCGCCGAAGGCGGCCCAAGGCTTGTCGGGGAGACGTAAACCCTGGCCCCCCAACAGAATTGTGGCGGGTGGGGGAGAGGCGCAGACACGCCCAAACTTACCCAAGGAGCAGGTTCCAATCTCGGGCCCGCGGGATTCCCTCCTGTTCTCCTCCCCCCGCCCCCTGCCCCGTGCTCGGCAGCCCTGGCCCGAGGCGCCCCTACAGCTCCTGGGCAGCTCCCGAGTACGCTGGGCTCGAGCCCCGGCCTCGAACTCGGAGCGTGCCGCCCGGGAAGAGTGCCTGGCCCCTCGGCCCTCACCGCTCTTCGGCCACGGTCTCCATCCAGTACCTTGCCCGGCGCCCGTCCCGGCTCCTGCCGCGCCGTCGCCCGCACTTCAGCTCCGGGACCCGTTGCAGCCATGAAATAACAGCTCTGCACGTAGTAACCAGCAAGACGACCAGCTCGCACCGCCCACCACCAGAGAGAGGACGTCGCCACTCAGCTAGAGGGGCTCTTCTAGTGAGACGTCGCGCCGTAACCAAAGATAGGACGTACGGGGGGCGGAGCAACGCCTGCCTAGAGCGGCCGCCAGTGCGGCCGCCATCTTGGGAAGGGCAGCGGGCCCCGGAGGTCCACGAGGCCCACGGGCCTGGAAAGTGGTACAGGCCCGGGAAACTAGAGAGGCCTGGGTCGGGCGAGACCTGAGAACCTCGTGAGACTTGGTAAACTCTCAATCGCCCCTCTGGTAAACTTGCTCTCCTCCCTAGTGGTCTGAGGCTCAGGGAGTTCATCTTGCAGTCAGGAGGATTTCTCATTCATTCATAGGCTTTCACTCCGGCATTTCCTCCCTCCCTCCCTCCTTCCCTTCCTCCCTTCTTTTCTCCTTCCTTCCCTCCTTCGCTGCTTCTTTCCTTCCTCCTTCCTCCCTCCTCCCTCCCTTCCTTCCTTCTTTCTTCCTTTCTTTCTTTTCCTTTCTCTCTCTTTCGTTCTCCCTCCCTCCCTTTCTTCCTCCCTCCCTCCCTCCTTCCTTCCTTCCTTCCTTCCTTCCTTCCTTCCTTCCTTCCTTCTTCCTTCCTTCCTTCCTTCCTTCCTTCCTTCCTTCCTTCCTTCCTTCCTTCCTTCCTTCCTTCCTCCTTCCTTCCTTCCTCCTTCCTTCCTTCCTTCCTTCCTTCCTTCCTTCCTTCCTTCCTTCTCTCCTTCCTTCTTTCCTTCCTCCCTCCCTTCCTTCTTCCTCCCTCCCTCCTTCTTCCTTCTTCCTTCCTTCCTTCTTTCTTCTTTTCTTTCTTTCTTTCTTTCTCTCTCTTCGTTCTCCCTTCCTTCCTCCTTCCCTCCTTCCTTCCTTCCTCCTCCCTTCCTCCCTCCCTCTTTTCCTTCCTTCCTTCCTTCCTTCTTCCTTCCTTCCTCCTTCCTCCCTCCCTCCCTTTCTTCCTCCCTCCCTCCCTCCTTCCTTCCTTCCTTCCTTCCTTCCTTCCTTCCTTCTTTCTCTCCTTCCTTCCTTCCTTCCTTCCTTCCTCCTTCCTCCCTCCCTCCCTTTCTTCCTCCCTCCCTCCCTCCTTCCTTCCTTCCTTCCTTCCTTCTTCCCTTCCTTCCTTCCTTCTTCCTTTCTTTCTTTTCCTTTCTCTCTCTTTCGTTCTCCCTTCTTCCCTTCCTTCCTCCCTCCCTCCCTTCCTCCCTCCCTCTTTTCCTTCCTTCCTTCCTTCCTCCCTCCCATTCTCCCTTCCTTCTTCCCTTCCTTCCTTCTTTCTTCCTTTCTTTCTTCTTTTCCTTTCTCTCTCTTTCGTTCTCCCTTCTTCCCTTCCTTCCTCCTTCCCTTCCTTCCTCCTTTCCTCCCTTCCTCTCTCCTTGCCTTCCTCTCTTGTGTATGTACACTTTCCTGAATCTGATAGGTTCTAGGTTTCTTTAAAAAGCCAAGTCCAAGTGTATGTACTCTGTCATCAATTTTATGATTCTATGATCTTAACAACGTTAATTCAGAGAGCCTCCTCTTTCTTCCCAAACAAAGATCATGTCAATAAAGCAATGTGAAACCCAGGTCTTGAATACATGTCTTGTCCAATAAACTCACTCTTTTTTTGGCAGAAAACAGAGGAGAGAGAAGGTATTGGGCATCTCATTATTCTTCTGAGTCATGGATGCCCACCTCAAAAGTCTTAAAAATAATTGATGATGACACTCAAAAGTATTCTGGGCTCCTAATTCAAGGAAAGCATCCTGTAGATGTAGGAACAGAATGCTGAAGTGAAGTATAGAGGAGAGGGGAGGAGTTCATTTTTAAAAAATGTTTTTAAAAGACCCTTTTGATCAGACAGATGTATGATGTTGGGATATGGAGAATGGTTGGTACAATGGTGCTTATGAGAAAAGAATTGTTCAAGATTGGACATGAGAGTTATTGTTTCAAAATAGAATATTCATATTTGGCTATAAGAAAACTGACATTATGTGCCTAGTAAAATCTATGGAGTCCTTAATTATTTTTTTAGTAAATAAAATAAAATACTTAAAATTACAAAGGAAACCAAGAATGAAAACAAAATTATGAATTTTTTTCCCATCCAAGTTCTCAGATCTCTGACACCCATCTTACCTCCTCTAGGAAGAATAGGAGGGAACAAGTATGGAATTAAGTGCCTGCTATGTGCCAGGCACCTTACTAAGTGTTTTTTGCCAGCACTGTCTCATTTGACCCTCATAACCACCCTGAGAGGTAGGGGCTATTGCCATCCCCTACGTTGAGGACAAAGGCAGACAGAAAAGTTAAGTGTCTTGCCTAGAATCACATATTGGCTGAGGCCTAGGGTGCTAGCCATTGGGCCATTAACTACCTTTAAAAGTTGTTCCTTATGTCTGTTTCTGTTAGCACTGGGCAGTCATTAATAGAATAGTATTTGCAAAGAGCTCTTTGAGAATGCTGTTTGTTATCTCCAAGGGCTTCTCTTTTCCTCAGGAAGATGAGAATCCAGAATTTCATATGTAGGGCTTTTGCCCCAAAGAACTGAAATCTAGACATCATTAAAATGACCTCTATTTATATTTATATTTCTGATTGAGCTTGAAGGAATGAGGATTGCTTTCTTTTTGGGTATTATTCCATGGTCCCTAAGGAACTTTTTATTCCCAAATTGCAGGGTTTTCTAAACCCTGTGGGCAAGAATAAATTACCCAAATTAGGAAGTTATTAAATAGCTGCTTCATTCCCTGCTTCTACCCCCTGGAAGCAGGTATATTCTGGGCAAGCTCCTGGAATCTTTTACAGTAACAGTTTTAAAATGTCCCACAGTGTCAACAGTGTTTTGTGTTAGAGATCTGGGGTCTAATTTCCTTCCAGTCAGATGGAGTCATAGGAGCATAGTTATGGAACTGGAAGGGGTCACTCGTCCAAATTCCTCCTTTTACAGATGAGGAAGCGAAGGCCATGGTGGTTGTGAGCTGCCCAGGTTCTCTCAAAAGAAGCAAACAAAAGGAGGTAGGATTTAAATGCCAGCACTCTTACATTAGAGCCAGAGCTCTTTGCTGCTATCAGCAGCTTCTTTTGAACTGCTTCTTTTGGGTATGAATAAAAATATCCCTTCCCTTCTAGCTATTCAACTTCTGCGTTGTTTTTTGTTTTTTATTTTTTTTAATTTTGGAGGTAATCCGGTTTAGGTGACTTGCCCAGATTTCTCCCAATGTATTAGAGGGAAAACAAGTAAAGAGATATGTACAAACAATATGTGTGTGTGTGTGTGTGTGTGTGTGTGTGTGACAACAGATTGGATACAGAAGCATAAGAGAGAGTAAAATGATACCCAAGTTGTGAACTTGGATGATTAGAGTAAGATGATGGTCCCCCACAACAGAGATGTCAAAAACTGATGCCCTGTGAGGGCCTGAACCAGATTAAAATGTAATTCTTACTTGATTTTAGTATGTTAATGTACAATAATAAAATTCATTTAATCCATAAAATTCTTTAATAAAAAAGGAATGTATAAATGTGTGGTTTCTCTAAGTCAGTGTTCAAGGATCCTTATGTATTGTTTAGGGAACTCTTTCTATTTTCAAGTTTGACACCATTGCTCACGGTAATAGGGAAGTTTGGAAAAGGGGAGGATTTGGACATGAGTTCAGTTTTGGACATGTTGTGTTGAAGACACCTCCAGGACATCAGGGTATCCAATAGCCAGTTGGAGAGGTGAGTCTGGAGGTCAGCAGAGAGGTTAGAGATGGATAAGAAGATCTGAGAATCATTCACACAGAAATGATCATTGAATCCCTTGGAGCTGCTGGGATCAATGAGTGAAATAATACATAGAGGGAAGGGAAGAGATCCCTGGGCAGAGTCCCCACACACTCCAGGTTAGCAGATGTGACCAGGATGAAGATACAGCAAAGAAGACTGACAAGGAATTATCTAATAGGGAGGGGACAACGGGGATGGAGTGATTGTTGGAATCCTTACAAAGTGTAAAGTCATTAGAGTTGATAGAGACAATAATTATCTAATTTAGCATGGTTCAGTATGATTGATCTAATCTTACAAGGAGATGTTATGGGCCAGAAGAAACAAGGTACTAAGTACAACTGATAGAAACAATGCTTGTGTTCACACCTTTAGAGAGCTCATATAAGCAAGAAGTATTTAAGTACTCATTGGAGTTCACAAGTATGGGAGATTCACAAAGTTACCTTTGTAACTTTGTGAATTCACACCTCTCTTGAAGCTCTTAGGGCCAGAGAGCACTCTGAGAAGAAACCTATAATCCCACCCTTGTATCCCACAATCCCACTCTCGGAGAAGGAGCATAAATAGAGCTTCAGGGAGCCAGTCAAGGGAGTTACTTTGGAACATTGCTAGGGGTAGGAGAGGAGCACTTTGGGAGATTGGGAGCCAGAAGCCCTCTCTCAGAAGCAAGACAGTTGGTGCTGGCTGGAGGCTGAAGAAAGCAGAGGCAGAAGCAAAGGACAAAGCTGCAAGAGCTCTTAGAACCAAGCAGAGAGAGAGGCCTCTAAGAAAACTAACCGGGCTATATTGGAGACAATAAAAAATCAGAACTTTTAGCACCTGGCTGCATTTGGGTGATTACTACTTTTAACTGAAACTAAGGCTGCCTCTAGAAAATCTCTCCAAGAAACCTGTTCCCAGAGAAAACCAGTATATTATATAAGAAGAAAAACACAAGTGATGACTCAGAAATCTAGAGGGAAGAGAGTATCAGAGAAATAAAGGTAACTCTCCAAGGCTCCTGAGTGCTCCAGAAGGATGAAGATTTTTAAAATGTCTCAGTTTCTTCATCTGTAAAATGAGCTAACCTCTGAGAGTTTTTTCACAGAGTCTTGGTGAGGCTAAAATGAGATTAAACCACTTTGTGAACCTTAAAAGACTATGTCAATGTCTGTTATGATTTTATGAGTTTACTACAATTTTATGACTACTTTGGTTAAGAGCTTAAAAACCAGAATAAATGAACCTTAGACAACAACAACAACAAATAACCAATCCAATCATCTCACTTTTCCTTTAATAGCATATACTTGTGGAAAGGTAAGATGCCCCCTCTATTTCTAGTGTTTTTGCCATCACAATACAGCAACTGTCATTCTCCATGGATTCACCCCATTTCCACCCCATTATGATGAAGATGCAATTAAGTAGAATGTCCCACTAAGTACTTAGTCACTTTTAGGGACATTGCTCCTAAAGGATAGAAGGTGCAGTATTGCTTGAGAACCAGCAGAGGGAGAGCTGAGCATGTTTTTTTGTTTACTATTATTCACATTCTGTTCACCCTTTTTTCATGAGATTTTCATTGTTTTTCAGTCAGGTAAGATTTGAACCCAGGAGAATGAGTCTCCTGATTCCAGATCTGGTGCTCTGTCTCGCCACCTAGTTGCCCTTCAATACACATTTACAAAGTTCCTTTTATGAATCCGTATCTACGCTATATGTTCATACAAATACAAAAGTGAGACTTGCCCTGCCCTTGGGGATCTTGAATTCTACTGGTACTATTTCATATGTTAAAGGGTCTTTACTATTTTATCTGTAATTTAAAAGTTATTCACTCAACTGGATTGAATTTACCATTTATTAGTCAGGAACTATGTTATAACAGTAGTAGGATTGGGGCTCATTACTTCTCTCTACTGATGCCTCCTCATTTTGCCCTACTTTTATCCATTTAAAAACAATTGCAACAGTTTCATGGAATATTCATATGGTGTGGATAGAACACTGGACTTGTCAAGAAAATTTGGATTCAAAACCTACTCAGACAATAACTGAATGAACTTGGGGTGAGTGATCTTGGTCACTTAACTTCTTAGCCCTCAGGGTCCTCATCTGTATTAAGAAAGGGTTAGACACAATCACTTATAATAAGGTCCTTTCCAAAACTTAGAATACAGTTCTAAGGCCTCCCTAACATCTTAGTAGCCTTTGTCTGAGTCTTTTTAATATTTTGTGGATGGCACTGAAAAACGTGCACCTGTTATGAGTCCTATAACTAGCCACCTTCTTTTTTCCAGTCGTCTATGTGCTCTTCTTGGAGTCCCTTCCTCCTTTCAAACCCAACTCAAATTCTATTTCCATCAATTAATCAACAAACATTTATTAAGTACCTGCTATGTACTAGACACTGAGCTAATTGCTAGGCCATGAAACTAACATGGAGACAATCCCATCCTATCCTCAAGTAGTTTACATTCTATTTTCCCAGCTCCTGATTCTCTCCTTTTTACTGCACCCAACACCAATACTGTGTTGTTTCTTGTGCATTTCTATATATATGTTATCTCTCCTTAGTAGAAATTAAGTCAGGGAGTAATCTCATTTTTGCATTTGTATTCTCAGACTCTTATCTTGGAACTTGCAACATAGTAGGTGCTAGATAAATGCCTGCTGATGGATTGTTAACACTAGTGCTCTTTTATATGATTTATTGTAAACTGGAAATACAAACTTAAAAAAAAGAGAGAGATAGACGTACCCTATTCAGGAGAAAACATGTAAGTATTAAGTAGACAAGAAAGACAAATGAAATCTTTAAGTCAAAGATTAGGAAGGAAGTTATACATACTCAAAATCTAATCCATCATGTACTGCACTGGGGGGAAATCAAGCCGGAAGACAAGTTAGAAAGGCATTATAATGGTTTATTGAGAGATGGTAAGATTATGAACTAAGAAAGTTGGAGATAGAGTAGAAAAGGAAGGAAGCAAATGAGCATTAATTGTCTACTATATACCAGGCATCGAGCTAAGTGCTTTACAGATACCTCATATCATCAGAATTTTTATGAAAGTATTTGGAAATAGAATGAATAGGCTTTGATTTCAGTTTCACTTGTCCCAAAGGATAGAAATAGAAGCAGCCAGTTGAAGAGACAAGTTTAGGTTTGAGATTAGGAAATAACTCTTAATGATCTGAACAACCTACAAGTGAAATGGGCTCAGCCTCAGAAGTTAGTAGGCTCCTTATAATGCTGTGGTGTGGGTCTTAAAGAAATGACTGAACGGCCTCTTGTTGGCTGAAGTTGCAAATAATTCCTACTACGATAGGAATTATTTGAGAGGCATGAGGTGTTCTAGATGGCTAAAGAGATCCCTTCCATATCCGAAGTTCTATGATTCCATGTCTATGGGGAAGATTGTTTAGAGGAGAAAAGAGTAGAGGAGAAGGGCGGGGTCCCTCACTGAGGCAGAGTTGAAGATTTTCTCCTTCAAGGAGTTTTAGAGTTTCAGGATCCCTTCTTCAAGGGCAAGTATTCAAGTCAAAGGATCATAGTGCCAAACCCTCCACCTCTGATCTTGTTAAGTCCTTCACTAAGCCTTATAAATGTTTAAAGAAAATTGGCATAATAGATAGTTGTTAGCTTCTAGAGGCATGATTGTAGCTGAAAGAATTCACTTCTCCTGTTTTTCTTTTCTTTTCTTTCCTTTCTCTCTCTCTTTCTTTTTCTCTCTCTCTCTTTCCTTCCTTCCCTCTTTCCTTCCTTCCCTCCTTCCTTCCTTCCCTCCTTCCTTCCTTCCCTCCTTCCTTCTTCCTTCCTTCCTTCCTTCCCTCCTCCCTCCTTCCTTCCTCCTTCCCTCCTTCCCTCCTCCCTCCCTCCTTCCTCCTCCCTCCCTCCCTCCCTCCTTCCCTCCCTCTCTCCCTCCTCCCTCCTCCCTCCTCCCTCCTTCCCTCCCTCCCTCCTTCCCTCCCTCCTTCCCTCCCTCCTTCCTCCCTCCTTCCTTCCCTCCTTCCCCCCTCCCTCCCTCCTTCCCTCCCTCCCTCCTCCTTCCCTCCCTCCCTCCCTCCTTCCTTCCCTCCCTCCTTCCCTCCCTCCTTCCCTCCTTCCTTCCTTCCCTCCTTCCTTCCCTCCTTCCTTTCCTCCTTCCCTCCTTCCTTGCCTCCTTCCCTCCCTCCTTCCTTCCCTCCCTTCTTCCCTCCCTCTCTCCCTCCCTCCTTCCTTCCTTCTTCCCTCCCTCCTCCCTCCTTCTTCCCTCCCTCCCTCCCTCCCTCCTTCCTTCCCTCCTTCCTCCCTCCCTACCTCCCTCCTTCCTTCCCTCCTTCCCTCCTTCCTTCTTCCCTCCCTCCTTCCCTCCCTCCCTCCCTCCTTCCTCCCTCCCTCTTTCCTTCCCTCCCTCCCTCCTTCCTTCCCTCCTCCGTCTTTCCCTCCCTCCCTCCTCCCTCCCTCCTTCCTTCCTTCCCTCCTCCGTCCTTCCCTCCCTCCCTCCTTCCCTCCCTCCTTCCCTCCTTCCTTCCCTCCCTCCCTCCCTCCTTCCCTCCCTCCTTCCCTCCTTCCTTCTCTCTCTCTCCTTCCCTCCTTCCCTCTCTCTCTCCTTCCCTCCCTCCCTTCCTCCCTCCCTTCCTTCCTTCCCTCTCTCTCTCCTTCTCTCCCTCCCTTCCTCCTTCCTTCCTTCCCTCCTCTCTCCTTCCCTCCCTCCCTCCCTCCCTCCTTCCTTCCTCCTTCCCTCCTCCCTCCCTCCTTCCTTCCTTCCTTCCTTCCTTCCTTCCTTCCTTCCTTCCTTCCTTCCTTCCTTCCTTCCTTCCTTCCTTCCTTCCTTCCTTCCTTCCTTCCTTCCTTCCTTCCTTTCTTCCTTCCTTCCTTCCTTCCTCTACCTAACAAGAAAAATGAAGCCAAAGCTGCCAACAATAATGCCAGCAGATGGCAGCAACAGCTTGTAGAGTAACTATGAACTTTCTCTTTGAGACACAGAAGACAAGCCTTTGAGAGTCAGGGAATGTATGAGGAAGTAGAAAGGCTAGACTTGAGTGGGGATGTCAAACAGAGCTCTGGAGCCTCCCCTGTGGAGCTGGGAGATCTAGGGCAGCTAGGAGACACCAAAGGGGAGTGGTAGTCAAGACCCTGCCCTTCCTGGTGAGGAAGAGGACCTTATGCTTGAAAACACCAGGAGCTATTTTCAAGCATTTTCAAGTACAAGGTCCTCTTCCTGGCCAGGATTGGAGGGAGTGGAAAACTGCATATTTTCATGCATGAGAAGACGCAGAATAATTCTATGACCTGGTTTTCCCTCGTTACTTTTATTACTTTTCTATTCTATTAAATAGTTTGCTATTTGACTGATAGGTTCCTGCCTAGTTTTTTGGGCAAATAATTTCTGGTTGGAGGCTTGTGCTAGAGTTACATAACTATGATTGCCAAAGCACCCCACACTGACCTTGGGTCAGCCAAAAGTTCTAGAGATGTGAAACGCATGTTGCTGAGGGTGCACAAGTGCACAAAACCAGTGAATAAAGTTTAAGAAAAGTGTCTAGGCTTTGAAACAGAACGATTCTTTCGTGGCTGAGAGAGAAGGCTGCTAGAGAATAGTCCAGAGGACTTCTGGCAAGGAAGAGGGAGAGAATAAATTTACCTCCCCTGGAGGGGAATGATGTTCAGAAGCAGGGAAGAAGTTGTAGAAGGGAGAATGTAGCAGTAACAGCACAGTAACTGGCTGTGAACTGGAAAGAAGAAGAGAAAGGTACAGAAATAGAAAAACAGAAACAGACAAAGACAGAGACAGTCAGAGATAAAGAGGAGGGAAGAGAGAGATATGTGAAAAAGATATGAAGTGTTTACTTTCTTCCTCTTTGTCCAAACCTCTTTGAAAAAAAAAGAAAAAAAGCATACTCTTATTATAAGATATCTCTAAGTTCATAATGTCTGATTTACATAGTATTTTAGAAGCTAGGTTACTCTAGATATAAAATGATAACAGATCATAACTTATTTTTACATGTATATCTCCTTATTTGAAAGAAGCAAGTCTAATAGGATGAGCTAGTGAATAGCTTTTGGTATAAAAGAGACAAAAAGGATGAACTTTTGTCTAAACGTCAGAGTGGAAGGAATCCTGTTTTGCTTCCCCTTCCCCTCAACTAAAGCTCTCGAGCTAAAATTGAGAGAAAATTTTTATGGTTTTGATTTTATTAATAGCTCACAGACTACCCAACAATAGAGAGCTTAAAGCATGAAGATTAATCCTTCATTTTAGTTTTTCCTTTGCTAAAATTACAAGCCAGGTTGTTATGATGGTCTGGTGAGGGGGATGGATGTGGGTGAGACTTGGAGGCATCCCCATTATTTCCTCTTATGCTCAGTTGTGGGAAGACAGTGACTTCTCTATATGATGAGGGTAGATGTGGTTTAAGAAGAACAGACATGTCCATATTGCAAGGATTGTGGTTAGAGGAGGGAGCATTTCTTTTGTTTGCATTTTCTACCTGAAATTCCCAAACCTTGCAGGACAAAAACCACTGAGTAGTTGGGGTGGAGACCAGGGAGAAATGTGAGAAGCCTCAAGGAGAAACATTCAAACTGAAGGAAGAGAACTCTAGTTGATAGACACTAGATGAGGGAGAAGGAGAAAGAAAATAAGTTAAGCTGAAAGAGAAGAAAGAGGAGGAGAAAGACTCAAGGAAAAGGAGGAGAAATGTCAGAGAGGAAGAGGAAGGTGAAGGTAAAGAAAGTTGGGAGTGAAGGGAGAAAAAGGAATAGAATAAAAGATAAGTTATGGCTCAGGGTCCACATGCGCTTAGAGAAAGTTGTCCTATCAGTCCTCCAAGAGAGTTACAAGAACTGAGGGCTTTGTTTTCAGAAAATAGGAAGAGCAGAAGGAATTTTTGTTATGCACTATTTTGAGTATGAAATGTCCTCAAAAAAAGGGAAAAGAACTCAAAGATGCCTATCCATTTTCCTTGTTTTATGGAAAATGAAGTATTCCTTAAGAATGACTTCACTATCAAAAATGAAGTAGGGAAAGACACAGAGCAATGGTGATCTCAGGCAGGAGTGTGGAAGATGGAAGAATGTCACATATAAGGGAGACAAATAGAATGAATATTTGAGGCTAAAAAAGAAGTTTTGATTCATAACTGAAGAGGAAACTGGAGCATCCGAAGAGGAAACAGCTGCTTTCCCTTTAAGGCAAGATGTTTATAGGGCCTGGTAGGAAAGAGATCATCTAGGAGGAGGAAAAGGGGGAGTCAGACTGAGAGGGAAAAGGAGGAGGAGGAGGATGGGGAAGAAGAGGAAGAAGAGGAAAGAAGAAAAAGATGAGAGGGAGTAGAATAAGAATATGAAGAAGATGAAGAAGAAAGGAGAAGAAAAAGAAGACAAGAAGAAAAAAGAGGAGAAGAATAAGGAGAAGAAAAGAAAAAAGAGGAAAGAAGGAAGAAGGATAAAGAAGAAGAAAAAAGAAAGGAGAAAGAGAAAAGAACAAGGAAGGAGAAGAAGGAAGAAAGAAAAGAAAGAAGAAAAAGGAGGAAGAAGAAGAAAGAAGAAGAAGGAAGGAGAAATAATAGTAGTGATAAGTGACTTTCTCTTGAAGAGTACTGAGGCAGTTATTGGTATCCCAAACAATAGGGTCATTGAACCATAGACTTAGAACTACAAAAGACTTTATATACCATTTAGTACAAGATTGTCTTTTTGGGGGGTGGTGGAGGTGTGGTGGAGGCCTTGAGGAAACTGCTTTTGCAAATTTGAATCAGCAACTGCTTTATAATTTGTGGTCTAAGAAAGCAATTTTGGGAACTGCAAAATTAAGGGACTTGACCAAAATCACATAGCTTTTTTGTGTCAGAGGCAGGGCTTGTACCCAGATGAACTCTTTATCTCCCATTTTACACTGCCTCTGTTTTTTGGTAAGTATTTAATTTTTTCCAATCACAGAAAAAGATAGTTTTCAATGTTTGTATTTTAAAAATAAGATTTTGAGTTCCAAATTTTTCTCCCTTCTTCCCTCCTCTTCCTCACCCCAAAACAACAAGCAATAGGTTATACATGTGCAGTCATGTTAAACACATTTCCACATTAATCAAGTTATAAAAGCAGAAAGAAAAGGGAAAAATGATGAAAACAATATAATGAAAATAGTATATTTTGATCTTCATTCAGATTCCCTAGTTCTTTCTTTGGGTGTAAATCCCATTTTCTATCACAAGTCTTTTGGAATTGTCTTGGAACATACTATTGCTTAGAAGAGCTGAGATGATCATATCTGATCATTGCCCAATCTTGTTGTTACTAAGTACAATGTATTCCTGATTCTTCTCACCTCATTCAGCATCAATTTATTGCAAGTCTTTCCAGGTTTTTCTGGAATCTACCTTCTATGCTGTCTCTCTACCTCTTAATTTTTTTTTTAAAATAAGGAATCTGAGAGCAGGGAGGAGCAGAAATTTGCCCAAGATTGTGGAAGTAATAAGTGGCAAAGCCAGGGTTTGAAATGGATTTTTCTGATTTTTATATAACAATATAGAGGTCTACTTTCCTCTTGGAGCAAGAATGTGATAGAGCATTCCTGTAGGTTTGTCAAATCTAATGACTACTGTCCTGGGTCTGTATGTGGGGATCCCAGCTTTTCCTGCTGCATGAATGCTGCCCACATCTAATGGTTCTCAGGAGTAAGATTATCTTGCTAGAGGGAATACAGAAATATATACAAAGGATGATAAAACTTAGGGCAAGAAGCTGAAGACCTTCCAGCAATCATGTGTTTTCAAACCTTTTGCAAATTGAAGGCAAGAATTTCAAGAGAAAGGTAGATTTGGTAAGACAGTAGTTGGTTGAGAAGATGATATCTAAAAGCAGAATTTAGATTTCTGAATCACAACTTATAATATAGGAAGGCCTGGCTGGTAGTCGGGGAAGCAGTGCAGTTTAAAAAAAAAAAAAAGTATTTTCCTGGAGTCTAAAAGATCATGAAAAGGATTTCAAATTAAAAAGGAGGCAAGATGTGCTGTAGTATATTCACCAAGCTGTATAGTGTAGGTAAGACCTCAATGTAAGAAGTCTGGTCAATATGCATAGAAAAACAAAATCTAAGAGGGGAGGCAGAAACAAATCTGAGGGATGAATCTATACAAAAACCCAAGAACAATGAAATAGTTACTTAGTTCAAAAAGGCAAATTAAGTGTCAAAATTGCCTTATTCAAAACAATATTATAAATAAAAGAATACAGTGAGTAGCATTATGTTTTAAGACAATATATACCTCTGAGTAAGTCCAGAAACCAGACTGGAGAAACATGGTGGAGAGCAGTTGAATAAAGATACCTGGAAACAGGAACAAAAGGAAAATCATCAAAGCTGATTATGGACTACCAGGACAGAAAGATGAAATTGATACCCTCTTGGGGAACAAATCACAGATTTAGCATGATATAGGAGTGATATCAGCCTTGATAGGTCTGAGCAGTGGTAAAAGTAGTGTGCCAAATAAGTTGTTAACTTGTCTTAGTAATTAGTCAACAAGTATAGATAAGATGCTTATAATGTTCCAAGAACTGGGCTAGGCATTGGAAACCAAGGACACAAATACAAAGAATGAAACAACTCATACTCCTAAGAAGCTTACATTGTATCTGGAAGACAACATACACACACATACACACACACACACACACACACACACACACACACAGGTATATATGTATACATCTATGCATACATAATATCTCATATTAGATACATGTGAAATAAAAATAAACTGAAAGCAAGAAAGGCTTTCTGGAGAAGATGCTGTTTTGAGTTGTGTCTTGAAGGAAATAAGGACTTCTATAAGACAGAAGTAAGGAGTGCATCTTGGGCAAAGGCACAGAGAAAGATAATGAATTGTTATCTGTAAAAAAACAGAGGGAAGGCGATTTTGGCTATTTTGTAGAGTGGGAGAAAAGGAGTAATGTCTAATGAGAGTGGAAAGAGAGGCTCAGAACAGGTTGTGAAAGGCTTTAAAAACCAAATAGAGGACTTCATGTTTTATCCTAGAAGCAATAGAAAGCCACTAAAGTTGGTTGAACAGCAGAATTGTGTGGGCAAATCTGTGTTTAAGGAAAATTAGTTTGGCAATAAGTGTGTAGAATGAACTGGAGTAGTGAAAGACTTGAGGAGGAAGACTATTTGGATGGCTGTTTCAATAATAGAGGGAAGAAGTATTGAGGGCTTGAACTAAGGCATATTGGATATATTAGTTTTAGTTTGAGATGTCTCTAGGATGTCTAGCCTGAAATATTCAATAGGCTAATACTGTACTGAAGGTCAGTGGAGAGACCGAAGCAGACAAATAGGCCTGAATCATCTCCATAGAGATGATCATTAAATCCATGGAAACTTTTAAGGTCAATAACAAAGTGCCAGGAAAAAAGCAAAAGAAGCCCAGAAAATAATCTTGTGGAACAACTGCCATTAGGGGCAAGATCTGGGAGATAAACCAGAGAAGGAAACTGAGATAATTAGATAGGTAAAAGGAGAACCTGCAGAGAGTAATGCTATGAAAACTCAGAGAGGGGACAAGAGGTTAGTCAACATCAAATGTAACAGAGAAGTTGGTAAGGATGAAGATCAAGAAAATACTATTTGAATAACCAATTTAATCATTGGGAACTTGTTATGGGCCAGAACTCTGAACTTGAAACAAAGGATTCTTACAAGATACTAAATTAGTGGAATTGATAAAGACAATAATTAACTAATTTAGCATGGTTCAGTATGATTGATTTAATCCTACAAGGAGATGTTATGGGCCAGAACTTGAAACAAGGTACTAAGTGGAATTGAGGAGACAATGGTTAAATCTAATTTAGCATTGATTTAATCCTACAATAAATAATGGTTTCCTAGTGATATAATGATTGGTGTATACTCAGTGTGGAGCATAAAAGCAAGAAGCTCTCAGGGCCAGAAAGGACAAGCACACTAGAAGCTCTGGGAGGATGAGACAAATTCATTCCATCTTCCACCTTTGCGGTGGCTGGAGGCTGAAGCACAAACCTTTGGATTTGGGGAGATTCAGAAGCCAGACAAGGCAGGCGGGAGCTCAAGGAGAGGGATAGGCCTCCAGAAAATTAGCCAAGTCCCAAATGAAGGAGATAGAACTTTGAAGGAGATAATAAAGGATTTGGACTTTGAAGACCTGGCTACTTGTGTGGTGATTACTGAACTGAAACAAAAGCTGCTTCCAGAGACCCCAAGAAAACCTCAATAGAGAACATTACATTTTTAAAAATTTAATTTAATTTAATTTTTTTTTTGAGAACATTACATTTTAAAGAGAATATTACAGGAACTAATCTTATAAGCAAGAATAACCTATCCAGCAAAATCAGGTATAATCCTTTGGAGAAAAAAATGAAATAGAGGGCTTTCATGAATTTCTGATTAAAAAACAAAAACAAAGAGTTGACTAGAAAATTTGAAATTCAAACATAAGATTCAGAAGAAGACTCATAAAAGGTAAACTTGAAAAAATCAAAAGGGAATTAATAGAATTAAATAATTAAAAAAATAAATAGAATTAAAATATTTTTCCTATTCCTATATGGGAAGATGATACTTAAAAAAAAAATCATTATTAGAACACTTAGAGGGCATGGATGTAAGTTGACTATGATGGGTATGATCTCAAAAAAATGGGGTGAAAAAGAGGGATAGACTGGGAGAAGGAGAAGGATAGAGGGAGAGTTAGGAAAATTATATATATATATATAAGTTATATTAAAATATGCAACAAAGAGCTTTTACAGTGGAGGGCAAAGTGAGTGGTGGTAGTGATTTTTTGACAAAATACAAGGCATTCCTATTTAGAATATTAAAAAGCATAGAAACAAATGGAGTTTTCCTTAAAATGACAAATAGCATATATCTAAAATCATCAACAAGCGTTATGTGTAATGGGGGTAAGAAGCCTTTCTGATAATATCAGGTGTGAAGCAAGAATGTCCATTATTACCATTATCATTCAATATTATCCTAGAAATGATAACAATAAGGCAAGAAAAAAAGAAATCAAAGAAATTAGAATAGAAAATAAGGAAACAAAATCATTACTATATAAAGAATCCTGAATGAACTAAAAACTAGTTGAAATAATTCACAACTTTTGCAAAATTGCAGTATATAAAGCAAATTCATATAAATCATCATTTCTGTATATTACCAATAAAATCCAATAGGAAAACAGAGAAATTCCATTTAAAATAATTGCAGACTGAATTCAATCAAACCATATGGCAGAGTACCTGACAAGAATACCATAGCCCCTGTGAACCCAGTCAGATTGTGTCTGATGCTACATTATATGCAGTCATGCTAACCTTTAGAGGTTTGTTTTTTGCATCTTAAGTATTATTATGTATTATTTTTATTAATATAAAAATAAGTAGCATTTTATATTGCTTTAGAGCTTGCAAAAAACTTTATAAATCAATCTCATTAAGTATTACATTAAATTATTTTTTATTTAAAATTGCATATATTACATATTATAGCTCATAAATATTATCCTTAAAACAACTTCAGGGAGGCAGGTTCTATTTTTATCCCAGTTTCATAAATCAGGAAACTAAGGCAAACAGATATTAAATAACTTATTTAAGAACACACAAGTAGAAACTGTTTGAGGCTTGATTTGAACTCAGCTCTAGCCTCACTCCCTATTTAGCATTCCATCCATAAACTTTTCTGATTCAGTTAGCTGTCTTTCTTATCTTTGTGTCATTATATAGTGGAAGGAAGATAACCAGATTGATATGAAAGGAAATTCAGGCACAATATTAAGGTTCTTTAAAAGAGAAGAAAGTAAAAATGCAAAACCTATTAAGATGCTTTTTTCCTGTGAAATAAGTGAGTGGTAATGAAGTCCTTTTTTAGTTTAGTGGCAAATTTTAGGAAAATGGTAGACAAATCAAAACTTAAATGTGGATGTTTTACGCTTACCATGAGATTATTTATTCACTAATATAGTTTGAAAATAGGAGGCCTCAAATTCTGACCAATGATTTGGTGGATAACTTGATTAAAAATCCCTGGGGACTCTTTTCTACTAAAATTTAACTGTAAAATTGGACTTCTAATTTAACCCAAACAGTGAAATCAACAACAATAACAATAGCATGTTTAATGACATAAAATTTGCCTTGCTCATGGTGAAAAATCTTAGAAATTATCCTATTGATCCAGATTGATAAAAATTAGTAGCAAATTACTGACTAACAACATGCCATAGGCAAAATAAACTGATAGAAGATATGATGATCAAAGGTTTTGGTGCATTCTAAGTCAAAATCTATTGGGAATACCATGAGTTAAGCAGACTGGTTTCTTTTTGTAATATTGCTCATTGTTTCCTACCATTGGCCTATCAAGGAGGGACCTTTGCACATATTTGATCCTTATACTTGTAATGTTTTTACTTATAGTTGTTAAAGACTTGTTTATCCTTCACATCTAGCTCAAATGTTACTTAATCAATGAAGCCTTCTCAAATTCTTTTAGTTACAAAACCCCTTTATGGATCTTTGTCTTTCATAAGGCATATGGTTCTTATCTCTCTTTACATACACACTTTTGTCTCAATCCTTTAGTAATTGTGTATGTGTCCTACCAACATGGATTGTAAATGATATAAAAAACTATTGGTGACTAATTTTTTTTTTTAACCCACAAAGATAGCAAACAGTGACAAGCAATGGGAAAAATATTAGATTTGGTGTCAAAAGACCTGGGTTCAGTCAGGATTAAAAAAAAAATTCTTGTTTATTAAACTGTCATTCAACATATGTTCAAACAAGAAGATATTAAAAAGAGAAATAGCTGATTGAAGAATAATGTTTATTTTAGATCTAGATGTTGTTAGTTATTCAAGAAGGCATTTTGTTTAGTTATTTTAGACTCTTTGTGAAGCTATTTGGAGTTTTCTTGGCAGATACTTGAGTAATTTGCCATTTCTTTTTCCTTCTTTAGCTTGTTTTACAGATGAGGAAACTGAGGCAAATAGGATTAAGTGACTTGTCTAGGATCACAAGCTACTAAGAGTCTGTGACCAGATTTGAACTTGGGAAGATGAGTCTTCCATACTCCAGGTCCACTTTTCTAGTTGTCCCATCTAGAGGCATGCCCATCATATATACAAAGTGGATAAAATAAATAACAATAATAACAAAAACACAACTCTGTCTCCCTCTCTCTCCTTCCTTCCCTCTCCCCCTCTCTCTTTCTTCCTTCCCCCCTCTCGCTCCTCTCTCTCTCTCTCTTTCTCTTTTTTTCTCTCTCTCTCTTTTTCTTTCTCTCTCTCTCTCTCTCTCTCTCTCTCTCTCTCTCTCTCATATTTGCCTAGGAGCAGTGAAAGAAGAAGGAAAAATTATAATTTTATGAGATCCAGATAGAAATATAGGAAATATTAGTTCTAATGGTGAAATTATTTTAGTAATTGAAACTTGTAGGATCCTGAGCAAGTCACTTAACTTATCTGAACCTCAGTTTCCTCACCTGCAAAATGAGGAGATAGGACTAAATGGCATTTAAAACCTTTCTGACTCTATCTATGATCCTCTGAACTATTTTGTTGTTGTTATTTAATTAATAAATAAATGATTGACATTTATTATCTTATGGCAGAAATGTTATTGCAGAACTGAGTTAGATAGACTAAATCAAATGAAACCTGTGTTATTTCTTCCTTTCTGCATGTGGGATTCTATTGCCCCCTTGATTTTTATAGGATGTAAAGAGTATTTTTTTTTTTTGGGGGGGGGGTTTGGAGAGTTCCTAGGAAAAGCTTATTGGATAGAATGGTCAAAGAAGTCTGAATTTGGAAATGAAAGTGGTATAAAATAAAAAGGCAAATAAATTTTCAGAATGATTAAACAGGTGTGAGGGGAGCAATATGATGTTTTTACCCCGTTTTGCTTTTTAACTAGAGATTATAGGGTCACATAATCCTAGATCTGAAGCTGGAAGAGATTTCAAAGGCCATCTCTGAGCCATCTCTGAGCCTTAGATTATCCCATTCCCTGTGACATTTTATTTTTATCTAAAATAAAAAGCTTAAAAATATCACCTTGACTTGGTTAAAGGTCCTTTTTCAACCTATAAGCCAGGTCTTCTCAGGAATAATTGTGGAATCATCCAGTGATTTCAGGCAAGGCAGATGGCTTATCAGAGATACTTAGAACTGAGATGTTTGTCTTGGTTTTTAAAATGAGGGCATGATAGATAGACTATTTCAGGTAGCATTTTCTCATTTCCCTTTTTATTTAAGTTTTGATGTATCAATGTGACTGAAATTCTAGGAGAAAGAACTTTAGTCTTTTGCTACAAACAAAAGCTTGAAATCCACAGTGAGCACGTTGTCCCAGCTTCTCTGTCCCATATTCATTGATTGACAGAAATAATGATGCATCAGTCAGGATGTGACGTTAACTGGCTCATGGTGTAGTGCATGTTCCGGGAAAGGAGTGGTAGGGCTTAAGGGGAAAAGTGAAGAGGAGAGAAAAATGATAAAAAATAGCACTCTTCAAAGACAATGAGATATCACCAATGTGGATATTTTCCTCAACAAGGCATAGAGCAATCCATCCTTGCTTGCCTCAGCTATAAAACTTGTATTTCTACAAGAATTGCCACATGGGGTTCACCCAAGATGCTGGAGCTTTCTGGATTACTCCTATCATTCCAAGAATAACATTTGACTCCTAGGACTGTCCATCATAGATGAAACATGCTAGGCTGGGGAGACACAAAGACTAAAGTGAAATAGTTCCTGTCCTCAAGAAGCAAAATACATTTAAATGGATGAAACATTATGCACATGTCTAGGTATATGCAAAGTGTCTACAAAACAAATAGAAGGTAATGTTGTCTCTAACAAAGACACTGGTGGCTAGGGAAAAATGGGAAAGTCCTGCAGGAAATAACATTTGAGCCAAGTCTTAAAGGAAATGAGGGATTCCAAGAGGTAGAAGTGAGAAGAAACAGTGGTCTAGGTATAGGGACACCTGCTACAAAGGAAAGGGGATGGGAGATAGAGTGACATATGAACAATAGCAAGAAAGCCCATGTGGCACATATTGTATTTGTGCATGGAGGAGGTTAAGTGTAATAAGGATTACAAGGGAAGAGGGTTTGAGTTGTGACGAATGTTAAATACTAAGCAAAGATGTTTATAATTAGTCTTAGAAGGCATAGGAGGTTTATTGAGTGGGATGGGAAAAGAGGTGACAGTGTCAGTTATTTACTTTACAAAAATCACTTTGGTGGTTTGTAATGAAGATTGGAGGCAAGGAGATCAATAGGGAAATCAAGGCAATAATCCACATGGAAGGTGGTGAAAACTTTTAACTAGGATTTGTGGATGAAGAGAACCAGATATATGTGAGAGATTTTATGAAGGTAGAAACAGTAAGATTTGATTACTGATCCATTCTGTGGGATGAGTAAAAGTGATGTCAACCCAGATGAAGAAAGACCCTACTCTTCCTCTCAGATTGGAACAAAGGAGAGAGTTAATGTGAATTGGCTGGAAGATAAGGAAAAAGGGAGAAGAGGGAGTTCCCAGCAAATGTACTTCACTTCCTAAGGTTGGCGGGGCTTCAGAGAAGAAGGGGCTGGGGTTGCTATGGGAGGAGGAAGGTGGAGTCTGGAAGAGATAAGAGAAAATTAGGAGGGGTAGAGAATCAGGGCCTTAGAGAATAAAATAAGAACTTTATGGATTTGTTATATTTTGTTTCTGAAAAAACACAACAACCCTCCAAAAAGAAACAAAACAAAAAGAACCAAGCAAAGGTATCTATCAGGATGTGCTCATTAGTAGTTCCTCAATTCTTTCCTGTGCTATATGCTAGCTGTGTGATTTTGAGAAAGTTGATTTTTCACTGGTCCCAGACAATTTCTTAAAATTATATCACAGCTAAGATATCAAATTTTATTATTAGGATTTTTTGTTTTCTCCAGAACTCAGCTTAAGTACCATTTTCTGCATGAAGTCCTTTCTGATTTCTCCATTTTCTAGTGCCCTCTCCACAAATTACCTTAAGTTATTTTGTAAACATAGGTATATATATATATATATATATATATATATATATATATATATATACCTATATATATATATACCTATATATATATATATACCTATATATATATATATATATATATATACCTATGTTTACAAAAATGTGTATTATACATACATACATATATGTATACATGCATACATACACACACACATATATATATATGTAGATTTTGTTGTTATTGAGTCATTTTTAGAAATAATTGATTTTTCATGATTCCATTTAGGGTTTTCTTGGTAAAGATACTGGAATAGTTTGTTATATTCTTCTTGCTCATTTTATAGATGATGAAACAGGCAAATCAGGCTAAATGATTTATTCAGGGTCACACAGCTAGTCAATATCTGAAGCTGGATTTGAACTCAGGAAGATGAGGCTTTCTTAATCCAGGCTCAGTGCTCTAAGGAGCCTATCAGCCAATATATGTATGTATACTTATATACATATGTAGGTACATATGTTGCCCCTTCTGAGAGAATGTAATAGTGCTTGAAAGGAAAAATGGTTTGCTTTTTGTGTCTGTGGTGTCTGTGCCTTACATAAATCTAAGTTCAGTGCAGAGCCTAAGTGCTTAAAATGTGCTTGTTAATTGATTTATTGGATCTGTGGAGGGAGTTCCCATATCAAATAATTCTCCATATCAGTGGGTCCTTGATCCTTTGTGTGTTATGATCTGCTTTGGCTTGGTAATTAGGTGGCTTTATAGTGTACAAACCACCTGGCCTGGAGTCAGGAAGACTCATCTTCCTCAATTCAAATCCATAATCCATGGACTCCTATTTGTTTTGATTCCTCATCTGTAAAATGAGCTGGAGGAGTAAATGGCAAATTACCCGAAATAGTGTCTTTCTGGTGAAACCTCTAGGCCTGTTCTCAGAATATTTTTAAATGTATAAAATAGATTGCACAGGGAACACAAAATAGATTAGTTCTATTGAAAGTCAGTTCTCAAAGTATTAAAATTAAAATAAAATAAGTGAAAAACATACAAAGTAACAAAACAGGTCCCTGAACTTCTAGTTAAGAAACCTCGGCAATGTTGATACAGTTTTTGACCCAGAGGCAGGAAAATCTCCCATATCATTCTTGTAACATTTTTAGAAATGATGAAGGGTAAAAATATTCTATACCCTTCTCCTGCAGAAATGTCATTTATTTTCAGTAAAAAAATGACTAAAACTGACTTGTAACAGATGGTCGGCTAGATTTTGACTAGGATGGTCAATGGACCAGAAGCCATGTCATGTGTTGAAGAATGGTAGGAGCTGAAGGTATGCAGTCGGTAAAGAAGGTGTTGCAGATTTCTCCAAGTAATTGAAAGTCTTATCATGTGAAAAGGAAATTAGACTTTTTTTTACTTGGATCTAGAGGGGTAAAAATCTAGGTGCATTAGTTAGAAGATCCAGAAGAATAGATTTTGGTTCAATATTTGGGTAAAATAAACAAACAAAAAAATTATTAACGGTCAAGATGTACCAAAGCACAGTAAAATTTCTAAGAAGGTAGTGAGTTCCTAATCACTGGAGATTTTTATTCTTCACTCATGTCTAATTCTTCCTGACCCCATTTATTTTTTATTTGCATTTTTGGGGTAGGATAAGATACTGGAGTGGTTTGCCATTTCCTTTTCTAGCTCATTTTATAATTGAGGAAACTGAGGCAAAGTGGGTTAAGTGACATGCTCAAGGTCACACAGCTAGTAAATGACTGAGACTGGATTTGAACTCATATTTTATTGACTCCAGGTTAGCACTAGCTGCCCCATGTAGAGGCTAGATAACCATGTATCAAGTATGTTATGAAAGGAGTTCCTAGGACTGGAGCTGGAAAGAGACCCTTAGAGACTGTTTAGTCTAAATTCCTTTTCAGAGATAAAGATATTGAACTCCAAAGTGTTCTCAAGGTCATAAGTAAGTAACAGAACTGGGATTGAACCCAAGTCTCTGCTCTCCAAATCCGGAGCTTTATCCAACATACTTCACAGATCAGATGATAGCAAATGACCTTGGAGGTCTCTTCCAAATCTCCCATTCTGTTTCTAGCACTGTATACCAAGTTACTCATTTCTTATTCTCTCCCTCTTTTGCTTTTGTCCTTCTTGCCTCCCCTACCCAACCTCCCCCTAGGAAATGTGAGAATTAAAGCATTCATTGATAAAAAGGAAAAAAATCTTTCTTTTAAAACCTAACTCAATTTGTCACATGTTTTCTTTATTCCCATTCCTGAGGTTTTTTTTAAAAAAATATACTAGTTGACTACATCTATTTCTTTTAATTTCAAGTTTGTCAAGTTTTCATATTTTTTTTTTTCTGTTTTATCTCTATCCAGTTCTTCCTAGCTAAGAGGGATGTTTTGACTATTAAGGTTGTTTTTAAATGATAAAGCATCCATCCCTAAGAAGAATCAGAGCAAAGGAAGAATATTGGGGAGGCACTGAAAAATATCAGTTAGTTGCTGAATTTGAAATTGGTCGTCTTTCAGTTTTCTGTGGCTATTAATAGAACACCATTCTGAAGTCAATTTATATTAATTTATACGCTGGCAGACTGAGAGTGTGCCTCTAAGGCAGAAGAATTTCATGAAGGTGATAAGCCTTTGTCTATTGATGGCATGACTTTTGGTAAAATGTGTGGACTTAATGAAGGAGAATAATTCAGGAGGTGAGATTTTCTGATCTAGGTTGTGACATCAATTTGTGTTAAGCCATAGGGGAGAGAAGGATTTTCAGGATGCTGATTATCAGGGGGTCATTTGAGAACAATGCAGGTGCCCCCAAAAGATAATATGACAGGGAAGCAGATGTTTACCATGGGTGTCATTCAAGTTACTTCATGAGTACTTTGAAGGTAAAGGGAGAATACTTTTTTTTTTAATTTGGTAAAATTCATAGTATTGGACATGTGTGCTAGAATATATAATAAACAAACATATAATAAACACGATTGGAAGAGATCTTTTAACATTATTACTTTTGAATCTTTGTCCAGCTAGTGAATATTTCATATTAGTGATTATGAAACCTGCTGCCATGGCAACACCCAATCATCATTTTATTTCTCAAGGGATCAGGTAGCACAGTGGGAATGGCAGACCTAGACTCAGGAAGATCTGGATGCAAATCCTGCCTTCTAGAAAAGGTATTCAAAGTACAGTATGATTATAGGGTATAGGACAGCTGTTTATTGCCTCTACCACAGGAAAATCTTTAAGACAGAAGAACTCAAAGGCACACATTAACAAAAACAGGAAAAAAAATCTCTACCCCATCAAATTCATAACTATCCGTGAAGAGGAAAAGACAATTATGGGAAGGAAATTACTGAAGCCATGGTCTGGTTATGTGACACCCCTCTCTTCCCCTCTCTCTGGAAAGTCATTTAACCTCTGCCTCAGTTTCCAAATCTATTAAATGAGGATAATTAAATGAGGTTATCACCTAACCTCCTAGAGTTGTTATGACCAAATGAGAAAATTGTAAAGTGCTTTGCAAATTTAATTGCTATGCAAATATTAGCTCTTCTTATTACTATTATGTCCCTCTTCTCTAAATGCCCCAAATGGCATATATTTGGAGTTGTGGCCTTTGGAAAACTCTCTGTTCTGCTAAATTGGGACATTTCCCATGGGGCTATGTCCCGTCTTTGTTTGTTATGTACTCTGCACTCATATGCCTAGTTTAAATGATCCAGTAATTCCTAATTTGTTACCATCAGCGGAGGCTGAATCAAAGATGACTGAGCCAGGAAAGAGTAGCTCACAGTGTGACCTTTAAGAAGAAGAAGAAATAGTTTTACTTCTGAACACTTCTCTTTTGAGTGCAGGCAGTTTCTCTTTCTTAGAATTCCAGCAATGTGGAGGAGGCAGTATAGGAGAAAGAGTTTTCCTCTACTCTCTCTATCCAGAAGCAATGATGACAGCAAGCATACGACAATTGTTGCCTAGGTGAACTTCTGCTTTCTGTCTCCTTTATGAGGACAGCTCACTTAGCAGAGGTCCTGAGAAATGGGTATTTCCATACCTGGCAGTAACCTGGTGAGTTAAGGAGATTAAAAATTCCAGAGGTGGTACTGCATACCCAGTGGAGAGTGATTCCCCAAATAGGACCACTTCCCAGGAGGATGATCCAGCTTATAAGACTAAATAAACTCCAAGCTATGACTAGGCTGGTTGCAAGATTTGGACCTTGCAATATAATGCTAGTCTGAGAATAATGCAAATATAATAATAACAATAATAGTTATTAACATAGCTAGCACATATAATTTTAAGTTTTAAAAGGTCTTTTTATAAATATCTCATTTGAGTCTCACAATTTATAATCCCCACTTTATAAGTGAGGAAACTTAAATAGGTGATGATAAAGTGGCTTGCTTAGGGTCACAAAACTAGGAAATGTCTGGGACCAAATTCACACTCAGATCTTCCTGAATTCAGGCCTTAGCATTCTATCCAGAGGGCCACTTAACTGCCTATCCTAAATGTGTTCTGTCTTTACCTTTTGAGAAATGATCATGAGTTTGATAGATATTTATTTGATGGATTGGATGAGTATTTAGTTTCTATTGTTAATGTGTGCTTTTGAGTTCCTCTGTCTTAAAGATTTTCTGTGATGGAGAAAAATAACTTTCCCATACCTTTTATTCTTATTTATGATGAATTTTTGTTATCTGTCCTTCTTTCTCAAAGAGGACCAATGACATCAGGAAGGTGATGTTTTTCTTGTGAGTGAATTGCAAATACATTCTCTCCTCCAGAGCCATCTGGGTCTTTTTTCTGGAAGGGGAAGCTCCATGCCATGGGTCATACTTAAGCTTTGTCTTTAGAAATTTTCCAAGAGTTACTGCAATCAGGGCATAAGAATCAGAGAAGGAGAAAGAAAGAAATGTTCTCTTATAATCCCCATTTTATAGTTGAGAAAAATTTGCGTTAGAAGGAATTAAATGACCTGTCCAGAGTCACACAACTAGTGCTTTTTTTTATTAAGGCACTCAGAGTTAAGTGCCCAGGGACATCCATCTAGTAAATGGATTTGAACTCAGGTCTTTCTAACTCCAAGCCCATGCTTTATCCACTGTGCCACCTAGATGCCCTCACAACTAGTATTTGAAATTGAATTTCAACTCAGGCCATCTTGACCCCACTGTGCTACTTATGACTGTAATTATAATTATTAATTTTATTGTGATAATTCCTTCAAAATGTTCTGATATCTCTTGAGATAATTGGAAACCTCCTAGGATTAGCACCAAATTGTCCCCAAATTAAGTAGATTGTCACAAAATATGATGGTCTTCCTCTCATTAGAAATCTCTAAATGGATGCTGGATAACCCCTTCTATATGCTATAATGGTAAATCTTTTAGAGAATGAGGTTGTTTAAGCAGGATGGCTTGATATTCTTTTAAGCATGGAGATACATAATTGCCTTCAGAAATCTCATTCCAGTATTTTAGTGCTTGAGATGCCAAAGTTTTTTGAATAAAATTTTATCTCCCTAGATTTTAGGGACACAAAACCAATTCTTGCAATTAAGTTTTAGTTGCAATATCAAGGAATGGGAGAGTATACACAACAAGATAATCAGGATGGGGAAGAGCTTCAAGACTTTGCATATGAAGGTTAGCTAAAATTACTGAGAATGTTTGTCCCAAAGGGAAGAAGACTTGAGAATGACATGTCAGCTGTTTCCAAGTGTTTGAAGTCTGCCTTGAGTCTATGAGATTGGACATGTTCATTTTGGTGAGAGGGCAGAGCCAGATCCCCCAAATGGGTGAAATTTAGGTACTGGGGATGAAGAGAAAAACCTTCTCAGAAGCAGAAGTGAGGAAAGAGGGCATTCCAGCTACGAGAAGCATCTCCCTATAGACCCAGAAGAAACTCCCTGAACAGCAAAGGAAGCCAGTTTGGCCAGAACATAGACTATATATAGGAGCATAATGTAAAATAAGTCTGAACATGTTGGCTGGAGCCAGATTGCATATAGGACAATAAGAACCATGGAAGGTTCTTAAGTTATTGGAAGTAGCCAAAAGTTTTTAGATATGGAGAGGTGCTAAGGGTAGGATTAATGCTAATTTTACCTAGTATGTGAGATTTGAATGGTGCCTACAATCTGTGCCCCAAAGTGTCCCATTCTCTAGTCTGTCTGTCACTCTCTACCTGAAATACCCTTGTTAGAAATTTATTCTTTTGTATTAGCAAGTGTTCTCTTTTTTAAAAACCTAAATACTCTCAGGAGGATTAATACTCCCTTAAACCAGTAGGAAATTTCATATCTTTGTTTTTTTTTTTTTTGGTCAGATTGCTAAACTTAGGGCTCTGAGGAAGTAGTGATTTTCATAGGAGTAGAGGGTAGAGAGAAAACCAAGATTACCAACAGCTAATATATTTATGTATTTGGATATATACATGTAAAATATATATATACCAACACATAAAAATATATGTATATATACACATGTATAGTGTATATCAGTGTGGGATATATGTATATTTATGTATATGGATATGTATATCTATATGTGAGTATGTGTATATCTATGTATGTGTATAATTTGAGCCTCATAACAGCCCTGGGAGGTCATGTTGGGGTCCATTCATGGGAGTAAAAGGGCTTTGCAAGGGAATTAAATGTGCCAGTCAGTGCTGAAAGCAATGAGTCCTTGTATTTAATCTCATCAAAGGAAGGCCATATGGCTTAACTGTAGACACCCAAAGGAGTAGGTTGGAGAAATCAGGGACAACAAGGGAAGTTTCCTATGGCAACCCAGAATATCTACTGAAGCATAAAGGGGCTGCCATCTCCACTAATAGAGGAAGGGTCCACACTAACAGTCAAAAATCCTTGATGTATGGCATATTGAACATATTAAATGTAGTCATTCCTATTATCCCAGAAAGTCTATGGATGGTTTTTTTGTGAACTGTAAGACACTTAAAAGTGTGAACTATTTTATACCTATATTTTCTAGTTAATTAGATTTATACTTTTTGAAAATGGGATTGTTTCATTCTTTGTAACCCTAAAATCTACCATAGTGCCTTATTCATAATAGGCACTGAAAGATAATTTTTTTTAATCAATTTGACAGAATTAATGAAGTACCTACTATGTGAAGGATACTTTTTGAAATGGTGATGCCATTGGAAAGTTGAGCAAAAACACACACATGTGTGCACATATACATGCATATCTATATATACACATATACATATAGCATATATATACTATACACATATATCAGCATAAATATATATGAATCTATATCATACATATATGCATATATATGTATGTACTATACACATATGTATATTGTGTACTATAGAGAGAGTATATGTATATATAAATATTTTAAATAGGAGCCTATCCTAAATCCAGTGATCAGTGGTTTGCCTTATCTCCTAAATTACAGAGTGATTTAATGTATTTTTAATGCCAAAAGCCATTTTCATTGTCCTGAAGTTTTATAGCCTTTAAACCAATCCCATGGACTGTAATAAGCTCCATTTGCTCCTAGATTTCATGCACTATTCTACAGCTGAAGAAAGGAAAACATTTGTTTCTTATGAAGTGATGACCATCCCTGCTGCTGTAAAGCAAAGGGTTTGATTTTTAATTTGTTGTTTGTTTTTGCAGAGAAAAAATCATATTATCTGTTATAAATTATGACAGATACTATTATTTTTAGTTATGCAAAAACACAAAACAAAACAAGATTGTAGTGTGAAAATTCAATTTTAGAATGCTTGATTAATTTATTCTAGTGTACTATAGCTAAACTATTCTTTATTATATGGGTACAAGCCAATTTACTGTAAATCAGTATGACAAATGAAATGTCAGGAGGTAGCTTATAAATTGCAGTAATCATTTTCTGGTTGAATGTAAATGAATAAAAATGCATATTCCTAAGGCAGTTAAAAAATGTTGCCAGCCGTGTCTATAAATCATTGGCCCGACTTTCACACTACATTACATTCTGCTAAGAGTTTGTTTGTTTATGATTCCTATTTCTTAGCTATGCTTGTGGTTGAAAATGTTTTAAGCTGTTCCTTAGTTCTGACAGACTCCTGCAGTTAGCTGTCAACCATTTTCTAAATCTTTGGTTTGTGGGATAAGATTTTCTATTTCCCCCCTGAACCTAAACACTAATATGGATGTGTATGTATGTACACAATGTCCCGAAAGTATTACTGCAGTTTAAACTCTTAAAGCTAAAACTGCATTAAGATTTTTGACTCTATTTTTATCTATCTTTCTATCTATCTATCCTATCTGCTGAGTGTCATCTGTCTACATATGCACATATATATGTATAATTATATACATATCCATCTATGCATATATATAACTATATAATGAAATGTATTATATAATTTAACAAAATTATAATAAATAAATTATTGTATTGATTATATTGACCTGTGATACATAATTATATACATATAGCTTTATAATTATGTATATTACTATTTTGGTTCATCTGTTAAAATATCACTGATGAGATTTATGGAGATGGAAAGAAGGAACAATAAAGCATGTCTTGATTTATGGAATAGGAGAGTTCCTGTAATATTATGTAAATTTGCATCACATTTAAACATTCTAGATTCTCTGGTGATTGGGCAAATCTTCCTGTTAAAAGAAAGAAGTTCTGATCAGTGAATTAATAGACTGAATGATAAAAGACTATGTAGGTATGGAAACCAAGGTAACTGCTTCTGTGATTCTCTGATTATGAGCTTCTTGTCTGAGGTGTTTACCATCTTCATGAGCCCCATGTGAAGACTGGTTGGAATCAGCAATGCACGGGGACCCAATTCCCCAGTCTAAGTGTGAGGTTGTTAGACATCCTTCATGTTTGCAAATTACTTTGGCTATTTGTAGGGTCACTGAAAGGCAGTTTGAGTGGTT
Source organism: Antechinus flavipes (assembly GCF_016432865.1). Classification (NCBI taxonomy): domain Eukaryota; kingdom Metazoa; phylum Chordata; class Mammalia; order Dasyuromorphia; family Dasyuridae; genus Antechinus; species Antechinus flavipes. The sequence goes on along the minus strand of NC_067403.1, from coordinate 224,745,615 downwards.
TCAACTTTCCCAGGTAGTCATTAATTGTGAGCACTGTATTATGCAGGATGAGCTTATAGAGAAGGGTGTCTTCTGGAAATACAAGGATGAAGATAAGCTATCTATCTATCTTCTATCTATCTTCTATCTATCTATCTATCTATCTATCTATCTATCTATTCACCTATCTTTCCATCCATTTAACCATTTCTATCTATCTACCCATCCATCTATCCATATCTATCTATTCACCTATCCATCCACATTTAACCATTTCTATCTATCCATCCATCTATCCATCTCTATCTATCTATCTATCTATCTATCTATCTATCTATCTATCTATCTATTTATCTCTTTATAAACCTCAAAACATCACATAGATATCAATTATACTGAGATGCTTAAGAAATATATTCTATTGTTGTGGCTCTCTCTTCTTCAGTGCTAGTTGCAGAGGGGACAAAGTTGAAATACTGTAGTTGTTTTTTTGCATTTCTTAATTTCCTTCACTTCCAGAGTACAATTTCATTTCTCCATTCTTCTCCTTGTTTATTTTTCCTCTAGCCACAGGAGGCATCCCCTATGAAAAGTTCATTTTCATAAATTTTCAACAGAATATTTCCAATGCATCATTTTTGGGGCAAGAGTATTTTCCCAGAATATTTTATGCCCCTTAATAGCTGAAATGTCATTTTCCAGTAGTTGTCAGTATCCAATTTTGTGGTCATGGTGTATGATTTTGCATTTAATGCATTTAAAAATGCTGATGAACACATATAGGTTATAGCAAGGAGATGATCAAAATTAAATGAAGGAAATTATTATAGGTATGTTTTTGTAATTGTAGTAACACAGAAATTAAATTTAATGGAAAAAAATTCTTGAACAATAAGCCTGAAACCCTCCCATTGAATGTTATTACTCTGTAGAAATAAGGAAAGAAAGGGGTAACTTAGGAGGAAAAATTCTACAATATATAAAATCAGGCATTTTTACTCTGATAAAAGATAGGAATAGTGGCAGTGGGAATGTATAGCATCTAATAATCTCCTGATAATTCATGTATGTGCATGATTGCACAAAAGTATCTCAGATGTTGAGATATCACTAAAGCCATGTCTTTTCTTCCTTAGCAGAGACCTTAAATTCTTACTCAGGACCTTTGACTTTGACTTTACACACGATTTATAAATCTATCTGGTTTCTTAGTCCACAACAAAGTAGAAATGGTAAATTTAACAGAATGGGTTTTGAGAAGATAAGAGTGGTGGGAATTGCTAGAACTAGTCACATTGATGCAATCAAGAAGTGATCTTTGACAGGGAACCAGTGAGGACAATAATAACAAACATACTAGAATACTGTCTCTTCTTCTATGTATTTATTTAAGAGACAGTTTCTTCAACAGCAAAGCATTATGATTCTGTCTGTCTCTCTGTCTTTCCCTCTAAATCTCTTTCTCTTTTGATAGTTGTAGTCATTTGAAGTAGAATAGGATAGTGAACAGAGACTTAATCTATATAATACATATTATTCCTAACACAGCTTCTAAGGTTGCCTCCACTCATAAATATTACCAAGACAAAAAGTTCCATGAGGGCAGAGACAATATTTTCTCTGACCTTTGTCTCCCAGCAAGCAAGGAACAAATATTTGTTGAATGAATATTTGTACTCCTTGCCTCATGTGGTTATTCACTAGATCAAATAAGATAAACTATTTTATAGTTAGGTTTTTTTTTTTTTTTCATCATGAGTCCTTTGGGTCAGTGCATTGCTGAGAAGAGCTAAATCTATCATAGTTCACCATCGCACAATGTTGCTGTTACTGTGTTCAATCTTCTCCTGGTTCTGCTCACTTCACTTTGGATCAGTTTATCTAAGTCTGAAGAAACAGAATCTTAAAACCAAAACCAAAACACCAAATTATAGACAAATTCTTTAGGCCATGGATTTCTTCATTAGGAAAGCCCCACAATATGTCTTATTTGATTTGACTGACAAATTACTTTTTATTTCATTTCTGTCTTTCATATTGGATATCTCACAACCTCCATTGGGAACTAATTCTCGGCTTTCATCATATTTACAAGCAGGAAATTCTTCTGATGCCTCTCTTGATGTTATTGCTCTTTTGATGCAATTTATTATGTTCATTTCCTCTTATTTGATCCTCTGTGGAGATAAAGAAAAACTAGTGAAAAGCTTCTGTGATCTAATACAAAGAAATGATGATGAGCTAGGAGACTGGACTTCTTTGGCTTGCCCATAGTTAGCCCAGTGACTAGGGACGAACCACTTGTGTTCTGTCCCTCAGTTTTTCTGTCTATATTCTTCTTATTATACAGTGTAAAGCAAAGCTCAGATGTGGATCCAGATACTGGAAGGAAAGTTCCAAATTATGTACCCTAGGGCTTTATAATATCTTTATTAACAATAAAGAAATATTCAGCTTCTTTGCTTTTTCTCCCTCATGAAATTGGCATCTCTCTGCCTTTGTACTTTGTACTCTGAGTTTCCTGTGCTTGGGAATTACTCCATTTCTATCTCTGCCTTTCAGAAAGCCTGGTTTTCTTTGAGTTCAGCTCAAAAATCACTTTCTATATGAAAACTTTTCTGATTCTCTATCTTCTAATATCTATCCCTATTGAACTTATTAGGAGCAGTTAGGTGGCTCCTGAGTTCAGATCTGGCCTTAGTTACTCTCTGTGTTGACCTGGGTAGGTCACTTTACTCTGTTTGTCTCAGTTTCCTTTTCTGTAAAATGATCTGGAGAAGGAAATGTTTAACAACTCCAGTATCTTTGCCAAGAAAATCTCAAATGGGATGATGAAGAGTAGGAAATGATTAAACAACAATTAAATTTATTGAACTTATTTTGTACATTTTAAATATATGTATATTTATATTCATGTTTCAGTCAATAAACATTTTTCTAAGCACTTATTAGGTGCTGGGTACTGTACTAAAGGAAAATATAAGCTTCTTGAGGGTAGATATTTCCTGTACCCAGGACATAGCAGGCACTTAAAAGTTTTCTTGATTGATATGAGTTAGAGATGAAGAAACATTCTTGCTTTCTTCTCTGAGCTTCTATGAATGTCTCTGAGATTCTAGAGTCTTTTCTGTCTTTGGATACAGATGGAATCAAAGCTGTTGAAATATAAAGAGGAGCTGGGATTTGGGTGCAGCTCTGTGCCAGGTATAGGGTCAAAGAAAGCTCCCCATATTATTGTTCTAATAAAAATTATTAGCAGGATGATTTTAGAAAGGCCTGAAGAGAGTTTCATGAACTGATGCTAAGTGAAATGAGCAGAACCAGGATTTCACTGTACATGGCAGTGACAAAATTAAAAGATGACCAATTCTAATGGATGTGGTTCTTCTCAAAAATAAGATGATTCAAGCTAGTTCCAATAATTTTGTGATAATGAGAACCATCTATGACTAGGGAGAAGACTGTGGGAACTGAGTGTGGATCACAACATAGAATTTTTACTTCTTTTGTTGTTGTTTGCTCGATTTTTATTTTCTTTCCCATTTTTTTTTTTTTTTTTGCTTTTTGATCTGATTCTTCTTGTGAAACAAGATAATTGTATAAATATGTATTCTATATTGGATTTACATATTTTTACTATGTTTAACATATATTGGATTACTTGCTATCTAGGAGAAGGGTGGGGGGAAGGGGAAGAAATTGGAACACAAGATCTTGCAAAGGTCAATGGTGAAAAATTATTCTTGCATAAGTTTAGAAAATAAAAAAGCTTCAATAAAAAAGAGAAAGTTCCCCAAATCCATCTACATTTTTTTCTTGGCACATTCAAGCCCAGCCTGACTATGTAGATAACTTCCAAATTCTCTTTGATCCTAATGGCAACTTTAGCAAAAATAGGTATGAGGTACAAACAAGCAGGTTCATGCTTGAAATCAGGAAAATTTCCCCAATAAGTCAATTTATCCCAAAGTGGAATTGGCTATCTTATGTGGCCATAGGTCTATCCTTCCCTAGAGGTCTTCCAGCTAAGACTGGGTAACAATTTCTCAGTTATGTCATAAATGAATTCTTTTTTTTTTTTATATGGGTTGGACTTATTGACTACTAAGATATCCACTCCTCCATCCCCAACTTAAAAATTCTGTATTTCTGATCCTGAATACAGTGCCCCTTTCACTATCCTAGAAGATAGATCTTAGCAATCTTAGATGACAGTTGGTTGTGGTATGATGAATACATTTGTTTTTTTCAGGATGGAAAGAAATACATACTCTTAGGAAGAGCCTTTTTTCAATCACCTCATTGAACTGGCCAAAATAGCAATAATCAGAGAGAAATGAATGTATGATTCTGAGCGGGACATGTAGGCCTCCAGAATAGCTCTTGTTCCATCTGAATTTTTTCAACAAGATTAATCATCTCATTATAACACCATTTCAGCTCCTGCCAAGCATATACCAGAGAGATGGCTTCTTCAAACATTGTCTGAGAAAATCATTTTCACTGTTTGGAGAATTATGGCCTAGTACAAAAAAACACTTGGCTGATATGTGGAACTGGGTTTTAGTCTCAGTTTATTATAAGCCTGGTCAAATCACTTCATATCTCATCTTTTTCTTTGATAAAAATGAGGAGATTGGGCAAGATGCCTTCCAAAATCCTTCTAGCTTTGACATTCATGGAATCATAATCATTAACACTGGCTCCAAATTTATTCTTCTTTCATATATTCCATAAGAGGTATTATTATTGCATTTTATAAAGAAAATGTGTGTCTTACAAGAGTAATAGCATTGGTATTTAAATCTCAGCTCTGCCAGTTATTGTTACCTTTGGTAAGCCTTTGTACTTCTCTAGCCTTTACTTTCCGCCATCAAATAAGAGACTTGGATTATATAGTTTTTTTTTGAAGACCTGGACAGATTCTGGTACTTCTTCCAGTCCAACTATCAGTTAACAAAAAGAGGTTTCCTTAGTCGTAGTAGAGAAAGGACATTCAGCAAGGATACGTTGATTTAGAAGGGAATGGTTTAATTATCTCTCTGTTGGCTATGCTGGTCCACCTGTCACAAGTCCAAGGCAATAGCAGCTGATTCCCCATGTGTTGGTTTTTTGTAAGTCAACAGAAGCCCACACCAACAGCCTTAGCCTCTAGTTCCTGAGCCAATAAAATATTGAGGATGGTTTCAGTACCTTTTCATGAGAAACTACCCTGGTCTACATTACATACATTATTCCATTCACAGTTTCTAAAGTTGCTTCCAATCATAAATCATCTGATCCTGACCTTTATACTTCAGGATGAAAAGCCTGATTGTAATGAGAATCTAAAATGTTTTTGGTCCCTGAGAAGGGCTCTGCCTAAGATTTCTTCCTCCTTATTTAAAAGAAAAGGCATTTGCCTTTGTTATAAAATATTTTTATACTAATATTGACTCTTTAGCACTGAGGAAGCTGGGGCCTCCATATCTGGATCTTACCATCATAGTTCCAGATGGCATCCCTGCAGAAGTTTAAGTATCTGTGAAAAAAATATACGAATGTGGAAAGAGGCTAGAGCAGACCAAGTAAATCAACATTGCAGATGACACAATTTTCAGGATACTTAGCAATACATTTTCAGAATATCTGAAGGAAGGGGAGATATTCAAGGTGTGAGAAAAATTCAGACCTTAAAAAAAGTGGTGGAGAAAATATCCATATATATGGAGTCAGTTGCCTACTTTCCCATCTAAACAAAATTTTATATGTATAATCTACACAATTCATTGGGATCATCCTTGATAAAATATAAGAAGAGACAGACTTCTATAAAGTACATTTCATAGTGCAGCATATCTTTACAATTACCTATTTGGATGAAAAGTATATAGAATAAAAGATCCTACCACTATGTTTGTAGTTTATTGCCTTTAAAAAAAATGACTCAACAGGGCAAATATACATACCTCCAATAAGTAATTACATGGCTTGCTATATAGACTAGGCTTAGAGTAGACAAGGGAATAATTAGCACAAGCTAAGAGGGGGTAAAATGGATCCAAAGAATAAGCTTTGCCCAAGTCACAGTTAAGCTAGTAGCAGGTTTCAAATTCAGTGACCTCTCAGTGTTAACTTTTCCATGTGTAGGGTTATATGTATGACCAACACCAAAGCTTCCCATCACTCTCAGGTCATTTCTAAATTATGCTGCCTGTTCTCTAACCATTCTATACGTCTCCTTCCCACCTCAGACTGTCCCTAGGGATATATCAGTTTTCATTGTACTTAACGTAGAACCAAGTCTCAATTCACTCCCAGCCATTTCTAAATCACATATAGGGAGCCATACCTTTTTGCTAATTCCTTATATGTAATTTGAATGTAAGCTCTTTGAAGGCAGGGATTATTTTAGTTTGTATATTTATATTCCCAATTCTTAGCAAAGTACCTGATATACAATAAGCACTTAATAAATATGTTCTTCATATATCAAATATTTAATCTCTAATGTTTCAAAAATCCTTCTTGAGATACCAAGATAACTACTTCAACCATGGCATAGTGAATTTCTCTTTAATCATCCCCTCAGCCCCCACAAAACAAAAATGGTGCATTAAAAACTTTTTTAGGGAAATTTGTTTAAAAAAATGACAATGATTAAAGGCCAGCATTCTTATTGAACAGATTAAGTTAGAAATGGTAATATACAGGATTAAAAGAATTATCCTCTAAATTTGAAATCAATATCTTTGAGTTAGTATCAATTCAATACAATTGACATTAAGTGTTTACTATGAAGAAGACATATTATGGGGCTGCCAAGGCTGTTTACTTGCTCTCTACTAAGATGGGATGAAAGTGAAAAGAGCAGAAATACAACTCAGAAAGTCCAGATTCCCTCTGTCCACACAGGTAATATACCCAAAGTTGGGCTGTGGTAGCTCTAGATGTCCAAATGATATTGCCAGAAAGCCAAAGGGCCAGGAAACAAGAGACCCATCCATTGGGGCACATCTGAACTGATTTGGCAATTAGGCCATGATCCTGATTACATATGTCCCCTGTTTTTAACAATTCTAGTATCTAAAAGCTCATCCTGATAAAACAAAATCAAATCAGCTCCCTATGCTGTAGTTCCCAGTATGCTTATGTTGCTTTTCAATAAAAAAATATTCATGCCCATGGACTCTCTTAAAAAGTAAAAAGCTTCTTTTCCCACTTTGTATTTAAGATATGATTTGATTTACACAGCATCAATGGAAAACCAGCATACTTGTTGCCCATTAGACTTTTCAAAATACTTTCATGAATATTATCGCATTTGATTTCCCCATCATTTCTATGAGAGTTGTTAGATCCATTGGTCCTAAATTCCAGATGAGGAAACCAAGCCATAGAAAAAATAATTAATTAACCATAATAAAAACTGGGCCTTTTAATTCCTAGGCTATGCTATACTTTCTTCCACACTAAATAGCTTCTTCTCAGTGCCTTGAAAGTAATCATAGCTATCACTAGAATGGCAACAACCAGAGTTTTGTCCATAGGTGGCAAAATTATAAATATTGTATAATTTTCAAATTATTTATATTTACATTTTAACAGCCCTTATATTACTTCAGTAGTATAGCAACAATCAAATTCAGGAGCTAGTTAACAAGAATAATTAGACAAAATAGGAAACTACCTCCCTGTCTTCCCTGATTACTATAAGATTATGTCTTAAGGTTTTCCCCAACAACTGAATTCATCTTAATTATCCCTATTATTTTCATCTAGCAAGTTACAAAGTTGATTTGAGGGTACATTGTATGCTATTTTTCCAAGGGTGAGTTATATGTGGTTGGTATACTTAAATGGCTTCATTTTGTTGATATGATTACCAAAATGGCCTCTCACAAAGTAAATTATACATTTTTCTTGAGTTTGTGGAAATGAATTAAACTGTCTCCAGTAGAGGAGTAGAATACAATATTGTCAGATTCTTAGTACAATTATCTCCAGGAGCCAACTAGACCCAGACAGAAATAAATCTCTTGAGGATCACAGCCAAGTGAGAAATGGTTTAATTTCTGTTTTGCTTTATTTTAATGATATTTGCAATAAATGCATCTTAATATCAGTAAGTCCATCAACATACATTTGTTTAGTGTTTACTATATGTCAGGTACTGTTCTACTGGGGATTTAAAAAAAAGGTTAAAGATTAGCCCCCACCCTTGAGGAGTTTACAATCTAATGAGGGAGATAATAATCCACAAATATGGACAAACAAACTCTCTCTTCTCCTTTTGTCTCTCTGTCTCTGTCTCTGTCTCTCTCTCTTTGGAAATGAGCCTGAAGGTCAGTAAAAAGGGTGGGGCAGGATAGGGAGAAGAGGCTGAAAAGATCACCAAAGGAAGTAATATGGAAGGTAGAAAGAAGAAAGACCAGGATAAGACTCCAAGGGATACCCGTGATTAGGGAGTATTGTTTGGTTAAGAATCCAACAAAGGAAACTGAGAAGAATTAGTCTGACTGGTAGGAGGAGAACTAGGAAAGAGGAGTGTCCTGAAAACTTAAGGAGATGAGAGTATCAAGCACAAAATCAACATTATTAAAGATGCCATAAAGGTCCAGAAGATTGTATAAAATGTCAGAGATGCTATCTTGCTGACAAGATTTCAACCCCCTGGTCTCCCTGGAAATGACTCAGTACTACATAGCTGAGCATTTCAAATAAACACTTAGCCTTTTGTTGACTGGGTGAATGACAATTTATAAAATGTCACTTAGAACAGTCAGTAGAAATATGCATAGATATTATCTAGCTTTTTTTGAACCAAGGAATCAACTAGAGAATTTGTTTTTCATGATATGTGACAGGAATACAAAAAAGTGGTATTGTTTCTTTGAGCTTTATTTCAAAATTAAATGGAAATTTTCATACATATCCCAGGCAGTCCTCATTGTCACTATGATGATTCCCTGAGTATAATTCTGGGCAGTAATTTCAGAGATTCAGAGATGCAAAAGATTTTGTTGATTTACTGAAATCTCACTATTTCTGCCTTTAGAGCCCCAGCATGGAGATAACTTTTTACATTACAACTATGGTACCTTTCAATGGAGTCAGCAATATCATGCCATTTGGCTTGAACTCAATTCTGAGAAATGTCCACAGGTCTGAAGCTACTTACTCTGTGCTTTTCCTCTCATCATGCAGCTTGTTGACATTTGAATTTTCAAAATATCAAGGATTTTTCTAATGTGACTCATTTGTGTCAGATACCTTTCTTTTCCCCCCCTTTCAATGTCATGCTGCTGATTCAGATCTCCAAGGTAAAATTAGCAATACTAACATTTTGTGTAACTTGTTCTCCCCACCTTATATTGTGCTTTGAGTTTAAACTGAGTTTGCTGATGATTAGTAATGTTAATCTCTTAGCCCAACTGGGACAGAACTTTTGATTTCTTTTATAAAGGCACCAGAGGCAAAACAATGTTGGTTTAAGATACAGTGCTGTGTTCTGTTCTGTTGTAAATGAAATTGAGCAAAAGGATGGAGAGTTAAGAAAAAATGATTCTTGTCCAAAAATTTCCACTATAAGCTTATGACTTTGACAAGTCCCTTAAGAGCTCAAAGTGGAAGGTATAAAATGGAGGAATTAGATGAAAACATTTCAAAGTTTCTTTCCACTCCTCAATGCTATGATGGTGGATTATTATTATCATAAAATATACAATGGTTTTAAGTTTGTGGGCTTCATAGGACTAAAATTGTGGTCAAATCTAATCAGTCAACAACTCAACAAATCTTAGAGTTGTCTTGGGAGCATTGGAATATCAAATAATTTACCCAGGGGCACATCATCTGGTAGGGATCAAGAAGCTAGACTTGAATCTACATCTTGGTTCAAATTGATAGCTTCTCCTATTTGACTAATAGCCTACTTTTCACTTAGTTTCTCTATGTGTTCTCTATGGTTGCATATTCTTTTTGAAGACTTTAGAAATATTCTCAGGCAACTCTTAGATCCCAAAGGTGAAAATCATGGGCATAAATACTTACCATTCCTGAAATTGTACTTAAAAAATAAAAAGAGGAAAAAAAAATTAAAAATAGTAGAAGACTCACTTTGAAACCAGCTACTGACAAGAGAACCTGGCATCATAAATACTTTATATCAATCCCAGAGGAAATAGAGAAATTGGAAGCAGAACATGTGATAGATTGGTTGTGAAATCTGATGTTTCAGCTATAATTGCTCAGTCATTTTACTTGGTCAAACAGAGCGCTGACTAGAGATCTCCCAACTCTCAGAATGGGAATGCACGAGCAAGATTTCCTGGCCTCACCTAACTAATTACAACTTGTCATATGTAATTACCTTTCCTCTAACAGTCTTAATCACTTATTTTTATGTCAGGTTTTGGAGAACCCTGACCCTTTCTTAATGCATTTCATTAAGAGGGTTAAAATGTCAGGAAAATGTAGGGGGTTTCCTTTCCTTATTCTCTCATCTTCAGGAGTATTAAAAAAATGTATGTTCCTGTTGAATATGATTGGTGACTGTATTCCTGTTATTGCATTTTCTTTAAAGATATTTATCTCTGGGAATCAACTTTTGTAGCCTGCTAGTTACAGGGGAGAGGAAAAACTGTGTTGGAAGGAGACCCTAAAACCAGCCCATTTGAGAAGTCCTGGAACATCATCTCCTGGGGTGGAGACTACAGGGCCTAAGACCCCCATGAGAGGAGAGAGCCAATATCAACTCTGTGAGGGCAGAGACTCTGGATATTAGTCCCTGGTAATGGACAGGATCTGGGATCCTAGGACACAGAGGAGCAGTTGCTGGAGGAGGCTGTCGCCCATGAAGGATCAAACTCATATGTTATGGGGACACTACTGGGAGTAAGAAAAACATCTGATAGTTTCCTAGTTTAAATAATTATTCTTATGAACTAGTTTCTATGTCATTGAAAGCATTAAAGTATTGCCAAAATGTCAATTTATCAAATTGAAAGATCACATGATCTTTTAAAATTATGATGATACATGAATGTCATGGAATACTGATACTCTGTAAAAGATGATTGAAAAAATTATTGCAGAAAAAACTGGAAGAACTCTACAAACTGATGCAAATAAAAGTGAACAGAGCCAAGAAAACAATTTACACAACAGTAACACCATTCTTAAAATAAACAGTTCCCAGAGACTTAAGAACTTTGACCAACTTGCTTAATAATAGATTATAGAATAACAGTGAGGAAGAATGTTGCCTACCTCCTGTCAAGAGAGGTGCTAGACTCAGGATGCAGAATGGCATTTAGTTTTGGACAGGGCTAATGTAGCATTTGGCTATGCATTTTATCACCAAGAATTTTGTTTTTGTTTTTGTTTTTAATTCCTATTAGGTTAGGGAGGTTAGAAGGAATAAAAATAAAAACATTTTAATAAGAAAGTATAATTTGAATAATTAAAAAAAATAAACCCAAGAAACTAAAGCTTCTGAGTGAAATAAGCAGGACTAGGAGATCATTATATACTTCAACAACAATACTATATGATGATCAGTTCTGATGGACGTGGCCATCTTCAGCAGTGAGATGAACCAAATCAGTTCCAATGAAGCAGTAATGAACTGAACCAGCTACATCCAGCAAAAGAACTCTGGGAGATGACTATGAACCACTACACAGAATTCCCAGTCCCTCTATTTTTGTCCACTGCATTTTTGATTTCCTTCACAGGCTAATTGTACACTATTTCAAAGTCTGATTCTTTTTGTACAGCAACATAACTGTTTATACATGTATACATATATTGTATTAACTTATACATGTATTGGTCAATGTGCCATCTGGGGGAGAGAGTGGGGAGAAGGAGGGGAAAAATTGGAACAAAAGGTTTGGCAATTGTCAATGCTGAAAAATTACCCATGCGTATATCTTGTAAATAAAAAGCTATAATAAATAAATAAATAAATTAGTTCTTAAAAAAAAAAAAAGAAACTAAAACTTCTGAGACATGGAGATAAAAAGAGGATGCATTCTAGGTAGTAGTGGTTGAACCATAGTGTGTGTGAGGTAGGACAATGTATCATAAGGTTAGAGAGATAGAATCGAGCTAGGTAACATTTATTTATGAGCCTAGAAATAATGATGAGAGTTTACTGAGTAGGAGAATGATGTAGTTAGAGATGTTCTTTAAGAAAACCATTTTGATGGTTTTGCAGAAGATAGATTGGGGAGGAGAGATTTAAGATAGGAGATAATTGTCTCCTGTTAGGGGTATTTGCAAAATTCCAAGTACAAGGCAATGAAGATCTGCATCATGTTGGGGGCAATATGAGTGTATGTATATTGTTGAGTCATTTTTTCAGTTGTGTCCAACTCTTACTGACCCCATTTAGGGTTTTCTTGGTAGAGATACAGGATTGGTTTGCCATTTCCTTCTCCAGTTCATTTTATAGTTGAAAAAAATTGAGACAAACATGGTTAAGTGACTTGCTCAGGGTCACTCAGATAGTAAGTGTCTGAGATCAGATTTGAACTTGAGAAGATTCCAGGTCTGGCACTCTCTCCACTGTGCTCCCAGTTGCCCTAAGTGGATACTAGAGGATATGAGAAATATTGCAAAGGTAGAAATGACAAGATTTGCCAACTGACTCAATATGTTGGGTGAGAGTGAAGAGTTGGAGTTGCCATTTCTTTCTCCAGCTCATTTTACAGATGAGGAAACTGAGGCAAGCAGGATTAAACCAATTTTTTGAATCTGATTGACTTCTAGAAGATACCCTCAACAGAAATAGGAACATATGAAAGAGAGGTGAATTTGAGGAGAAAGAGAATAAGAAAAGTGTAAAAGCATGATTTTTAAAAGATTGTACAATTTTTTCAATTTATTACATTGGTATTTTGATAATATTTTCAGCTATGTTGAAATCCCAATGGGGCATCTAGTTCAGAATCTCCAACAGGTAGTTTCTTATTTATGAATGAATTTCAGGAGAGCTGCTGGATATAGATGTGGGAGTCATTGACAAAAAGATGATGATTAAATTCATGGACGGCTGATAAGGTCACCAAGAGAGAGTGGGCCTAGATCAAAACCTTGGGAGACACCTCCAATTAGGGAGCATGATATGAATGATGAGTCATCAAAAGACAGATCTTTGTCATCAGGCTATGACTCATAACTGACAATTTTTGTCAAGTTTTAAAGAAGTTGGTTAGCTAATAACTGTTTTTGTTTTGTACCATAGATAAAAAAATGCAACATGTGCATAGGTGACCTTGAAAGCAAGCCTTGTGTGTGAATAGAATCAATCATCCTCCCTCACAGCAAAATAAAGCTTTTTGCAACTCTTTTCTCTACTAAATGCGGGTACCAAGTTTGATTCCCTGGGAGGCTAAATTTAAGACTTTTACTTCCACAAATGATAATGGTGAAGCTCAATGACCATGACTTCTTATTGCTTAGACGTGATTTCTTTAATAAATCTATCTCCAGTAAAATGTTTTCTTTGGAAAAAAAAAATGAGAGCTTGTGGCCCAGCATATATTTCTGAGGAAAAAAAATCTTTATAGCTATTTTTGAGTTCAATTGTGGTATAGTAGACAGAACTCTGAGGTCGTAGAGGGCTGGAGTCAAGAAAACCTGAGCTCAAATCCAGCCTTAGACAGTTAATTACTAGCTGTGTGACTCTGGCCAAGTCACTTAATATGGTTTGCCTCAGTTTCCTCATCTGTGAAATAGGCTAGAGAAGGAAATGACAAACCAATTTGTTGTTCAAACAAAATAAGGACAGAGCTCTGGCTCTGGAGTCAGAAGTGCCCATATCTCAGCTCTGCTACTTGTTATCTTGGGTAACAAGGATCTTAGCTTCCTCTGCTGTCAAAGGAGGACATAATACAAGGTGATTTCTAGATTTCTTCCCAGCTCTATATCCTATGAGCCTGTGAATCCTAGGCCAATGTGTGTGTTAGTGAGTTCACCAGTTGTTTGGATGACAGCGACTTGGGGGGCTGAATCCCCACTGGTCCATCTGTGTCAGCTAGAATTCAACTCATATTTCAATTCAAGTCGTAAAATAGAAACAAAGCAAAAAAGATTGTTCTGTGCCTTGGATCTGGAGGGGGAATACTGAGCTTCTACTAGGAAGGGAGGAGAGCTATTTGTAAAAATTAATTTTGCTGATGCCTTTTTTTTTTTTTTTCACTCACTCATTATAGTCATGTTTGACTCTTCATGATTCCATCTGGGATTTTCTTGGCGAAGATATTATACTGGTCTGCCATTTCTTTCTCCAGCTCATTTTCCAGATGAGGAAACTGTGGCAAGCAGGATTAAATGACCTGCCCAGAATCACACAGCTTATAAGTTTCTAAGGCTAGATTTGAACTCGACTCTTCCTGTTCTATCCACCACACTACCTGACTGTCCCTTTTGTTTTTTATGATGCTCATTTTTTATAAACATTTTGCTTCCCACTTCTTTCTCTCTTTACCCCTCAGAAATGATGATAACCTTGTCTTAAGACAAGAAAGGGCCAAAATGACAAAAACGCCAGATATACCCTATCAGACATGTGTACAACATTCTGCCCCACTAGTACCTTGGCTCTTTGCTGAATGGAGGCAACCATCATTCATCTTCTGTTTTCCTGGACCATTAGTGATTTTCACTTACTCAGACTTCAACTTCCTTTTAATGATCTTTCATTTACATCATTATAGTTTGCTTGTCTATTGTTTGTCTGATGTTTTCTCTCTTCACTAGCCCAATCAAGCTTCCTACTTTTCTATGTTTTCTTGAAGGATTGGGGATGGGAAATTTTAAGGATAGACCCAGTTTGGAAGATTTTCCTGATAGATCAGTTAGCCCATAATGATTTGCTCCAGCACAGGTGTTTGTTGTAATTTACTGGAGGACATTTCACTCAAAGTAGCCATTCCTTTTATTCTTTCCAGCTGTGGAGTCAGCTAATCTTGTACTGACACAGAGTAAAATAATGTTAAGCCTCTTGGCAATACTATAAGGCCAGAAAATGCATCTCTTCTACTCCACGCATCTGTAACTCACTTCATTCACCAGCCTTTATGCTTTCTTACAAATTACAATCATTTTTCTTTTTCCTGGCTTTTATTTAAGAAAACAACATTTTTAAAAAGACATAAAATATGCCCAAGGCTGGATGGGAATACAGTATGTGTTAACTAAGAGAATTAAATTGTGAGATGACATTCTGCACATCACAAGAACGGAGGGTGGTACTAGAAGGCTGGGGTGGGGAATATGATTCAGAGTAGTACAAAATTGCCTTGAGGCTGTACTGTGGTGATCCTGTGATGACCATATCCATCTGCTGGAGCCTTCTTTCCCCATGGGTTCTCTATATGCATTCTATATATTTACACTTCTATTGAGAGATGGAAAGTTACAGAATTCCTTTGGGATTGGCAGACTTTGCCTTCAGTTTAGGGACAATTTTTTATAGTAGGAGGCCTACCATTAGCCTAATAACCGTTCTTTATCATAGCTGATTCATATTTTGATTTTTCTGGTTGTGCCATGAATTTTATAGAATATATAAACTGTGCCCCAGATTAAAAACAAATATCTTATATTCATGTGACTTTGTACAATTTACTTAACCTCTGGGCCTCAGTGTCCAAATCTATTAAAAATTAGGGGGTTTAGGTTAGATGATAGCTAAGGATCCTCCTAATCCTAACAATCCTAAAATTATATTTGTTTTGACTTTTTAATTTCTGAATCAAGTGCACTTCCTAGCACATAAAAATCTCTTTAAAAATTTTTGTTGAATTATGTAAAAAATTTTTCATGGATGTATTTTTACATTATTTTTATTTATTAATATGTTCTTTCTTCTTTTCCTAACCATTGAGCAATCTTTTGTAATAAGCATTTAAGAAAAAGAGCAGAAAATAGCTATTTGATGAAACTAATCAATGTATCATTCAAATCTGACAATATGTGTAGTGTTCCATATCATTAGTCTCCTATCTCTGCAAAGAAAGGAAAGAGCTACATTTTTTCATCTACTTTATTTTTTTTTTTTGGGGGGGGGATAAACTTTAGTAATTATAATTACACAGGACTTAAAAAAAAAGTTATTTTTCTTCCCATTTACATTGTTGTAGTCATTTTCTTACATTGTTTCCTTGTCTCTTTACTTTTTTCTGCATCAGTTAGTGTTTCTTCCCATGGTTCTCTGGAATTCTGACTTCTAAAATAACTCTACCTTTCTATAAACAGAACACAATCCTGGTCAAATACAAAGTTCTAGGTACATTCAAGATAATTGGGCTTATTGGACCTGAATTTCTTTATTGAGAACTCATTCTATTGCTTTTGACCCAAATACTCAAGGTCTGATTGACTCATTAGTGCCTTATGTTGAATTATTATTAATATACTATCTAGAACATGGTATAATGAAGTTAAGATTATAGGAGAGGCAATAGAGTATAAAGTTAGAGTACTAAGTTAGGAATTAGAAGTTCTACATTCAAATCCCACTGTTGATATTGACCATTAAGTCACTTGTCTTTTTAGAGCCTTAGTTTCTTTGGGGAATGTAGATATTAATATTTATCTAATTCTTAGGGTTATAAAAATAATAAACATATGAAGAGTGTAGTGAAGTTTACAAAGTGGTTTATAAATAATATTTTACCCTTGCAATAAGCCTGGTAGATGTGTTAGTATTATCCCCATTTTACAGATTGGGAAACTCAATCAAGCAGTGGTTAAATGACTTGCCCAAGATCACATAACAGTAAAGTTCTTGAGAATGAATTTGAACTCTTGATTCCAAGTTACAGTTTTTATCAAGTTCACTAAGCCATCTAGCTGCCTTTAGTGCTTTCTAAACTTTAAAATACTATATGAATTTAATAATTAGTTCCCATCTTCATGTGATAATGCTTTATTTTAGTCCTCTTGCAGACCTTTAGTCCTCTTGAAGACAAGTGACTTAATGATCAATATCAACAGTGGGATTTGAATGTAGAACTTCTAATTCCTAACTTAGTACTCTAACTTTATACTCTATTGCCTCTCCTATAATCTTAACTTCATTATACCATGTTCTAGATAGTATGTTAATAATAATTCAACATAAGGTACTAATGAGTCAGTCAGACCTTGAGTATTTGGGTCAAAAGCAATAGAATGAGTTCTCAATAAAGAAATTCAGGTCCAATAAACCCAATTATCTTGAATGTACCTAGAACTTTGTATTTGACCAGGATTGTGTTCTGTTTATAGAAAGGTAGAGTTATTTTAGAAGTCAGAATTCCAGAGAACCATGGGAAGAAACATTAACTGATGCAGAAAAAAGTAAAGAGACAAGGAAACAATGTAAGAAAATGACTACAACAATGTAAATGGGAAGAAAAATAACTTTTTTTTTTAAGTCCTGTGTAATTATAAGTACTAAAGTTTATCCCCCCCCCAAAAAAAAAATAAAGTAGATGAAAAAATGTAGCTCTTTCAATATAGCTCTGCCTGTTCATCATTATGCAATAAAGACCCCCTCTAATAATTATCATGTGAAAGTAATGTTGGGTATAGCGAAAGATATACCAACAGGTTATATTTGAATATATGAAGGACCTGTAGTTTCCTGCTCCTTCCTCCAAAGATGATCAAAATGGGGTTATGGCCATATATAAGCTATTGTAGAAATAGTAGAAATTAGTAGAAATTCAAAGACAGTTGATTAGGGGCAATTGTCTGTTCTCTTTGCTCAGGTCAAACAACTAGCAGCTGTCAGAAGTGGTATCTTCCTAACTCAAATTTATCTGTCCTCAAATTGTCCCCCTGCCTCAGTTCTGGAGGCACCTTCAATTTCATGTCTGAGGACCAACCTAAGTTTGGGGAAGCCTGAAGATCAGTCACAAGGTGAACAGAAGCATCCTATGAGGATGGGGGGTATCACGATCAGTCATTACAGGAGAGCTAATGGCTTTGTCTATAAGGAAATACCTATCTTGATGCAGTCACAGATCTCTGTAAAATATGAAATGCTGAAAATCCCGTTCAGCAACTTTACTGGAAAATAACTCAGAGTTCTTATAAATGTGCATGCTCTTTGCTTATCTCCTCAGCATCACAGTCAGGGGTAGATAGATAAATGCTAATGAAGTCAATAAAACTTGGAAACTTTGGACCTTGGAAACTCACTCCCTGTTGGGCATGATAATAGCCTCTTCTTGCTGGAAGCTCCTTGTAACTCTTTACCATTGCAGTTCTTTATCCAGCTTATTGGTCCAAGCTGTAGTTTTTGTTTTTCCAGCTCTCCCAGGCAATAAACTCTGGTCTTTGATCTAGCCAATGCTACTTGTGATTATAGGGTCAGACCCCTTATATTCAACTTAGTATTGATGTGTGATGCTGAATGGAAGCATTCTGACCATAGAATTTTGTGAGAAATACCTTGGGAGAGGTGAAGTTAAAAGTCTTTACACAACGGCAAAAGTGGGTATTCTATTGAATTCTATAGAATAGGAGACCTCAGGATCAATAGAGATATTTTTAATATCTGACACACAAATCCCTCCCTTGATTTCCCCATTGACTATCAAAAGGTTACAACCTATTTGGAATGCCTCAACCCCTGACATGAGTGTGAATCTCCACCTCTGAATACATCATTACATCTTCCTTTGCCATCCACCTTATTTGGACGGAATTCAATCCTTCTCCCGATTCTTTGGCTGAATATTACAGGTTATGGCCTCTTTGAAGAGTCTAATCCTCTGAGTCTCAGCCTCTTCCTGTGATCACATCCCCACACCTTCCTTCCAAATATCACCTCTGATTATATTTTTCAATATATTTCTCAATTTAAGTCCCCACCTCTAAGTATATTTCCCCTCCACTTTCAAGTTTGAATTCTCCACCTCATCACAATTTCTTTTTTAATTAGTTTTGCTTCCTTGTTCCTTGTTCCAATCGCCATTTCCTAAGTTTTACCTTTCTAATTTAAGTTTCATATCTTTATACCTCTTCAATTTAATTTTTGTAACTCTGTGGAAACCAACCCCCCAATTCAGTTCTCACAATTTGAACTCTATCCCATTTTTGAATAATTTACTTCTTAATATAGAAATAATTTAGCTTAGTACATAGAGTGCCCAACTTGGAATTGGTCAAATTCTATTTCTGATACAAGCTGTGCCACTCTGAGCAAGTCATTTAACCCCTTTGTGCCTCAGGCAATACCTAGGTATTTGTCTAATAAGTAGACTGTTGAGGTCAGTGATTACATAAGTGTGGATATTGCTTCCATGTATACTAATTTTAAATCAGCTAGAATTTGGTCTTCAGGAGTTGTGGTCTCCAACTAATTCACTACCCATTAGACAATAGGGTAATAAGCTTCCTCAAACATAAATTGGCTTTCAATTCTATTTGGGAAACATTTATCTAGCACGTATTATATGCAAGCATTGTGATAAGTATTGAGGAGAAAGAAAATTGAAATGATCCTTTCTATGGAAATAATTCCAAGAGTTATATAATCAGGATTTGCTTCTCTCCTGAGCTCTTTGGGCATCTCCAGTTGGATGTTCCATAGTCATCTCAAACTCAATATGTGCCGAACAGAACTTATCTTTTTTCTCAAACCCTCTTCTTTTCCAAACTTTTAAAATTCTGTTCCAGTCACCCAGGGTCACAAGCTCAGTTGGTTTCACATGGAAACATATGTGATCCATTGCCAACTCTTGTTATTTCTGCCTTCATAAAACCTCTCCTATGTGTTCTTTTCTCTCTACTCACATAGCTACTAATTCCAATTCAGTTCCTCATCACCTCTCATCTGAACCATTGCAAAGACCTCCTACTTGCTCTTCCTACTTCATGTCTGTCCCTACTCTAATCTCTCCTCTGCATAACTGCCAAAATGATTTTCCTAAAGCATAATTATTTCTGACTGTGCTACAGCCCTGTTCAATAAAGCCTAGTAGTTTCCTATTGCTTCTAGAATAAATGTAAAGGCTTCTATTTGACATTTGAAACTCTTCACGATCTGGCTTTTCCCCTCCCCACCTTTCTAATTTTCATGCCTTTATGTCTCTCACAGACTCTACAACCCAGCTGTTTCTTGTTTCTTATACACAGAGCTTCATCTCTTATTTCCATGCCATTTTTACTGACTGTCCTCAATGTTTGTAATGCTCTCCCACCTAGCCTATACATTTTAGTTTATCTAGCTTCCACAAGATAGCTCAAATTGTTATTCACCTTATATATACACTTATTTATTTACAAGTTGTAAATAAAATATATATATCCTTCAGGGCTGGAACTGTTTTTTCTTTCAAAGTTTCTCTAACTTTAACACTTAAAAAACCTTTTAAACACTTGTTTGTCCTTCCTTCTAAAAGGGGATCAATGACAGCACGAGGGTGATGTCTTGACTTGGAAATGAGTTGGATTTAAGTGAGGCAGAGCTGTGCAAATTTATCAGTCTCACTTTCTCTTCCAGAATCATTCACAGTTCAGTGATAAAACATAGATCTTAATATAGATGGTCACCAATGACCTTTTTAAGCTAAGGTCTTTCCCAGATCTCAGTTTGAGGCAACACCTATTATTCAGTGATTTAAAACTAGGTAAGAAATGAGGCAAGAGATAACTTAGTTTACCTACTCAAAAAAAAAAAAAAATCATTCTGGAAAGGGAAAACCCACAGGGTTTCTGGCCAGAAGAAAAATAATTTCTATTTATACTTACTCTGAGCCAAAAATTCCAAGAAATAAGCAAATGAGATTTGGGCTGGACCTTTTATTAGCCAATTTGGGAGAGTCAAAGTGATTTGGGTTTAAGGCATAGGTAAGCATCTCCTTTTGAATCCCAATGCACTTTGTCAAAACCGGATTTTCCAGTGCATTAGTTCAAGAAATCATAAATGAAATTACATGGGATAAAAGAATTAATTGTCCCAGTTAAAAAACAAAACAAAACAATGATACAATAAATAAATATAGGAGAGAAAAAAATCTAGCCCACAAACCACAAGCTATCTTGTGAAGTTTAGATGATCAAAAGAGTATAATTCACCATATAGACAGAAGGAAGGAAGCAAGGAAGGAAGGAAGGAAGGAAAGAAAGAAAGAAGGAAGGAAGGGAGGAAGGAGAGAAGGAAGGAAGGAGAGAAGGAAGGAAAAAGGGAAGGAGGGAAAGAAGGAAGGAAAAGAGAAAGAAAGGAAAGGAGGAAGGAAGGGAGGGAGGAAGGAAGGAAGGAAAAAAAGAAAAAAGTCGCATACTTGTTGATTGGCTAACTGAATATTATGGTACCAACTTGCAACAACCTGACTTTCTCTTTGTGAAGAGCAAAAGACAGAAAATTCATAAACTATTCTACTTTGTCTGAATATGCTAAAAACCATACTCTATTGGCACATTCTTTGAGAATTAATTAATCAACAAACATTTATTAAGCACCAACTATGTGACAGGCACCTTACTAATATCTAGGAATACAAAAAGATAAGTAGTCTCTGCTCTCAAGAAGACAACATTCTAAGTGAAGAGATTACAAGAACATATTTAAGTGTAACAGTTGGAGCAATCCAAGGTGGCTAATACTCCCTCAGTTAACTCCTACCTTTATAAAGGGGGCAGCATCATTCTTCCCAGCTTCTCCCTTAATCTCCCTGAGCCTGCTGACATAACCATTTTTTAATCAACATTTCCACTCTTAGGAGCAGACTGTTTCCTTTCAGTTGGTGATGGGGGTGCAAGACATCTAAGACTAAATGTCTTAAGAGGGTTCTTCCAACTCTGAGAGTCTATGTGGGAGCATTGCAGAGAAGACAAAATACATTCTGGTTGCATTCAGCTGCTAGGGATTGAAAGTTTAAAACTGTCTCAGGCTTGATGGTACAGTGCCTTCCTTGCACACATTAAATGATTAACAAATATCTGTTGAGGCAGATAAGTATTATTTTCTCATCAGGGAAGGACTGGGTGCTGTGTTGGAAATGATTGGAACTTAAGGAGAAAGTGACTTCCTAGAATTTGTGATTGAGAGGAAGAGGTAAACCAAACATTACTTAACATGTGCTTTAGATTTGGGGTGAATGGGATCCAGAGGAAGCATAAATGAATATTGGGAAGGACTGTGACTAAAGAGGAGGGTGTAAAGTCAGGAAAACCTAATTTCAAATCCATTCATACACTTACAATCTGTGTGAAACTGTGAGATAGTTGCCATCTGTCTGCCTCAATTTCTTCATCTGTAAAATGGACATAATATTATTCCCCACTTCCCAAGGTTGTTGGGAGGTTCAGGGAACAATTTTATTAATGCTTTAGTTTCTCTCTGCCCACCACTCAAGATCTCATCACTTTGCAAACTTAGAGTGCCATATAAATGGTAACTAATACAGCATCAGAATAGTGGCTAAAATGCACATGTATAAATTAAGGGGGAGATTCCTACAGTAGTTAAGAATACCATGAAGGAACATGTCTTACTCATCTTTGTTCCTTACCACTATGCTTTAGTCCAGAACACTGTAGGTGTTCAGTAAATATTTGATACATGACTGAATGGGTGAATGACTGCATATGCTTATGTTTTAATGTGGGTAATACGATTCAGAAATGTAATCTACAGAAAATGCTAATTTTGTCCTTCAAGCACTTTGTGATGTGGCTGATGTAGACTCCAAATGTTGTTATTTAGGCACCAGATGATGATAGACACCAAAAGTTGGGGTTCAGTCACGTGAAGAATTCACAATGGCCATTCTCTTGGATAAAAAATAAATTTATTTAGAAGAGTTTACAGGTTAAATGAAGAGATACAATAGATACAAGGAATGTTAAATATGAACTAGAGTTTGGAGAGCCTAGAAAAGGATTTTAATAATTAATGATAGAGCAAGTTTCTTAGTGGTATTGAGGTTGGGAAGGGACCCCAAAAGATTGGGGATCACAGACCAGTATTGCAAGGTGTCTCAAAAGAATCTGCAGGCTTGAACCCATATCCAAGTTCAAGGGGCAAAGTTTATTATAATTGTAATGCCAATTGAAGAGCTGTAGATTCCAAGAGAATTTAGCAAAGAAAGGAAGAAAGGAGACAAATTTATCCAGTTTATGTCATTGATATGCTAATTTTATGGCTTAGGGATAGAACTAAGGAGTGGTCTCAGAATTTTTCGTCATCACTGATCAATAGATAGTAATGTTTGTAGGACTATTTGTAGGACTAAAGCCAGAAGACTTGAAATCATTGACAGTTTGTTAGAACAATAGTCTCAGGATCACTAATATATCTTCCCTAAAGTCTAAGGGAAGAAATATTATTATATTCCAAGGTCAGAGAACTTTTATTATCATTGATGGAACTATAGCACTCTTAGATCAGAGGGTCTCAGTGTCACAGATTCCAGAGTCAGAAGATTTAGAATCACTGACAGATTGTTAGAACAGAAGCCTCCTAAGGTCAGGAGATCTTAAAATTATTGTTGTCTCCCCAAGAAGCTGTATTACATTGGTGGAACTTGCCATTTACCAGGAGAAAAGAAATACCCCATGAGGTTGGGGCACATCCTTAGCTGGCAGACTAAATCCTAAAAGGGATTTAACACTTTAAAAGAGAAATGGAGTTTGAAAGGAGAGACACCATAAGACTTGGTGGGGTTTGGAGATACACCACATGGCCTGGGAGAGGGGGGTAAGGGGAAAGACACCATGAGACTGTGTCCTGGTGAACTGACCCAAAGAGGTTCAGCAAACAGAAAATGGGCCATGGGAGCATTTATAGGGAAAATTTTGCCTCAGGGACTTGATATAATTAGAGTTCTTACTAGATTGCTTACAGAGAGGCTCTATCAGAGACTTTTTTTTTTTTTTTTTTTTCTGATACTGGGTCAGCTATAGCTTCAGAGAACAATTTTATCAATGCTTTAGTTTCTGTCCAACACACCTACAATGCTTTAGTTTCTGTCCAACACACCTACTATTCAGGACATCATCACTTTGCAAACTTAAAGTGCCATATAAATGACAACTAATATAGTATCAGACTGCTTACTGAAATGCATATCTATAAATTAAGGAGGGAGATTCCTACAGTAGCCAAAAGTTGTTAATAATACCATGAGGGAACATGTCTTATTCATCCTTGCACTTTACCACTAGACTTTAGCCCAGAACACTGAACACAGTAGGTGTTCAGTAAATATTTGATAAATGACTGAATGGATGAATGACTGCATATGCTTATGTTTTAATGTGGGTAATACTATTCAGAAATGTAATCTAGAGAAAATGCTAATTTTATCTTTCAAAAGCCTGAAGAACAAATAAAGTGAAATTCTATTCTGGAGTCAACATTTCCCTTCAAGGAAAACCTATTTTCTGTGTTGTAAATGACATCCTAGGAAGGAAGTGACCAATTTGCGATGGAGAGGAAAGGGAATGCTAGACATAGGGTAACGTGTATCTTAGATTTGGGGTGAATAGATTTAAAAAGATTCAGAGGAAGGTAAGTAGGCTCCTATGAAAAAATTTTTATTTTCCAAGGGGAAGGAAGCCCAGGAAGGGAAGGGATACTTTTAAAAAATAAAATTTGAAAGACATAGAGAGAAATTTTTCTAACGGGGAAAAACATCTGAAGAGTGGGGGATTTGTAGAGTATTTGTTGACCAATTTATATTTTGAAAAAGGCAGCAAGAGTAGAAAATAGAGGATTAATACAAGAGCATGTTAAGATGGTAAGTTATGTTAAGATAAGATCAAGACAGAGGCCTAAAGAGGAACTTAAGTTGCCTAGGAGAACTGAAGAAAAACAGGTTTTGGGGTTTTTAAAAGGGCATTTTGGGTGGGTCAGCTAGGTGGCAAAGTGGAAATGTAGTTACAATTTGGCCTCACAAACTTGACACTTACTAGTGTTGGGAGCAGAAAAGGACCCCAAAAGATTGTGGGTCACAGATCAATGTCATGAGGTATCTGAAAAGAATTTGCAGGTTTGAACCCATGTCCAGGTCAAGAGTGTGTGGGTCAGAAATCATTAATAAAACAACTGGATAGATCTCTAGAAGCAAAGCAAAGTTTATTTACGTTCTGAAGAACGGGGGTCCCACCAATCCAGCAGACAATCGAAGGGAGGAGGCACCGTAGGGGGTAGGGTCGGCGTTTTTATCCCTAACGCAAATTCCCCCTCCCACCACTGACCCTCATCCTTATTGGCTGAGGATCTTACATTCTAAACATGGGAACTATCCAAGAAATTGAACTTGACCAACAAGTACATAGTTGCCCATATTTGGCTGAAATAGGGAGGATAACAAGAAGGGGACTTAAGTATGCCCTTAGGGGGCTAACAGGGAGGAGATTGCAGGGACACTTTAAGTATGTCCTTAAGATAGCAGGGAGGAGACACTTTGCAGGGAGGAGACGCTAAGTATGCCCTTGACCTTAAAGTCTTTCAGGCCTACTCAAACTTTGAAATAGATGAAGCCTTACTCGATTTTCACAACTGTCTTGAAAGATCTCATTTTATCTCGTTCAAGGGGCAAAATTTATTGTAATTGTAATACCAATTGAAGTGGGCCAAGTTCCAAAAGAATTTAGCAAAGAACCAAGAGCAAGAAGATAGATTTGTAGGACAGTTACACCAGAGCTTCATGTTATTATTTGCTAATTTTATGGCTTTTAGTTAGGTTTGAGGAGTGGTCTATTCACTATTGTCTCAGGAACTTGGTTATCACTGACCAGTAGATTATCTGTCATTCAGTCAGTTTTGTAGGACTATCCTAAGGCCAGAAGACTTGAGAATCATCGACAGACAGACAGATTGTCAGAACAATAGCACTCTAAGATAGGGGGACTCTGGGATCACTGATTCTAAAGCCAGAAGTCTTTAGAATTACTGACAGATTGTTAGAACAAAAGCACTCTAAGATTAGGGGACCTTAAAATTATTGCTATATTTCCTCTAAAAACTATACCCTTATCTCTTAGATTAGTTGTTTAACCCTGATTGCCTTGTGGACCTCCCACCTCAGCCTCAAAGGGTATCTTGAGGAAAACAAGAGAAGCAAGAGAAGGGACAGAACTTTTGGGGGTGCTGGATGGTATTGTGACAACTGGCAACTAAGAGAAGGCAGAGAGACTTGATTCTAAGTGTTGTTTTTCTTTGCCAAAGCAAAAGGCTTTTATTCTGGGAAAGATGAAACAAAAGCAAATAATAGGGAGGGGATGCCCGGGATAATTCACCTTGGTGAATTCAGGTCACTCAGATGGTCCAGAGAAAATTTATTCTCCAGTGCTGAAAAAAGATGGTGAAAGCTATAGCTGACCCAGTATCAGTGATGTGTGAAAGACCACAGAGAAAGGGAGAGGTACAGGACCAGGGAAGGGCACATGCTTCTCTGATATTAAAAAAAAAAAAAAAAAAAAGGAAAAAAGAATAGTCAGTAGATTATAGGTTAATGGGCTTGAATTCTAGCAGGGATATATGAGACCATTGGTGAACTAGTAGAGAGGAGAGCAGGAATGGCCAAGAGGCAGTTTACCTTCAGCAAGACCAAGGAAAATCCTGTCTCCTTTTCTTATAGAATTACTGAACTGTTAGTTCAGAGGATGGTGTAAGTATAGTTTATCTAGATATTAGTTAAACACTTATCAAAATATCTCATGCTATGTCTCTCTGTCTCTGTCTCTCTCTGTGTGTCTCTCTCCCTCTCTCTTTCTCTTTGTTTGCCTCTGAGAAATAAAAATTATCGTGCCTTAAGATTCAGTGTAATGATGAATATGAATATAAATTGTAAAGTTCTATACAAATGGAAGTTATTAATATTCTGGTTTTCATTAGAGAAGCCTTTATTCTAATTGCATTATTATTTTTTTGATGAGTTTATATTTTTAGTAGCCTAGGTAATCCTTCCACTGACACAGATTGCAGCCACTCCATGCCTCCTATTTCTGTGTAACTCTTTTTCATGTTTCCAATGAGCCTGCATCCAAGAAGTCTTTCTTTATTATTCTTATTGTTTTAAAATATTATGAGGGTGCCAATGTACTGATCTCCTTCTTTTATATAGATGAAGGATAAATATTTATATGTGTGTATCCAAATGGACTTCCTTTTTTAAAAAACAGATACTAAAATATTTATATGTAGAATATTTTATCTGTGTGTATCCAAACTTGTGTTTCCAACAGGATGGGGAACCAACTTATAGAGTTGCCAGATACATTCAGTGGTTAGATAGACTTGTCCATGATAACACAGTTGGTACAAGGAAGATCTAGGAGTTGAACTTATTTCTTTTTTAACTCCAAATTTGGACTCTAGCCTATATATCACTTTTCATAAGTTTAATTTAGGAAAATTAAATATGTATTATATATATACATGTATATACATACACATAAAATGCACAAATATATATGTGTGTTTATGTGTATATACATACACATATCTCATTCCAATAGTCATATCATTCATATGTTAAGTATTGGAGAACTTGCTAGTAGTGCAAGATGGTAGGTTGTATTTATTTATGTGTTCACAGTAGTAAAGGTAAGAAATTAAGCCACCTCTTGGGAACCACCAGCATATATTACATAGAGAAGTAAGTTTAAAAAACCCCCATGACTTTGGGCATATATAGACCTTAGACTTGAAGTATGACTTTTTGTATAAATCCTGATAAACAGCAGGAGCCAAGAGGGTTCCTGATACAGGTGGGCAGTCAAGGTTAGTACATTGCTAATGATAATCAGGTAATGCTACTGTGAGGTCAGGAATCATACTGTGGTGACTTATGAGCATAATGCTGGAGTTCCCTTTCAGCACTGAACCATGTAGGTTTATAACACTCTCTTGGCTGGATTCTGGTCTGTATGATTGCAGCTTGCTCCTATAGCCAGTTATATGCAATGTTTTCTTTCTAGCTCAATGCTCTCAATGTGTATATATTTATTTGAAATTTATGTCACTAATCCATTTGAACTACTGCTGTATAAAGCTTTAGTTTACTTCACAAAGGGTTATTAATACAATTATATATACCTTCAATAAAGGCGGAAAAGGGTTACATAAGACAACTTTGGCCTTTATAATTTAATAGAGGAGTGAAACAAGTATTATTCCCTTATAGGAATGATCTCACAGGTCCAGTCCTTATTATTATTATTAATGAGATGGTCACTGAGCCAAATTATATCTGTTTTTATGTCTTTCAAGGATTAAAAGAATCCCATCCTTCTCCCTCCCTCCCTCTATTGCCCCTCTTCTCTCTGTGTCAGTCTTTCTGCATTTTTTTCCTGCTCTTTCTCCCTGTCTCATTCAGTCTCTTAAGTGCAATGATCACTCATGGGTACATCCCACTACTGGTTGGCATGGGAACTTTGACCTGATTCTCAAGTATGAATCTGAGCCAATTCACTCTGTTTTGACCATTCTTATCCTCTCTCCCCCACCTTCTGAGGATTCACTGTATTGTTCCTAGACTTAGTGTGGATATTGGATGACTTTGGCTCACTGTAGCTCAAAAATTCTGATCTCAAGCAACCCACTTGTCCCAGCTTCCCCTAGCAGCAGAGACTAGGCTTCTATATAATAGCCTTTAGTCTCAGAACTGAACATTAACACATTGGCTAAAAATAATTTTAATTTATTTGTGGAAGATACCTTGTTCAATGAGAGACTATAAATCGGTATCTCGATTTACCAAATCACAGTCTTTCTTAGTCAAAAATAAGAACAATGATTTCTTGTATTCCCCATACCTTTCAGTCAATTGTGGAACTGCTGTGGAATGTCACAGTCTCTGAAGATCTAAATTTAAAGATCTGAGAGATAGATACATGGTAGGCGTGAGTAGGTTGGGACATATTACCAAGGAAAAATTGTGCAAGAGAAGGGGTAAAAAAGATGTCACCAGAGAAATTTTATGTTTGGAAAAAGAATATATTTTAGAGAAAATGAGAGATAACTGAGGGGTATCAAGGTAGCACAGTGGGTCTGACATTAAGAAAAACTCATGTTCCAGAGATTAAATCTGGTCTCAAACACTTATTAGCAGTGTGACCCTGGACAAGTCACCTAACCTTGCTCATTTTCTTCATCTGTAAAATGAGCTGGAGAAAGAAATGGCAAACCATTCTATATCTTTGCCAAGGAAACTCCAAATGGTGTTGGATATGGTTGAAATGCCCGAATAACAGCAAAAACTGAGGGCTGGCTTATGCTTCACTGATATCCAAATCAAATCCAAATCTAAAGGATCCCTTGATGTATTGAATAGCTTGTTTGTACAGGATTTAGTAGAAGATGTAGACGAAGGTTGCAGGAGATAAGGGAGTACAGCTAGCAATCTACAATGTTGAAAGAAATGCCTATATTGGTGAGATCACAGATTCACTGAAGTCATCAAAGATTAATATACCAAAGATTAGAAGCTCACAATCATAAAAAACATAACTTCTATGACAGCATCAGTATATTCATTTGTTCATTTATTATTAAATAAATACTTGAGTGCCTACTGTATTCAATGGACTGTGTATTAAGTCACTGTGGGATGATACAAAGATCAATAGCAAAATTCTTACATGGAGCTATTAGTACTTTTGACTTAGATAAAATTGTTGGAATGAAGTATTTTTAATTTAAAAATTTTTCATAATTTTTATAACTTACATATCTTAGTATATATCTTCTTTCCCTTTCCCTGAGAGCCAAAATGAAAAAGGAGAATAAAAAACTCAATTCAACAACATTAATCAATACCTTGAAAAAATTGTGACATTTTAGGCAGTATTGTACACCTATAGAATTCCCATCCCCTATATTTTTTGAAAGGAGGAAGGTGGGAAATGCTTTTTTATATCTTTCTTGGGGGACAACCTTGATCAGTATGATTTCACATCATTCAGTTTTGATTAAATTTTGGTCACTTTCCATTTACATCATGATCATTATTATTGAGTATTTTTATCTTTTTTATTTATTATTATTATTGTTGATTATTTTTATCTTAATCTGCAAACTTTACTTTGTATCAATTAGTATAAATCTGTATAAGTAGCTTCTTTGTATTCATTCTATTAATCATTCCTTACAGTGTTTTAATATTCCATTCCAAGAAGACTTGGAATACATATTTTTTCTTAATGATTTTTTAAGCATAGCCTAGTGGGTAGAGAATAGTTCAACTATTCATCTTCTTTAAAGTTTAACCTTAGTTTGCTTTTGAGGGAGTTAGGGAGGTCAACACATACACAGAAAACTATATGCAAAGTATAGACAATTTAATTCATGGTGGTAGACTACTAGAAACTGGAGGAAAGGACTAGGAGAGGTTTCCTGTAACATTAGGAAGAGTACTTACGCTAACCTTTTTTGAAAAACTGAAAATAGAATATTTAAATCTGCATTCAGACTCTCTAGTTCTTTCTTAATGTAGTTGACATTTTCCATCATAAGTATTTTGGAATTGTTTTGGATCACTATATTGCTGAGAAGAACTAAATCTTTCATAGTTGATCGTTATACAGTTTTGCTGTTATTGTGTACAATGATCTCCTGGTTCTGCTTACTTCAGTTTGCATCAGTTCATAGAAGTCTTTTTCAGTTTTTTTCTGAAATTCCCTGTTTATTATGCCACATTGTATTCTATTACATTCATATATCACAACTTGGTCAGTCATTTCCCAATTGATATGCATTCTTTTATGAGCTAACTTTTATTTATTTGTTTATTTATTTATTTATTAAAGCTTTTTTTATTGTCAAAACATATGCATGGGTAATTTTTCAACATTGACTCTTGCAAAACCTTCTGTTCCAACTTTTCCCCTCCTTCCCCCCACTCCCTCTCCTAGGTGGCAGGTAGTCTAATACATGCTAAATATGTTAAAGTATATGTTAAATCCAATATATGTATACATATTTATACAGTTATCTTACTGCACGAGAAAAGTCAGATCAAGAAGGGAGAAAAAAAACTGTGAAAGAAAACAAAATGCAAGCAAACAATAACAGAGAGAGTGAGAATGCTATGTTGTGATCCACACTTAGTTCCACTGTCCTAAGTATAAGCTAACTTTTAAAGGAAATTAGGTATTCTGTGATGGCAAAGGAGGACAGTCCATGAAAAGGGACCAATTTTTGCAAAGGCCTAGAGATGGGAGATGTCACATAAAAGGAGCAAAAACAAGCCAATTTGTCTATAACTTAGAGTGCATGAGT